>NC_042619.1:357805273-358105273 GCF_901001135.1 Rhinatrema bivittatum
CGAGCCGGGGGGGGGGGGGGGCCCTCAGCCGCGCGGTGCGTCTGGTCATCCGGGGCGGGTGGTCACCCAAACGGTGGGCAGGGTGGCTGCAGAACGGTTGTCTTCACAGTCCCCTTGGACGGTCTTTAAGTACCAGTTTATACGTCGTTTTCCATTATCCATTACAAATCGAAAGAGCCAGCACACCGAAATGAGAGCGAGAAAAGAAGAGAAACGTATGTTCCTTACCAACATTTCATTCTCTGGAATTTTGTCAGGGTAGGAGACTGAAAGCTGGTGAGAATTCCCACCGTCCCTGGCCCCGTTGTCACCTGGAAAGGGGGAGCTAGGTCACAGTGTTATGACATCGCTGCGTTTCCCTTTGCATCTTGGGAAAGTGAGTCCAGAATGTTTCCAGGCATGCTGGTCACCATGGAACATTGTAAACATTATGGATTGTTCCCTGTAGGCTATAAAACACGAGGGATCCTTGGTTGGTCAGCTTCATTTAAAAGTTCCGCATCAGTGGGGTAGGAGCAATGGAGGATCACTCCTGTCCCAGTTCTCTCAGATGGAGGTAAGTTAAGAGTTGGGGAAGTTGCGGCAGAGGGAGGATTTTACCGTCTGGCTTGGCTTTTTTTTTTTTTTTTCCATTTCAGCACATTTACTCAGCAGGGAGAGAGAGAGAGCATGGAGGGTAGTGGCCAGTTTGTTGTGTATACTATTGACAAATAGCAAACACTTAAAAAGTGAAACAAAAAACCCCCATCAACAAAACAAAAAGAACAAAAAAAAACAAGACCCCTAGCATGCGCTGGATTTGTATTTTTTAATTTCAGCAAGGCTTTTGATGCCGTCTTGTACTGAAGGCTCATAAATCAACGGAGTCTTCACGGAGCTGGGTCCGAAGGTGGTAGACTGGATTAGAAACTGGTTAAGTGGTAGAAGGTGATGGTAAATGGAACTCACTCAGGAAGGAGGAGTAATTAGTGGAGTGCCTCAAGGATCTGTCCTGGGGGCCAGTTCTGTTCTTTATTTATTTGATATATATATATCCCTTTTGGCACTTCAGAGCAGATTACTCTCAATTACTGTAAGCTTTTCCTTAGCCCCAGAAGGCTTACAATCTAACAGGGAGATGCATCAGTAGGGCTCTAACATATGGTAAATGGTGTATATTGCGCAATGTAGCCCTTTTACAGCAACATCACACAGTATACACAATACTTTGCACAGCCCTGACCAGATTCCTTCCCTGCTGCTTTGCATGTGATTTGCCTGCATTAATTTAGCAAATCCATGCAAAGCAGCTCATTAATAGCCAGTTTGATGTAAATAACTTCACGTGGCCGAGGTCTGGTGCCCGGACCTTGCCCAGTCATGTGACTGGGGTAAGGTCAGCTCGGCGCCATTTTGAAAAATGGCATCAACCAGGCCTGGGGTTAGGGGGCGCTCTGGGCTCCAACGCTGGATCTTTTTTTGAATTTTGAGGTTAGGGGGGTGGGGTGGAGGTGGTTTGGAATTCCACTAGAAACAAATGACCTTTTCTTTGACAGGGGGGATGAGGATGGGGAGGGGAAGTTTTGGGGGTCCCAGTACACCATTGATTTTTTTGTTGTCATTGTGGGGGTGGCGAGAAGGTCCGGGGGGGGGGGGGACGACAACCATGCTGGGACATATGTGTGTTGGAGGGGGGAGATATTTTATTGTTTACTGGGTTGGGGGGGGGGGTGGGTGGGAGTGGGGCCATCCTTGTATGAGCTATTTTGTTCTATATTTTGAAACTTGATTGCTGGGGCCACCTCAAGTGGCGGCCCCCAGGGTGAGCAGGGGGTCCGCTTTGACTTCCCTCACACATTATTTTCTTTTCTGGGCCTCCTTTTTTTTTTTGGTATGGCCTGTTAAGGCAATGGTGGACCCTTAAGATTGGGTCCGCCATCTTGCTTAAAAGGCTGATGTGGGTTGTTTTGCTGTGAGACAAAACAATGCTATGAATCAGCTGTATTGTTTTTTTGGGGGGGAAGGGACCCTCTATCGCTGTGACACTCCCCTGAGATTCTGTAACCCCTCCTGAAACCCCCCCCCCCCATTATGGCTTGGTTTGTCTAGGCCTATGTTTTTACCTGAGATTACAGAGGATAAACTGACTTCTTTAAGCTCCCAAGGAACAGCAGTGGGATTTGAACCCTGGTTTGTAGCCCGCTGCTCTAACCACTAGGTTACTTCTCCACTCCAAAATACATTATTTTCAGCCACTGTAGGTATTTCCCTATTCCCAAATGACATACAAAAGGAATCATTTAGAAAGCCACATAGGAGGGGACAAATACTGGGGGGGGGATGTTGTGATCCACTGTATTTTTCTCCTACCAGAAAACATATTGTGGTGGCTCCCTGAAATATTTTTTCTCACAGAAAATGTCCAAAAGAAAAAAGAATATGGGGAAAAGGTAAAAACACGTGCCAGAAGCCCCTCTCTCGCCCAGGGCTGCCATCATTTTAAAGGCCAAAACATGCCCCCTGTTATTATTTGCGATAATTGTGGGTGGATCCTTGGACCGGTGGCAGATGACCACGCCCACGGGGAAGATCCCCAGAGGGACCACCGGTCAGGCTCAGAGTTTGGGAGACAGACACACACTTAGTTCTTTTATTAAACTGTTTTAAAGAACCACCAGAGGTGGCAGTAGTGAGATGGAAGAGCCCGGCTGGGCTGTAGTCCCTCAGGCACTGGAACATTGATCCCAGGAAGGCTGAGCTGTAGAGAAACTGAGATAGTGAGTAGGCAGAGTTCAGGAACAGAACCTTGATGGTAACACTCACACAATAGTCTCTTGGAACAGCCCCGGAGCTGGAATGAAGTAGGCCCTTGAGGAGCGAGTACCTGGTTCCAGGGAAAGCTCTGAGAGAGAGATGGTAACTCACTGGTGTTGTAGGCAGTGGTGATTTCCTGGCAGAAGTTATATTCGGTAGCAAGTCCGGGAACGTGGGCTCTCGAGGAGCGAGTACCGGTTCCAGACTGTGACCTGAAAAACGAGAGAAAGCGAGGCTCCCCCGAGGAATGCGTACCCCTGGTAAAGTACGAGGAGGCAGAGTAGCAAGGCAAGCGGAGAGCGAATCCCATCCGCAGCGATACAGAGGGCCCTCTTCATATAGTGGGAACATCTGCAGACCTTGAGGATCACGAAGACCCAACTGATCAGCTAATGCTGGGAAAAGGGAGAGAGTATAGGGATAGGATAGGACAGAACTGATTATGTAATCACAGTTTTTATAATGGACGCTTTGCAAGCATTTGGACGGATGATTATAGGGCTACCCTTTTGGGAAACATGAAATTTATTGTGCATTTTAGTCCTCTTGTTTCATCTCTATAAAGCATCTCATGATAGACTTGAGTGGCTCTCAGGTAGGGGTGTGTGTGTATGTATGTAGATGGGAAAATATAATTGCAGTGCTATAATTAACATTACCTCCTCCCTCTTAAGTATCTTCATGACTCAAATGGGGGTAGCAGGGTAACTTTAACCATAGGCAGTGGTGGTGGAAGACCCACATGACTGGCAGATGATTCATAAATTTTAATAAAGATAACAACAAAGTTAATTTTGAAAGTCAGCAACATCCACAATGAAGCGATTTCAGCTTTCCCTCATATCCAAGATGGAATGCTTTAACATTGTACCATACTGGATGGGCCGATTGGTCTTCTTCTGCCGTCATTTCTATGTTTCTATGAATTACAGACCTTATCAATGACATGTTGTGACTTATCCCATCGAACTCCAGAAACAAGGCTATTTACAAAAAATATATATTTTTACAAATGAGTTCTTATGTTATTTATCGAACCCCACTTTCAATATGGAAGCCCATTTATTGAGTTTCATTGGTGTCACAATCGCCAGGGCCGGTGCTAGCTTTTTTGCTGCCCTATGCAAACAATTACTGTGCTACCCCCCACCACCTCCAGTTCATTCATCTCCCTCCAGTAATCTAAACTTTAAAATCTGACATTTCTCCCTACCCAGGTCTACTCCCTCTCCTCTGGAACCCATGGTCAGTGCAAGGGTGTTAGATGTCATAGACTTAACTTTAAGGGCCCATCCTCACACGCACAATTAAAAATTATGCATTTATAATAGGTTTTACATTAAGAACATTCTGAGTACAGTCGAGGTAAAAATATCACAACAACCTGTATATTATATTTACATGCACTGCTGTGGTGCCAGTCAGAACCCATATGGTATTTGGCTTATTGTAATGCGTTTTGGAGGTAGGCTTGACCCTCAGAAAGCCTTGAGTACTCCCATACCAAATCAGCACTAACTGCCAATAACAATCTTACCTATAAAAAAAGTAATACTGCAAATATAAACCAGCTCCTAAAATACCTATACACCTCCTGTTAGGAAAACAGAACAAGCCAGCCTGCTATACATCCCTACACAGAAGCTACATGCTAGCAGAATGCCTCACCTCGGTCACACATGCAGAAAACAAACAGTCCATCACTAAATAAAAAGTCCATCACAGAATAAAAAGAGACAATAAAGTAAAGTTTGAACTGGAAATTGTAACAAGGCGCACTTTGTGTACAGTGCAACCACAGAAACATCACCATTTGTCATAAAAAAATAAAGTCAAGAAATATAAACCATCAGTCAAAATAGTAAAACCATAGTAATAATGAAAATAAATATTACAAGATAGCTGAAGAATAAACATCCAATAATTAAAAGCTCATATAAATTGTTTTTTAAATGTCCCAAACACTGGTAAAATGTTTCTAAACAGCAGACATCAAATAACACCCAATAGTTAAAACTAATAAGGATAAAAATAAAATATCCCACTCTTTATACCCGGCAACTTTTGGTTTCCATTCACTCTGAGATTGTTGTGGATTAGTGGGGGAAGGAGGGCACACAAACTTTCTCCTCTCTCATATATGCGCACACACTTCCTCTCATACATACTCGTGCTTCCTTTCTCAGATGCACACAGCTGTTTCCCACGTGCGCGCGCACACACCACACGCATGCACGTGCTCCCTCTCACACATACGTACACACACAAATGCTCTTTCGCTCACACACTTCCACACATTGTATTGCACTCTCACATTTTTCTTCTCATACACACACACACACACACACACACACACATACGCGCTCTGTCTCAAACATACGCACACTTATGCTCCCTCACAAACAGGGGCTTCACCTTCTTTTCTTCCACTTGTTCCCTGGCAACCTTGGGCCCACCTCTTCAGTTTGCCTCCATCGGGTTGGGATAACAAGCTGGCCTCCACTCCACTTTGGCTGCTGGTGAGACAGGGTCCACTGGCAGCCCGCAGCCTCTTCTCTGCTTAGGCTACAAGTGGATGGGATGGGGTCTACCAGATAACCCATGGTCTCACTACCTCAGCTCTTTCCCCTTACTTCTCATCCCCTTCTCTCACTACCTCAGCTCTTCCTCCCCTTCCCATCTTGCTCTTTCTCCCACTTTTCATCCCCTTCCCTCCCTCTATTTACATATTCCCCCCTTCTTACACTACCTCAGTTCTTCTCCCATCCCTGTCCCTCTAGAGATTCTTCTCCCCTCTTAGTGAGTCACTATTTCAGCTTTGTTCCTCGTCATCCCCTCTATCTTCCTCTCTAGTCTCTGTCCTCCCCTCTTCTCTTCCAAACCTATGTTTTCCCCATTTCCTTCCTGCCCGCTCCCTATGCTCTTCCTCCACCTTCTCACCCAGCCCTCCCCAAGCTGTTCCTCCTCCCACTCCCTGGTACAGTTTATTTCAATCACTTAAGCAGGAGCAGCAAAGCGACCCGAAGTATAGAAAAGGCCAGCCAGACCACCTGAGGCACAGAAGCTGTCAAAGGAGGCCTGCCAGCTCAGGTTTGGTTATTGGATTGGGCAGAGGCAACTCAAGCCCCTGCTTGATCCGAGCATCAACACCTAGAGCTCCCGCATGAGCTTCCAACAGGAGAAGCGGCAGCAGCATTTGAATGACGTCATCTCCTGCTGCCGCAGGGCCACTCTCGCGAGAGGAGCGGTGATCTTGCAGCTCTTCTCGCAAGGCTGGGCCCGCGGCAGCAGGAGATGACGTCATTCAAATGCCGCTGGTGCAGGAGATCTAGGTGTTGATGCATCGGATCGGGCAGGGGTTTGGCTTATCTCTGCACAATACGATAACTAAATCTGAGTTGGCAAGCCTCCTTTAGTGGCTCCTAGGCTGCGGGCGGTCTACCAAACTGTTCTTCTGCCGCCGGTGGGGGTGGAGTGTGCTGGGCAGCCCTGTAGCTTCTGTTCCATTTTGGCTACGGGTGGCCTGAGCCACTGCTCTGTGCAAGGGCACGGTTTGCACAGTGGGTTGCACTGGCCCTGACAATCGCTTGCTTGATCAGATGGATTTGTGGAAAACAGTAACCTTGGGCCATGTCAGTGTGCATATTTATATTAACCCAGGCAACAGGTCCTGAAATGGGTCATATAAATAACATCATTCTAGGATAGTTGCATTAGTCCACATATTTTGGTGATCTTCCAGATAAAAATAACGCAAGTGTTTTCTGGAACCATTTGCTTGAAAAATTGGAACTGGATATAATTAGACTAATCTATAGGTGTATATGGTATTACAACAGAATTCATTCATTGTGATTTCTATGGTTAAATTATTGCACTAAAATGATAGGTGCATGTACAGACAAGAATGTACAAATGTTAGCAACAACAACAGATGTACTTTCTTGAAATCAGAAATTTGCATTAGAAATAAAGAAAGATGACAGCAGAAAAAGACCACAAGGCCTATCTAGTCTGCCCATCCACAGCACTGCTCAGCTCTACAAACCCTGCAACTCCCTCAGAGAGCCGCTGTACTTGCCCCATGCTTTCCTGAATTCATGTGCTAGCCTTGTCTCCACCGCCTATACTGGGAAGCTGTTCCATGCATTGACCATAATTTCTGTAAATAAATTCTTCCTTAGATTATTAATTGATCTACTCCCTTTCAGCCTCATCCTATGACCCATTGCTCCAAAGTCGTCTTTCTGTTGAAAGACACCCACCTCCTGTGCATTGATAACTCCGAGGTATTTCAATGTTTCTATCAGATCTCACTTATCTCACTTTTACTTAGATCATTAAGTCCCCGTATGCTTTACAATGAATATCACTGACCATGTTAGTATGCGCTCTCTGGGCCGATTGCATCTTGTTTATGTAACCCCTGAGAGGGATGGAACTCTTAGACTAGACCCAGGGGCACATAGAAATAAATATGGACCCTATCTGCAACCAGTTCTCCATGGAGAGCTTTTTACTTCTGAGTTCAAGGGCTCCTTTTTGGAGGAAGCATAGATTCAATGACCTTTTGCATTAACCCACATACAAGCCCTTGTTTCCATTTTCTGTCAACAGCTCTGATAATCTCCACAGTCTTTAACAGTACAAATCACACTGAGAAGCAATGTCGTTTCTGAGGAGGTTTTTTTTTACTGATAGTTGATTCAGTTGATTGAAGAATATCTATAGCACTTAGATTTTATTGTTGATGAACAATAATGAAGAAAAAATGTTAATAAATTTGTGACTTCACTCTTCTCGTAAAGTCTCTGAATTTATGGAAGCCAATTCCTTAACAGTTTGCCTCTCCTTCCAGTTACTCAGATTGAAGCTTAGGTCAATCCTTCTTCCCACTGTAGAATGGTTAGAACTTAATCCCAGTTACTTATCAGAACTCAAGTCCCGGTCCTCATACATTCCCTGTCGTCTTCTTAAATCACTTAGATATCCCTCTGTAAGCACCAAATGGGTCCTCTCCTCTCAACTGCCGCCACAGCTTGAGTCAGCAACAAACACAAACAATATCTTCAGGTCCTCCCCTCTGATGAAACCTTCACTCCTCAGGTTCTTCCAAGATGAGACACCTCTTCCTCCCAATGGTTTGGAGCCTGCTTCCCTGCGTCTAGGGCACTAAGCTAGAAAAAAATAAATAACAGGAGGCAGGGACATCCTGCCTTCTAAAAAAGTTCATTAAGAATCCATGCCCTAAGCTGGTGGCAGGAGGTTATAAGCTAATAAGAACATAAGAAATTGCCATGCTGGGTCAGACCAAGGGTCCATCAAGCCCAGCATCCTGTTTCCAACAGAGGCCAAAACCAGGCCACAAGAACCTGGCAATTACCCAAACACTAAGAAGATCCCATGCTACTGATGCAATTAATAGCAGTGGCTATTCCCTAAGTAAACTTGATTAATAGCCATTAATGGACTTCTCCTCCAAGAACTTATCCAAACCTTTTTTGAACCCAGCTACACTAACTGCACTAACAACATCCTCTGGCAACAAATTCCAGAGCTTTATTGTGCGTTGCGTGAAAAAGAATTTTCTCCGATTAGTCTTAAATGTGCTACTTGCTAATTTCATGGAATGCCCCCTAGTCCTTCTATTATTCGAAAGTGAAAATAACCGAGTCACATCTACTCGTTCAAGACCTCTCATGATCTTAAAGACCTCTATCATATCCCCCCTCAGCCGTCTCTTCTCCAAGCTGAACAGCCCTAATCTCTTCAGCCTTTCCTCATAGGGAAGCTGTTCCATCCCCTTTATCATTTTGGTTGCCCTTCTCTGTACCTTCTCCATCGCAACTATATCTTTTTTGAGATGCGACAAAAAAGATGGAGCACACCATCTGCAGTTGGCACATGGGGGGGGGGGGGTCAAACCCAAACTTCATTTTACTAAATTTCTCTATGAACCTCCCCAGCAAGATAGTGAATTCCTTCTGGTAAGGAAACCAGGGGTTCCTTACATTTATGTCCTTTTGAAAGTGCGATCTTCGGACATGCACGAAGTATTCTAAATGAGTCTCACAAGGACTTGTATGTGGGCAGTATTGGTTCCTGTTTTTCTGCTGACCATTCCTCTTCCTATGCTCCCAGGCATCTTTCTGGGTTTTGCTGCCACCTTATCCACTTGTTTGATCATCTCGGAATCATCGGATATGAAAATTCCTACAATGAACAATCTCACCGCCTATACTGTACTGCTCTCTTGGCTTTTTGCAGCCCAAATGCACAGCTCTGCATTTTATAGCAGTAAATCTTAGCTGCCAGATTCTAGACCGTTGCTCAAGCTTCACTAGATCCCTACTCATGTTTTCCACACCTTCCTGGCTGTCTACCCTGTTATGGATTTTGGTATCAGTCACAAAAGACAACAACCCCCCCCCCCCCCCCCCCCCGCAAAAAAATAGAGACATTCTCCAGAAATCAATATAGCGATTCACTTAAGTGCAGTACTACGCTACCAAATTTCCAATGTTTATTAATGTAGTCTATTCATTAAGAATGTGTTATTGCATGTTAATGTGTGATATCATGATGGCACACTTTAGTCAATCAACATCTGGATCACTTAGTTTGTCATTGTTTGTTTTTTTCTTGCTGTGTATCTAACTTTCCATTTCTTTAAAAGTTTAAAACCATACTTATCCTTTCCCACCCACCCTCTCATACAGAAAGAGACCAACGGCAGTACATGCATTCATATTCTGACTTTAGAGGTCTATATTCAGATGCTATCCAGTTGAAAAAATTAGCCAGATAAACCCATCCAGCTAATCTCTCTGGGATATTCAGTGGCACAGTCATGCCCCTGAATATACCTGCATAACTAATAGTTTATCTGGCTAACTTTAATATACCTGGATAAGTTTATCTGGTTAACTTTAGACCTCTTCAATAGTAGGGATGTACGTTTGTTTGAAATGAAATAGGAAAGGTCAATGACATTTTATGATGATTTCAAAACAAAATGAAAGAAAAAAACGACGAAATTTTGTTGGTTTACTTCTGTTTTGTTTTGAAAATATAAGCAAAAGGAAAAGCCCTCCAGGGAAGACCAACCCTGGGCTCACCAACCAGGACCTCCAACTCACCTCCCCCCCCACCCACCCAAAATAAGTTACTGGGGGACGGGAACCATCCCAGTCCTCAATTACCATACCTGTTGGCATCCAGAGAGGCAGGAGGCACTCTAACAGACCGCATTGAACTGTGCCAGCCAGCCTGGCGCCACAGTGTGACATCAAATGGCACCTTCTCAGGGTTGCCCTATGCCATTTTCTTATAAGGCTGTGAAAGGATGCCCTACTGATGTCGCACTATGACACCGGGCTGGCTCTGCGCCATTTTGACGTCGCACTATGGTGACATCCGGGCTGACTGGTGCCATTGCCATGTAGTCTGTTAGAGCGCCTCCTTCAGGCTAGCCTCGGGGCAGCAGGTGAGTGAGCATCCCTCCTGCCCCTCTGGACCCCTGCGGACAGGGTAAGTGGGGGCTGGGATGGTTCCTTTTCCTAGGGACTCTTTTAGGGAGGCTGAGGGCAAAGAGGGCAGCCTAAGGAGGCCCCGTTTCTTTCTTTTTCATGTTTATTTTGTTTCTGCAAAGAAACAAAATTAACATTAATTGAATCTATACCCAGGTTAAAAAAAAAAACAAAACACAAAACAATAAAACCCAATAATGAAAAAAAAATAAATATTTTTGAGCCTGCACACCTCTACTCAATTATACGACTAATTTAGCCGAGGAGTCTGCATATTGCCACTTGTCTGGCTGAGTTAGCTGGATAAGAATCCATGTCCTGCTCACCATGTAATCGAATATCTATTTAGTCAGATAAATAGTTATCCAGCAGTGTGGCGGCCTCTAAACGCAGCTGAATATTCAAACAGTAACATTTACCTGAGCAAGCCCAAACTTATCCTGTTAAATGGCGCTGAATATTGGGACCATACTATTCAACTTTCCTTTAGTCTTATTATACACTTCCCCCAGGCTTTTAAAAAATATTTAATTTTGTCCTTTATTGTAAAAGTCCTTTCCTTAAAACTTGTGGCAATGCAGAATAGATGTAACTGTTCTCTGCACATAGCTTTATCCATTGTTTTCCATTGTCTCAGGATTATCCTTATGGCTAGTATTATCACAGTTCTGTGGCAGGGTTGTGCCCAAACATTCAATGCATCTCTTTCTCAACTGATTGTTAAGGAAACTCAGGGTGGGGCCTTTAAGGATTTGACACTCGTTCTGTAAAACTTTAAAAGCCTTTTGCCAAAATAGTTGAAGCATTGAGCACAACTAAACCTCTGTGATTACAACCTCTCTAATGTACCTAAGCCGTTTCTGCTTGTATTCTTTCCTTATCTGATCATGGTTATCCTATTCCCGTGAAAGCAGATGTACTTTTCAAAGATCCTAATCAACGCCCAGTCTTCCCACGCCCTCTTGTGGTAAACAGTATATTGCTGCCTTTCTGTAGAAAATTTGGTACAATATAGAATATGCATATATGTATTTTATTTCTACGATACAATATATATGTGCTGACTTCTAAAATTCCACAATATAAAGACGTGCTGCTGGTATGCTTAAGGTCTGTCCTCGGAGAAGTAATCAAGTGCGATAGCTGTTAACGCACTATTCCCCTTATTAAATTCATGTCAAATGTTCAAACATAAGAACAGAGAAGAGTCCCCCCCCCCCCCCCCCAACATGGAACCCTGTTTTGCCGTGTGGCTGCGTTCGGGAGGGACAAATCAGGCGATCATCAAGAAATCAGGGTATGTATCGCAGCAAAGGTCAGGACCAGTTTTAACAGTGCTCCGCTGCTTTTTCCTCTATGCCTCTGTTGGACGTTTGCTGCCAACTTCTAAAATTGCTGTGTGTGACACTGAGTTGAGATGCCATTTGTGCTTAGGTAGAATATATCTTTCTATATTAAAACCAGAAACGACTTTTCTTAAAGGTAATTGGTAGATCTGATTATTTAACCAAAATTTAAGGACCAATTCACAGTGCAATACACTTCTCTCTTCAGTCGCTTCGTGTCTGTTTTAGTTTTGAGTATTTATCATATAGGAGCTGATAGCTAACTTGCTACTGAGTGGCTTTTTGAGTAATTACAGCCGGCTATCTTTAGGATAATTTTCAGCCTCAACTTAGTTGTCTAGGTTACAACTGAAAATTGGCTTCAATCTATTTAGCTGCAGATAACTGCATGCACCTGGTTAACTCCCAAGTTAGGCAAGTTCGATCCTTTGAAAGAAAAACTTCCCAACTCCCTGGAGTTCCAAAATAGGAAAACAAACCCCTTCTGGTCCCTGGCATCCTCCCTTTCCAGCCTCT
Organism: Rhinatrema bivittatum; assembly: GCF_901001135.1. NCBI lineage: Eukaryota > Metazoa > Chordata > Amphibia > Gymnophiona > Rhinatrematidae > Rhinatrema > Rhinatrema bivittatum. Next base: position 357,817,458 of record NC_042619.1, read on the forward strand.
CAATCCCCGACGTAGAGAGAGATCCTCCCGGTTCCATCTCCCAGGCAGGAAGTAAGGGCCCTACCTCTTTCCTGCTCCGGCGCAGAGTTCACCTTCAAAATTTGTGCTTATTTAGATAAGTTAGAACTCCTGATACAACTGCAGCTCTGGGACCACCCAGAGTCGGAGTGGATACCTTTAGCTGCTCATTGGTGGCAGAAGGAGAAAAGTTAAGACTGATAATTGACAGCTACTAAGATAGCAATTAAGAGATTGTTACTGAGGATTTATGATAATAAATCTTGTTTGTCTCCAGTTCAAAGTCTGGAATATCTAGGATCCTAATTTTTTTCCTCCAGAAAAAAAAAGTCCCTTCACAAAGTAGATATGAGTCCTTCAAGACAGGGCCCGTCTAGCTTCATGGGAACAAATGGTTGCAAATCACTGCAGATGTCCTGTCCATACTTCACGAGCATACAGCGTTCAGAATTTCATGTCCAGGAAATCCAAGAGTAGGAACAAAAAGGAGAGGTGGTAGTAAATTGTACAAGCACAAATAATAATGAACTGGCACATTCCATAGCTATCAAATAACGGTACACAAAATTCTTAGCTTCTAGATTTCTTTTAATTGTGCTGGCTTTCTTTACACTTTTTTTTTTTTATTAAGTATCAGAAGATTTTGTTTTCCTTTTTTTTTTTAAGATTTCCCCTAGCTTTTTGGACAGCCTTCTCTCCCAGTACTGTTTTAGCATTTCCTCATGGAAAACAGAATGTACTAATGGAAGCGTAACAAAAAAAATAAAAGTAAATCTCTAGTGCTTGTTGGTCTACAGTTGATTCCCATATTTATCACTGCATCTATCTTGCCCTCTTTTTTTTTTTTTTTAATCTTTCTAGTATTTTTGATCTGTTGATGTACTGAAAATCTGGTTATTGATGTATAATCTATTTATAGAGAAATATTTAGGCTTAACAACTGGAAAAGGGACATTCATTGTTGGCTCTGCATCCCTCAAAATCTGTTCTGTATAGCCTGCAGAATATGATCCCCATCATGGAGTCCAAGATATGGTGGGTAAGAGAGTAACTGGAATAATGACCATTACCGGTTCATTTTTTTTAATGTCGTCTCTTTGCTTTGTCATGTTGTGGCCTATGTGTCCCATTTTAAAATCTTTATTGATTTGGAAGTGATTACAAAATATCTGTGTCTTTTTTTTCTCCTGCGATCCTGCTATTCAGTTTGGATAACTGAGCACCTTAACTCTCCTGGCAGCGGTTCTCACAAGAAGTTATTTGTTGATCTCAGGGTGTGACCACCAGCTCTTACTAGTGGCTGCATTCACAATTTTTGCTATACTGATCCTCCCCTTTATCCCTCTCCTTAGCCTCATTCCCTTGCTCCCCTATCCCTTCTCCCTCCCTACCCCTGAGGGCCACTTTGGAGAAATTTGGTCTGTAGGATCAGGACCGCCCTATTGCATCAGGGTGTCTTCTACAGCAGTGGCCTCTAACTCTGTCCTGGGGGCCCACCAGCCAGTCGGGTTTTCAGGATATCCACAATGAATATGCATGAGAGACAATTTGCATACACTGCCTCCATAACATGCAAATTTTCTCTCATGCATATTCATTGTGGATATCTTGAAAACCCGACTGGCTGGTGGGCCCCCAGGACAGGGTTGGGGACCACTGTGCTATAGGACTAAGATAATGAAAATGGGAAATTTGTGCACACATTTCCTCAGACACTGAGAGGGTGATATTTGGCCCCACTTGGCTGAAGTTCGGAGCTGTCCAGCTAAATGGTGGCATTTGAATATTTGGCTGCAGTCAACGGCCGCCACTTAGCAAGATAACTATTTATCTGGCTAAGTGATTGGTAGGATGGGGCATTCGAGGGAAGAGCCTACTTTTCCGGCTAATTTAGCTAGATTAATGGCAATATTCAAATTTAATCTGGCTAAGTTAGCTGGATAAATTAGAGCAGATATTGAGCAGGTCTAAAGTTAGCAGATAAGCTGGGTTTATACAGTGGCAAGGCTGCACTTCTGAATATCACAGAGACGTTAGCCAGATATGTTCATCTGGCTAATTTGGCTGGCAAGATAGTATCTAACTAGCGACCTCTGAAATGCATAATCTGGACTTATGGATTTAAACTATGTCGAGCAGAGGATAAGTGACTTGTTTTTTGTACATAGTCAATTACGTTGATATGATCAAATTGAAGTTGGTAGGATACATATGGTAGATCTGTGCTCCTGATCACTATATTATACAAACAGAACAATTATTTCCATGAATTATATCCTGCAACATATTTGACAAGGCATGTTTTTCCAGTGATATTGGAAGTCAAGTGTATGTGTAGTCTTGTACTTGACCTGTTGTCCAAACTCATTATACGCAAAGCATGTGACAGTAAATGAGGACATGCTTTCCCTGTTTTTGTATTCCTGAAATTTATGTATAGTCAGTACAAGCAAAGAGAGCCAACAGTGAGCTTGTCCACATCTGTCTCGTTCTTGGGTTCAGGTGAATGCCTCGTAGATTACGTATCCTGGTTTTGCAGCTGCACACTTTGGAATAGAAAAGGCTGCAGGTGTCCTCGTCCTCTTATGATAATATCCTGATGCTTTTTATGCATGACCTCCGAAGGGGAGAGGAGTTGGAGGGGAACTGGGACTACAGTAGTTTAGAAAAGCTTGCCAGCTCATATACTCTGCGTGACGCATATTCTGCTCCTACTTCCTGTGATAGATTTGGACCAGCCATATGGTGCCTGTGCATTCATGGGAAGCTACATGCAAATAAACCCAAAAGCTGGAAAAGTCATTGGAGCCGGAAAGGGAAATTTGTCCTCAGGAGAGGTTGAATCAGTGCTAAAATAATGTCATGAGCATCTGATATGCAGGGTGTACAAATTCTTTGCAATGGGAACTCAAAGATATACACACTACTGGATTAGTGCAATTAATTTTTTCCTTTTGCACATTTTAAGAGGTTTATGGGTATTGGAATGAGTGTCCATTTTGTTGTAAAAACTTCCTTATTTATTGAACATGCTTGTCAGGTTTCTGCACACATGACTAATGGCAAAGTTGTGTCACATACTGTGATTTTAATTATGCCTTCATCTTAATTTTTCTGCATAAAGGGCCTGATTTACCTGAGGCTCTTCTCCCATTCTGTATCTGTGGAGAAAAAAAAAACTTTGCAATCCCGCCAGCAGCTGAATCAAGATCTCTTAGACCTAGATTCATCATTTTGCTATAAATCTCCAGGGCCGGCGCGTCCATTAGGCGAACTTCGGCAGTCGCCTAGGGCACTGAGTCATAGGAGGAGCCGAAGAGCAGCCACCTGGTGCCGCAAACGGGGCCTATCCCGCTAGCGGCAAAGAGAAATAGAGACTGTGTGCTCGCGGCCCTGAGAGGCACACGTTGGCGCCGAAACATGTAGGGGGGGGGGGGGGGGCGCGACCGGGGGAGGGGGCGGCAGTGTAAGGGTCGCCTACGGCGCCCAATACCTTTGCACCGGCCCTGTAAATTTCACATGAATAGCGCCTATGATATAAAAACAAAAAACATAGGGTGTAATTGCAAGCTGAGAAGTACCTAGACAGGCATTTGCATGTGTGAGAGAGAGACTTTATAAGGCTCTCATAAGTATACTATTTATACCACTGTAGAAGGGGCAACTATTTATTTTATTTTAAAAAATTTCATACCCACCCTTCCTATGTTCAGGGTGGGGGTACAATATAACATTCATAGATAATTAAATTAACATCTGATAAATAAAAGATAAAAACAAATATGGTCGCATATCTCATAAATATATAATAAAAGTTAAATAAAGAATACATTAGAAATAAAGGTCACATAGCACAAATCCCGTTTCGGGCACATCACACAGCACAACGCCAGGAAAAAAGGTGCAGTTATTTCTGGTATTAAAACGTGCATCACGCTATCACGTGCAATGTTAAACACCCCCTCATTTTCATCAACTCTGCACAAACTCCTCCCTTTTGACTAAATCTTTAGAATTTGCATATGCAAGATGCATTATTTATCATGTGCATTATAGCGTTGTTGTGGGCGATAGGACCCTAACGCGATTTGGTGAATGACCCTGTCCAAATTTAGCTGGACAAATGGCCCTGAATAACATGTTTTTAGTACATCAGGCCCGAAGTGTTTGTGCCGTTTTTCTTCCCCGCCTGTCCTGCCAGCTCACACCAGTAGCTGTGTTGCTGCAGTGCCCTCTTTATAAAGCTACCTTGTGACTACTAACACTTGGCATAAAAATACGGCTGTTCAGGATAAACTGAAACAGTCACGCTAAACAGGTTATCACAGCACTGTGCACTCCCTAGGGGGTACATTTAAAAAAAAAAGCGCGCGCGCGTACTTTTGTTTGTGCACCAGGCGCGAACAAAAGTACGCCGGATTTTATAAGATACGCGCGTATCATAAAATCCAGGGTCGGCACGTGCAAGGGGGTGCACATTTGTGCAACTTGCGTGTTCCGAGCCCTGCACGCGCTGCCCGAAATCGGAGTGGCCTCGGAGGGAACTTTCCTTCCACCCCCCGCCCCCTACCTTTATCGCACGAGTTACGCCTGCTCGAAGCAGGCGTAATGCGCACGCTCCGATGGCCCACTGCCGCACCATCACCCGACCTGGGGGCTGGTCCGGAGGCCTCTGTCATGCCCCCTGGAATGCCCCGAATGTCGCGCCGTCCCCCAACACGCCCCCCCTAGCAAAGCCCCAGGACTTACGCGCGTCCTGGGGCTTGCATGCACCGCCGCGCCTATGCAAAATAGGCTCGGCGCGCGCAGGGGTTTTTTTAAGGGTTAGATATAGATATAGATATATAGAGATAGAGATATAGATATATAGAGATATAGATATAGATATATAGAGATATAGAGATAGATATAGATATAGATATATAGAGATAGATATATATATATATATAGAGAGAGAGAATTAAAATAATATTTTTTAGCTTGCCTTTCCGAATGATGCTCAAGGTGGCTTACAACATAATAAGAATTCAGTTAAAATAAGCCCCTACCCCAAAGTGCTTACAGTAGAAATGTGCACCCGAGGCAACAAGAGATAAAGTGATTTGCCCAAGATTACAAGGAGCATTGGAAGTAGAATTTGAACCCTGGTTTCCTTGCTTCTACAACTTACTGCTCTAACCACTAGTCTATTACTGTTACGTTCGGCAGTCCGTGGAGCAGGCCCGCAGATAGCCGCACTTACCTTCAGCCCCGAGCATGGTGGAAGGAGCACAGACGCCAGGGAAGGCCCTGAAAGACCGTGCGGCAGACCGCCGCATTCAACTTGCCTCCAACGGCATCCCTCACATGCAGCGCTGTTACTAGGCGCATGCATGTTTCACTTCTGGGAACTTAAAGAGACTACGGCGGGAAAGTCTCCAAGGCCCCAGCTGATGATGGGTCAAGGCTGCCCTATTTAAAGGCAGTTCCCCTGCAGCAAGACATGTCGGCAATAGGTCTACTACTTTGAATAGAACAAGTTGCCTCAGCGTTCGTTCCTGGTATTCATTGCTCAGTTCCTGGTCTTTATGTCTGTCCTGTGGTCAGTCTTCAGTTCTTTGTCAGGTTCTCATTTTGTGGTCAGTCTTCAATTCTTCAGTGTCTTCTGTGTCTTTTTGCCCACCTGTCATTCCTTGCCTCCCTGCCTGCCTATCTTACCCACCTTTCCTTGGAGAGATCTCTGGTTCTGACCGGCTTGCTTGACAGTAGACTACTCTTGAACTCCGCCTGCCATTTTTCATTGCCTGACTCTCGATGATTCTTAACTCTGCCTGCCACCGACGACTGCCTGACTCCTGACCATGTCTGAATGTTGCCTGCCTTGACCACAGTCTACTTCAGACTATGCCTGAAACCAGCCTACCCTGGCCTGTGACCTGACCTTCTCCACAGACCTCCAGCTCATCAGCAGAGGCCTTCCTGCCTAAAACCTGCTGGCCCTGGCACCCGAGGGCTCAACCTAAGGGGAAAGAGAGTTGGTATAGGTGAAGCTCCAGTTGGGCTTCTGTCTTAGCCAGCTTTGCCAGCCGACGGTAGGGACCTGCAGGGCACCTCTCTGCAGGTTCACCAATTCCATTTTGGTCCAAGGGTTCATGCCCACAACAATTACTTGTCAACATACAGCAGGAGGCTCTTTTTTTCCATTTTGAAACTGTCATGATAAAAGCTCTAAACTTGCCACCATACTATCTCATTATAGATTTTTGGATCGATTTCCTAGTTTATGAAAACTTTTACATTTTTCAGTAGGAGCAGTTGAGTTGCTAAGGATTGTCTTGAATAAACCTAATCACTAACAACCAACCATCAAGGGAACTCCCTGATGTGTGGTGATGTGCGGCAGCTATATGCGGGGCAACCACTCTGTGACTGTCACATTAAATAGCTGCTGTCTTTATTCTTCAAATTCTTTATTCTATATGTTTTATACTTTTTTTATTTTTTATCTTAATGTGCTTTGTATCTTATATGTGAGGTATCCTCTCCCCGGCGATCAACCTGACCCTAGGCGTTTCCACTACTATTTCTATGTACTTATCAGTTTCCGTTGATGCTTGGTGAGCTTCAACCGCTCCTAAGGGGTCAGGGCATTTAATATCTATATAAGTGTAAGCAATAGTCTGTCATCACAAGGAGAAGAGGTAGATATATAAATAATAGAAGCCGTCTACTAGATAGCATGCAGATTTGATTCTGTTAATGGGGGTTACGAAATCTACCAGATGTATATTGGAGTGTGCCAGTTGCTGGATCAAACAGATGTACAGAGATATCGCAATCTTTGCAAGAAGTCTTTCTCAAGCAATTAGCAGACAAGCCCACTTGTGGCAAGGTGATGCTGGGCTTGGTGATGAAAAATAGAAATGGTATCACTGAGGTTAGGACAGGGGACAATTGAGGTTCAGATAATTTTGCCTCTGTATCAGCCTGATTGCCCCATCTCAGAAAGATAGTGGGACTGGATAAAGGGAAGAGAACTGCAACAAAAATGTGAAAAGTTTGGAACGGTTCCTCTATGAAGAGTGGCTAAACAGATTGGGCTCTTCATCTTGGAAAAGAGATGGCTGAGAAAGGACATGATAGAAGTTTTATAATATTGTGAGGGGTGGAATGGGCAAATAAATGACATTTATTTGCTCTTTCAAAAAATACTAGAGGACATGAAACGGACAACCAGTAGATTTAAAACAAATCATAGAAAGTACTTTTATACTCAACACACAATTAAGCTATGGAATTTGTTATTAGAGGTTGTGGTCAAGGTGATTAGCATTGTGGAGTTCAAAAGAGGTTTGGGCAAGTTGCAGGAGGAAAAGTCCATAACACATTAGTGGCCAGATAGAGTAGGGAAAGCGTGATCTGACAGAGGACAACGGGCTTGATGGAACTTGATCTGATCCAGTATGCCATTTGTTGTGTTCTTATCACCGTACCGTGCAGCTCAGTATGAATAGTGAAGTAGAGCCAACCTAAATGAGAATGAGGGTTCTTCATTTTACAAGGGCTAAGTTTAAGAAAATAAAAAATTTTGTTAAGGAAGCCTTATCTGGAGTAGGGGCTGTAAGAGATACAGAGGAACTATGGACAAGGATAAGGAGGAGCATTGAAATAGCAACAAATCATTCTCTTCCCCTTGCAAACATAACCTTACACAAAGAAAGGATCCCTATGGTTCAGTAAAGAAGTGGGATAAAAGTAAGAGCCCGAGGAATAACATTCAGGAAATAAAAAGAGACACAGGAGGAGGGACAGGCAAAACTACCAGGAGAAATAAAGTGAGGCAGGAAGACAGTTACACAGGCGATGGCTGAAACAAAAAGAAGGAGATTGTCATCATATCAGTAAGGGCAAGGCATCGCTTTCTTTACCTATATAAATGAAAAGAGGAAGATTAAAGGGGAATAGAAGGATATAAATGGGAGGATAGGTTTAATGAAGAGGAAGATTGGAAGAAAAGAGCTCTTGACTTAATACAAATTATTTTCCTCTGTATTTACACTCTAACGAGATGATGGACCAAAAGCAGGAGGTAAGGACGTAAGGGGCTGTGAGGTGAGCTCATTGAATGCTCGTTCCATAGTAAGTGGCAATATACTGGTATAAATGAAAGGTAAAAAAGGCTGTGGGAACTGATGGGCTGTAACCTGGAATATTGAGGAAGCTAAAGGGCGAAGCTCTGTTCAGTAAATCATTTGAAAGAGGGAGAGGCTCCACGAGTCTGGAGAAGGGCAAATCTGGTACTGCTTCATGGGAATGGAAAACTACTGAAGCCAGTCTTCAGGGGGAATGCCCCGAATGGTCTGCCGGCTGGTGTGCCGGGACCTCAGAACTCAAAGGAAAGGGGGGATCAGATCCTCTGTGTGGCAGAATTTATTTCTATTAGGACCTAAAATGATCGCAGATGGCTCCAGAGTTGGGGGTTCCAAAACGGATCTGACTTATTTACAGAAGACAGAATTTACACGCTGCTGCAGAGGCAAAATGCGATTGTACATGGCCTTCACGTATCTGTGCAGGGCACTGAGCTGTACAGTTCACAAATGCAGCACAAAAATCCCTGGGGGTTCTACTCCATACATCACAAATTATCCTCTCATAGAAAGTCATATACATGTTCAGGTATACTGCCTATTTTTGGCTTCCCCTAAACATACAGATGCTTCCCCTCTCTTCCCCATAGGAGTCTTCCCTCTTATGGCAAATTTACTGTAGGACTCAAGTTAGGGTTAAAGGGATTCCCCTTATTACTTACTCTCCCATTATCCTCCCCATACTGAAGATCTTTGCAGATGGGAAAACTCCTCTTCCTCACAGGAGCTCAGGGCATCAGCATCTTTTCTCCAGCCATATCTCCTGAGTCTCTCAACTCCTTTTACTGCAGCTACTCCCACAGACTGCTTCGCACACCAAATTTCAATTTCATAGACTCTCTCTCACAACATTTCTGTGGGACAATACGTCTAGGGTTCAGAATATGGGTGGGGGGGTCACACATCTGGGACATACCACGTGGTGCAGCTGCTACTCTACAGATCCGTTAGTTTAACATCAGTAGTGGGTAAGGTGATGGGAGCACTACTGAAGTGTACAGTAGAATACTATATTGAAGCCAGTGAGCTACAGAATCATAGGCAACATGGTTTCAGAAGTAAGAAAATCTTTCAAACAAATCTGATTAATTTACCAGGCTAACTCCTAGAACCCTACAATTATGGGCCTTGAAGCTGGCGGCTAGATGTCACCCTTAAACAATGACCATGGCTTCCTTCACCTTGGAGTTGTGAATTCCTGACCCTGGGAATGGCAGATCCGACTCCGGAATCAAACCATGGAACTTCCGTATGGCAGTCTGTAGCAGGAGAGGTTCCTTTCTGTATTTCTGCCTTTATCAGTGCATTTACTTTCTAAAGCTAGAGAACAAGCTTTTTTTTTTCTGTGCTGCTTAGGCACTATGGCACTTACTACTTCTTTCTTTAGATTAAAGAACAATTTACTTGCTTTCTGGTGACAAGTCAAAATTTTGGCTTTTTTAGAGAAACTTTTAGTTTTCCACTAATAACAGCCAAGTTTTATTTCCTCTTAATTTGATTGCTTATTTTTCCAGATTTTATTACTTGTTTTATAAATTAATTGGCATTTAAGTGATATTTACTATTTTTAGGTTTTATGTTTTGTGATGCTCTTGATTGTTTTGTTTTATTGTTGAATATTCTTATCTTTATTGTTTAACTTTTTTTTTTTTTATTTGCCATCTTGAATGATTTCAGTTTTGAAAAGACTGATTAGAAACTGGATTAAATAAGTAAACATGAGTTTAAAAAACATGGAGTGATGTACTTATCAATTGGTTATTTCCACTGGTTAAATCTAATGTTCTCTATCTCTTCCTAGGGTGAGAGGGGCTTGCCTGGGTTACCTGGAGTCATTGGTTTTCCTGGAATGCAAGGACCCGAAGGACCCCAAGGTCCATTTGGATCAAAGGTAAAAAAATGTTGCTATATGAATCATTTTTAAAATTTCTGGAATTATCTGTGAGTGATGAATATTTCATGTGTTTTCCTGCAGGGTGATACTGGAGAACCAGGATTACCGGGAACAAAAGGAACAAGAGTAAGCATAGACATACAATTTAGAAAAAAATGTATTGATTACCTTTTTTTTGTCAGTTGGGCAAGAATTTGTGTGTGTGTGTGTGTGTGGTAGGGAAGAGGCTATAAAAACCTTGAATATTTTTTCATGCTTTGATAGTTATCAATGGGCATTCGGTGTGGCTTGAATTAGACCGTATATAAAGCAGCTCTAATCCATTTATCTTTAACATTCTGTACAGCTATGGGCATCACGTAATCCAGCTTTTCATTCTAAAGTAGATAAAACCACCACCAGCTGCAATTAGCTGACAGTTTTTAAAATGCTTCAGACTTCATGCTATTCTATGACGTGAGGTATTGAGAACAGTATTTATTGCAAAGACATCCAACGTGACCAAGAGTGAGTGTTGGCTTCTTCACCTGAGCCGTGCAGTTTCTATGGAGAGGCAGATTTACTTGAAATGTTAAGTTACTGGGTATTGTATGATTCACTGCTATGAGAAAGGGATGCTTGGCTTTTCATCTCGGAGTTGGAAGCTCAGATCTGCTCCGGGCTGTAGGAACCAAAAGTCATTGCCACCTGAAAGCTGTTCAGTATCTTCCATCAAACGACTTGGTGGTCTCTGCTCAGGTAGACCCTTATCAGAGCAACCAAGTTACCTTGGTACAGGAAGGTCACGTTTTGGCCAGTTCTGGTTTTGAAATTTACATCCCAAAGCAATGTATTTTATTTGTAGTCCCTGATTCTACCCATTCAGATTAGTGCTGCAAGTCCCATAAGGCTTCAGGATAAGGTTATCGGAATTCCAGGTCTTGTCTTAAAATCTCCTTCCTGGAACTATGTAACTTGACAGTTCTGAGGTAACTACTAAGTCCACTGAGACGGGCTCTGGTAAAGGGTCTTTCCATAGGGAAAAAGTTGCAGCTCCAAGGCCATACAGATGGACATATTGTGCCTCAGGGTTCCACATACGAAGCAAGACACTGACAAGTCTCTGAGTTCCCAAGGACCTTCTTTACTCAAAAAAACAATTCAGTGATAATGATTTGACAAAATGAGTTATAGCATCCATAGAAGCTGGTGTACTAAAGTGCACTGACCTTCACGCAAACTTTAGTAAATAGTATGTGCTACTTTTCTACTGGGCTTCCATGCAAATAAACCTGATAAAAATGTGGTAAATCTAGCTTTGCTATGAACCCTTTTACTATCTTTTCACATTTTGCAAATAAGGATCCTTTAGGTTTATCCTATAATGAACTTCAAAAATGTTATGTAACAAACACAGATGAATCTAATTTGCAAAAAGTGAAGAGATAATGGAAGCTTGACCAATTGGCAGCACAGGCCATGTGGGTAGCCAAGCGGTTGCCTGCACAGAGTGGTGGTTATAACCTTAAAAGGAATGATATGACAGCAACAGGTTTCCAAAATGTCATTGGGGTAATCTGCCGCCACTCTAATCAACTCCCATTAACGGCGCAATCATTGCCAAGAGAGGACTGATCCCCATCTCAAATAAAAATCGGGTGCCGATCAAAGGGACATTAGTTGATTGGGGTAATCTGCACAGAGTGGAAGTTATGACCCAAACAGTAAGTAGCAGTAGTGGCAAGACTGCATCAGGTTTCCAAGAAGGCACCGGAGTGGTCTGCACGGAGTGGTGGTTAGAACCTGAACAGCAGTGCTATGACTTCATAGGGTTTCCAGGGAGGCATTGGCATAACTTGCATGGAATGAAGTGGTTAAAACCCAAACTTAATTGAGCATCAGGAGGCCAGAGGCCCAATATTCAAATCTGCCCGGATGTGGAGCTTAGCCAGATAGGACTTATCCAGCTAAGTTCCAAGGGATATTCAGAGGCATGGCTATGCTGCTGAATATCTGCATATAAGCCACTACTTAGCCAGATAAGTTATACCTAGCTAAGTTAAACCTGCACGTTGGCAGGTCTGACTTAGCTAAATAACTTGTGTGGCTAAGCAGCGCTGCCCCGATCCGCCCGTTGCCTGCCCACAAATTGATCAGCTGAGAAGTAGCCAGGTAAATGGCTTGTCCGGCTATCTAGCTGCCACTAAATGTAACCAGATGTTCAGCGGCCTGTTAGATAGCCGGATAAGTCCTATTTCTCTGGCTGTTGAACGCTGAACGTGCTTTGAATACGAGGCCCCAGATGTTTTGGAAAATAGCTTTGCTAGTTATGGTAGCTGTGTGGATTATTAGAAAACTTGGTAATAAGACATGGAAAAGGACGTGGGCGTTGGATTTAGAGTGGGTTTGTAAAAATCCTTGAGGAAGATAACACGTCCCGAAATGACCTACTATTGGAGGTGGTGTACATCAATATTTTTTAGATAAACCCGTTTATTGTAAATCAATAAAGAGACATACAAGCATCACCTTAGCATATATTTTGTTTCTTATGCACCCCAAGTACTAACAAACAACAGTTTATTATCAGAATAAGAGAACAAACCTTACCCCTTTTCAATAAGTGTTCATTAAAATTGACAATTTCACAGAAGTTCAAGGAAATACTGTCCAATCAATGGCTTGATTAAGCCCCACTGGTGCAATAGTCTGTAATCTGAAAATCCTTTTTTGTTTAAGTCATAATAAAGTTCAATCTGTTTCCTCCACTGATTAAAGGCAACACTGTATCCAGAATGCCCCATCGTAAGGAATCACTTGAATGGTGAAATGCTATACAATGATCTACAATGGGAGCTTCAGTCCACTGATTGTTTACACAACTACAATATTCAATCATCCTTTGCTGAAATTTTGCATACATAGAACAATAAGCAAGGACATTAAATGAAGTGAATTATCCCCTCAGTCACAACGAAAGACCCACTGTAACAAAAAAAAAAAAAGGGGGCATCTATTCTGAAACAATAGTGACGAGCAACAAATTGCTTGCCGGCAAGTCACATAACCTTTCTCATATCTTGTGTATTCCACGCTATACGTGGAGGAACGACGTGCTGGAGAAATTAAAATAGGATGCTGTTACATTGTGACTGACATTTTTGGCAACATTTATACTGGTTTAACTGAAGTGAGATTTTTTTTTTTTTTTTTTACAAATTCACGTATTGGATACCTTTTTTTTGTAACAGAAAAAACTAAAAAATCTTTTGGGCAAATGATGACATGGTGTGGAGTGTTTCACTTCTGAAATCCTTTGAGAAGCTCTATGTTTGATGCCTTTCTTAAATAATTATATATTTTTGTTTTATAAATCATTTTGAGTTTAATTTCTGCATTTCTTTTCATTTTTATTTGGGACATATACACAGGTTCATAAACTCCTTGATATATTTTTTAATATTTAGACCAAACAGTTCATCAAACAATATGGTCTCTAATTGTGATCCATTATGATCTTATTTGACCCAATAAGTCACTTAAGTAACCCAAAATTTTCAAACAGTAGTTTCCTAGCATGTAGATAGATGGATTCAGTACTAGTGGGTTAATCACCTCTTCCAGCAGATGGAGACGGAGCAAACTGACATCACAGTATATATACTCCTGCAGTGACATCAGCCTGCCAGTATTCTCCATCTCCAGCAGATGGTGGACATGCATCTATCTACTGGGGATTGCTTCAGATTTTAGAAGGAGAAATAAAAGGAAAATTAGTCACCTTGCTGTGGTGATACCAAATGGTCCCTCTCCCAGTTGAGAATTCCTGAGGTGATTTCCATGGTCCCTCGGTCCAGTAGCTGGTGCTGGGAGTACCACAGTCGACGTGGATTTAGCTGTTGGTACAGCTGAAGGGCAGCGAGTGCAGGAAGCTGAGCGTGGTGGTGACAGCATATGCCCTCTCCCCCTGCAGCCGGAGACCATCTCTGTACTCAGCTGGAAGGGCTGAGCTTAGGTAACTATTACAAAAAAAAAAAAAAAGACAGAAAAGGAGGGTTTTATGTAGTTCTTCCTCCTTTCCCGTCTCTGTACTTGGCATGCCATTCTGACATTCGTCCTGCTCTGAGGGAGGTTCAGGGATGAGGGCAACCTGGCGGGTTGAGCAGCCTCTATCGGCTAGGCCCTGTTCTGAGGCTTTTCAGTGTGCGCCATGTGGTAAGCTGCGGCAATGTTTTTGCATGTTTTTGTCTACGTGTTCAGCTCCCCTCTCCAGGATGTTGGTTTGGTTGTGCGTCTGACTGTTCATTCAAATTGTTTGTCCAGTTTTTGGATGCTTAGTCAGGCGTCAGCTTGGGCGTCCAGGTTATAGAGGCACAAATTGGGCATGTTGGTTGTGCACTTAAGTTTGGGAAGCCATATCAAAAGGTGCCTAGGGATGCTTAAATTTTGTTTATATATATATATATATCCCCACACATACATACAGGTCGATATTCCATCTTTCATTGTGCCCAAGAAGGAGGGCTCCTTTCATCCCATCCTGGATCTCAAAAGGTTCAACCGTCATTTGCAGGTGACTCATTTTCGCATAGAAACTTTGCGCTCAGTGATAATGGCCATACAGTTGAGGGAATTCCTCACCTCTCTGGATCTATCTGAGGCATATCTGCATATTCTCATCTGACTAGAGCACTAACATTTTCTACGATTTGTGGTTTTGGGATGCCATTATCAGTTCAGGCGCTGCCCTTTGGTCTGGCCACCACTCCCAGAACATTTTCCAAAGTAATAGTGGTGGTGGTGGCAGAGTTGAAGGATGGGATGCTAGTGCACCTATGTCTGGACGATTGGCTGATTCCTGCCAAGTCTCTAGAAGAGATCCATCTGGTAACCCGCAAGGTGATTTCCCTGTTGCAGGAACTCAGCTGAATTGATGACACAGCTGTCGGACACTATTCACCTCACCTTGTGGTTGTATCTACAAGTGCTTGGTTTAATGGTGGCAGCCCTGGAAGTTGTGCTATGGGCAAGGGTGCATATATGTTCTCTCCAACATTCCCTGCTGGTTCGGTGGAATCCTCAGTTTCAGGATTACTCGATTTGACTGCACCTGCCAATGGAAGTCTCCTCTCAACTGCAGTGGTGGCTGCAAACAGATCATCTAAGGAAGGGAGTATCCCTAAGTTCACCGGACTGGCTAGTACTCATGACAGGTGCGAGCATCTGCAGTTGAGGAGCTCACTGTCAGGACCTGACAGCACAAGGGTGCTGGACTGCAGATGATTCTCTCTGGAACATCAATCGACTGGAGGCCAGGGCGGTCCAGTTGGCATGTTTGCAGTTAAAAGGCAGACTGCAGGGTCAAGCGGTATGGATAATGTCAGACAATGCAATGACAATGGCTTACATCAATCGGCAAGGAGGACCCAAGTATTGCAGGAGATAGATCAACTTCTGAATTGAGTGGAAGCGCATCTTCAGATGATCTCAACTTTGCATATAGCAGGAAAAGAAAATGTGAAAGCATACTTTCTCATCAGGGAAAGTCTGAACTCAAGAGAACTGGTATTGTCAGATGCGGTGTTTCAGCTAACAGTAGATTGCTGGGGCCTTCCATTTCTACATCTGCTGGTGACTTCTCGCAATGCGAAGGTTCCTCGATTCTTCAGTCGCAGGAGAGATGTGAAGTCATTGGGCATCAATGTTTTCGGGCAGGCATGGCCGGAAGACAAGTTGATGTATACCTTTCCTCCGTGGCCCCTGTTGGGCAGAATGATTTGAAGGGTCGAGCATCACTGAGTGCTGGTACTTCTGGTAGCACCAGATTGGCCCAGGAGACCATGGTATGCGGATCTACAGCGGCTCCTGGTAGACTCCCCCCCCCCCCCCTCCGTCTGCCATCACACGGGAATCTGTTGTGGCAGGGACCTGGTCTTCAAGAAGATCAGTCTAGCCCTTGAGAAGGCTCACTTGCTAAAGCATGGTTACTCTACTGCAGTGATTTCCATCTTACTGCATGCGAGAAAGTTCTCCACTTCCTTAGCCTATGTGCAGGTGTAGCAAGTGTTTGAAGATCGAGGAGTGCTTCCTCGTTTAGTTAAGGTCCCACTCATTTTGGAATTTTTACAGGATGGATTGAATAAAGGGTTGGCCCTTGATTCCTTGAAGGTACAAGTAGCGGCTCTTGCCTGTTTCAGAGGTCAGTTGAATGGTGAATCTTTATTGGCTCATCCAGATGTGTCCAGTTTCTTTAGAAGAGTGAAACATCTTCATCCTCTCTTGCGGTTACCGGTTCCTTTGCGGTGTCTTAATCTGGTGTGTTTCTTGGTGGGCCTTATGTTTTGACCACTGCATAACCTTCCCTTGTGGTTACTGACCTTGAAAACTGTGTTTCTGGTAGCAATATGTTCTGTGCATCGATCTTCCGAGCTGCAGGCCTATTCTTGCCGGCAGCCATTCCTTCGGGTGACTCCAGGGGCGATACAGCTGTGTACTGTTCCTTCCTTCTTTCTTGCCTAAAGTGGCTTCAGATTTTCACTTAAATCAGTCTGTTCCCTTGTCGTCTCTGGATAAGGAAAGAGATGTTGAGAAATATAGTCTGTTGCATCTCTTGGATGACAAGAGACATGTCGTGAAGTATCTGGAGGTTTCTGAATCTTTCCAAAAGAAGGATCGCCTGTTTGTCCTTCATGGTGGAGGGAAACAGAGCAAACAGGCTTTGTGAGCTACAATAGCTCATGGATTAAGGAGGTAGTCATGGCCGTGTATGTGGCCACTGAAAAGCAATTGTCTACTCAGGTTTTGACTCATATTCCACTAGGGCTCAGGCAGTGTCATGAGCAGAGGTTAAATTGTTGTCTCCCATTGACATTTATCAAGCTGCAATGTGGTCCGCCTTACACATCTTTTCCAGGTATTATCGCCTGGATGTGCAGGCCCAGGAGGACGCAGCCTTTGTATGTGTAGTTTTGGCTGAACTGTGGGCAGCCTCCCATCCAGGAATAGCTTGGGTACATCCCACTGGTACTGAATCCATGTATCTACATGCTAGAAAATGAGAAATTACTACTTACCTATAATTTCCGTAGCTAGATAGATTCAGCTTCCTGCCTTTGTTTAAAACTTCCAAAAAGTGGTTCATGTGAACAAGATCAGGGCCATTGGAGATATAAAGTTGCTTATAAGAGACAAAAAAGATCTCAACTATATCTTTATTTATTTTCACTAATTATCCATTCCCAGATTGCATAGTCGTTATGAATTTTGACCTTATCCAATTTTTTTTTTACTAAGGAAGCCATCATTTTCCTAGTTTTATTGCCAAATTTATACAACTTCTAATTATAACAAAACAAGTCCGATTGTGTACGTTGCTAAATTCAACTATTAAGTGCAATTTGGGGGCTAAATATTTGTCTTTAGTCTAAGAAGTAACCTTCCTGGCCCATTTTCATCTGTCTTACCGAAGCTGCGCCTCCAGTCAAAATAACTTGCTATCCATAACTTTTGGCCTCTTTATTATGCATGCAATTATCTTTCTCCTCATAACCGCCTTTGCTGTGTCCCAAAATAAGATGGGTGTATCTGTGTGCTAACCATTATACTCCGCATATTCCTCCCAGAAAAGTCTGAAATTACAGCACCTGGCTAAATAAACTAGAAATCGCCAAGCCACTATTCTAAATCAATGCTAGCCATACTGGAGCATGAGCAGCAATAGCAGTTTCCCCTATTCCAACATCTGCCACCTTTGAAAAATAGGGTTTCCCCAGCAAGACATAGTCAGTCCATGGCAGAGAGGAATACGCTTGAGAAACAAGGGCATAAACCATCTCAAGAAGGTGCAGAGTTCTTCAAAGGTCCAATAAGCCTAAATGCTCACACACATAAGGAATCCCCATCCTCGTATTACTTTGCTCCATCTGAGTGCTGCATAATATGACCTATCTAGAGAAGCGTCATGAATCAAGTTAAAATTCCCTCCAATTAGCAACCATTGTATATCATATTTAAGCAGTTAGACATCAGATTGGCGAAATAACTATTGTCATAATTATTTAGCACGGAAATGTTGCACAGCACAATGGGTCGTCTGTACAGTAGCATTTCCTTTGGAGGCCAATACTTTTAACAAATTTTGGGCATGCTTGGGACTAATTTGGAGAGCAGTGGTAGGGAAGTCTTGAAAGTTCAAGTATAAGATATGGGGGTGGGGAGCTGGCATTGGGTTGATAATGGGAATTTATGCTTTTCTATGCAAAGTGGAAGAACGGCAAACTAGCACACTGGATTGGCCAATTTGGTCTTCTCTCATCACAGTATATTACTGTGTTGCTATATTATCATAATTTACCAAGTGTGGTATGTGTGAATGTGTCTTTCGATTATGGTATATGGAGTCATTCACTATATTTTCTTTAATTACAGGGCCCACCAGGTTCACCAGGATTTCCAGGAAACCCAGGTCTTCCAGTATGTATGAGTTTTTTTTATATGTAGCGCCTCTTTTAGGTTAGGCTGAGAAGGCAGAGGTCATACTGAGTCCCAGGGCTCAGTCCTCACACAGTCTGAAAAACCCTTGGGGTAGATTCTCTGATTGGAGGTGGGGGAAGGGGGGAGGCAGATAAACCTAAACGGCAGGATAAACCTTTTCAGTGGGTGTAACCTGTCTTAAGCCTTTTCATGTACTACTTCTAAATAACCAAGGAGGGCCACTCAAGTAGGGAGTTCCAAAATAAGTTTACTGTGATGATAGGTTGGCACCAGAAACATATCCTTACTTTTATATCCATGGTCCATATCAAAATTCAAATTCTGTTCAGTCTGTGTAAGTATCTCCCAGTGTTGCAACTCTGACAGATCCTCCCTTCCAGGGTATGGACAAAATAGGCTCCCAAGATACAATAGGGTTCCCTAGCTGAAAATGGTTCTTCCATTCTAAAAGTAAAAAAAAACCCAAAAAACTGAGGTCACAGAGGTTCTCCAACCCTTTTCAGTGCTTTCTCTTCCATGGGTAGAAACTCCTGTGAGGGTTTTCCAGCTGAAATCCATTTCACTTCCCCCCAGTTCTCTCCTCAGCTGATAAACGGATCTTTCTGGCTGAAAGTCCGAAAATCTGCACAGCAAGGAAAAACTCTTCTTTTTTACACAGTACTGGGCAGGGAGAATAACAAAACCCTTCTCCCGAAACGAAAAACAGATCCCTCAAAACTCTCAAAAAGCTTTCCAGAAAGTCAAGGAGATCCCCATCTAACCAGTGGCTGAGACATACAACAAAAAAATATCCTAACCATTCCCAAGTCAGGATGCTTCCCTGAAATAGGACTAGGGGAACCACGGAAAATCTCCAGAATAAAATCCCCCAAAAATCCTTAAATCCCAAAACACAGAGAGACATTTCCCAGGCAGGTGGTGGACTAGAAAGTTTATCTCCCTTTCTTTTCTGTAAAGCCAAGGCTATGAGGCCCAGCCCATACTAGAACAGGGGAACAAATCACAAAAGATCCTCTCTCTTCAAACGAAAATGCGACACCGATGTCCAACCCTGTCTGCTCCTAAGCAGACAGCAACCTCGCAAGTGGTGCTGAGGCAAGTGAAATGCTACATTCCTGCTTCCCTACAGGTCCTATCCCAGGGCCCAAATCTAGTGGAGATCCCAAGGGGGGGTCTCTACATATATTTAGACACATTTAAAAAAACTGAACTGCTTAATTTTGTTTCACAAGTGCAATATTTTACTCTGCTAACGTCTACAGGGCATACCTGGCCTAGATGGTCCAGCGGGTCCACCTGGTATCCCAGGATGCAATGGCACAAAGGTAAGATAAAAAATACAAAAAACAAAGATAATCTCCTATATTACAAAATATTGTTTAAAATGCATGTAGCTTCTATCGAGGCCCCACTTCTTATATACTCCAACGGTCATTATATGTTTTTTTTTTTTCCCCCTTCACTTATTTTTTTTTTTTTATCAATTGGTTACAAAAGTAAGATAATAAAATGAAATGTATGGAAATTCAGAAGTATGCATTATTAACGCACACAAATTTTCTGCCTTTCAGGGTGAGAGAGGTCCCCTTGGACCGCCTGGTTTGCCAGGATTATCTGGAAATCCAGTAAGCAATTTGTTTTCTAAAGTCAATTTATTTGAATCATAAATGCCAATATATTCAGTAAGCCGGTGAGTTAGCCAGCTAACCTGTCCCAGATATTCAGTGGATATTTAGTTGCCGCTTCACCAGTTAGTCAAAGAACTTCTGCTGGATATTCAGCAGGATGGACATGAAAATGCTCTCCCAAAGTTATCCAGCTGGATAAATTTAGGAGCGAATATGCAGCGGGATGTTCATCCCGGTGAGTATGTCGTTGACATAGGTGCATTCATGGAAAGGATATAAACTTTCTAGTGTACTGCTTTCGATGGCGACGTATTGCTGGACAAGCAACGCCTGTAGCGTCAGCCAGTGCTGCTGAAACTTCGACAGATGGATAAAAGGCATTGAAGGGACAATTTTTTGAAAATAACTGGGATGCTTTGAACCCACAAACTTGCAAGCTCATTTTCGTACACAACGGCCTTCCCTTTGAAACTTTGGGTGGGGAGGCCTCGGCTAGTTCAGTATTTGTGCTCTTTGCATCTGTCTTACTTTGCGTCTGCTTTCCAACAGGTGCAAAGTGCACATGGTTATATGTGTGGAGATTTTCAGCCTAGGGAATCTGAGTAACTGGTCGGTTACCCGAGCAAATTCCTTAGAATAATTGTACTCTGTCGCCACAATATGTAGTGCTGAGCTTGGGCGCATAGCCCTTATCATCCGAGTCAGGCTTATATATTTGAAATATGTAGAAAAATGGCAAAGCAAGAGCTAATTGGAAATATTTCTTTTCCAGGGAACGCCAGGACATCCAGGATTGAAGGTATGTTTCACTGTCAAAAACGCTACGCAATGTCCAAATAATTTTTCTATGACTATATTTGCAGATGTTTATCCATGAACCTTTTTACATGACCCATTTATTCAATTAAAAAAAAATTATATATATATTTATCGGTAGGAAATAACATGATAGCGTGCAGTCATATAAGCACGCCTTGACTTCTGCTTTGTGCCTTTAGCACTCAAGAACAGCAATACTCAAACTTTCCAGGTGGAATTTGGTGTAGATTCAGTTTAACAAAACCTGCACCTCTCTCAAAGGACTACTGTGAAATTCTGTTGGTTTTTACCCTCATGGACCTTAGGGGGATCTGAGGCTCGCCCACAGACGTGTGGAAAATAGCACCCGTTTGCTCAGATCCATGCAAAACCTTTTTTTAATTTTATTTTAAGAGGTTCCCCCCCCCCCCTACAAGAGAAATAAATACACCAATCTGTTTTATGAATCCATAACTCGGAGTGTGGTGGTTATAAAATGTAATTTTTCCCAAGTATATAGAATTATTTTATTTGGGCAAGAGGAATAGAATGAATGGGATAATTTATGAGGCGTATAGAAACCGAATGGGATTATAATTACTACACCTTGGTAAAATTAAAAAGATGATGCATGTTAAAATTACATTTAATACTTTCTTCATTTCTACAGAAAAACTAAAAAAAAAAAAAATTAGATCCAATGAGCCTGACCTAGTGTTTGGTCGCCAACAACGTTTAAGACAAATTCCTTAGTCCACACCAACATATTTCCCACATTATTATATAACTGGACAACACTCCAGTGGCCTGGACTTACAGATGTAGGCGTGGGTCTTGGGTGCTTTCCTTTCCACTCTGGACGTCTTCCCTCTGTCTCCGTATCTTGTGCCGTGCAGCTGAATAACTCTCAGCAAAGTCTCAGCTTGTTTTGTTTACTTAAGATGCACCGAGCACAGAAACACAACGGTCCCTAAGCAGCGGAAAGGGTTGGGGCATGATGCTGTCTTTAACGGATGCCAACTTCTGGACTGATTGATAATGCTTGCTAGCTGGCACGCAACCCCGGTACCTTGCCTCTGTTGCCACTTAACTCAGCAGTGAGAACGGAAGATCTAAGCGCCACTCATTGGTGGGACTGTAAGGCCCACGGTACTTGTGCACCAGGAAACTGCAGCATGGAGAATCCAGTCCAGGATTGGCTTTTGTTAACCTTCCTGAAGCTTCAAACCACTCTACAGTGAGCTGAATTCTTATGGGCAGAAGTTGCTAGCGATGTCCAGCTGCTTTCCCTGCCAGCAAAGTGGGACAGAGTCCCTCTACTGGACTATGCTCAGAATGCACCTGGCCGGAGCATGATTGTCTTCACCCTAGGGTGACTGGAAATCACCAGTATGAGCAGTTAGAACGCTTTTCTTTCACATAAATTACTTATATATATGCAGTATATATAGGCATACGTTAGCTTTAAACTTACTGTAGTTTGCTGGGTATCTCGATGACCCTCAATATCTCCAACAACTCAAAAGAAGGCACCTAAAGAAAATATGGAAGTGACAATGTGGCAAAAATAAGGCAGACCTGCTGATGTTTTCAGAGATGCTGCTGACTTTTTCTCTCTGCGCCCCAGGCTCAGTAGCCTTTTGTGGCTAAGTGACAGATACGTTTAAGTGTGGTCTTCCGTGGCTTTCTGTGCTAGTACCACTCACTCGTTCTTTTTTTTTTTTAACTTTGCATCGTTGCAGGGCGAACCAGGTGATGTGATTGGGATCCTCCCCTCTGGTTTGTTGAAAGGAGAGAAAGGTTATGCTGGTCACCCTGGCTTGCCGGTAGGTTCTACATGAAAGTGAAGTGCATTCGTATTAAGCTGGTATGGTGCAGGTTTGTGTCTCTGCATAAATTACATAATGTTCTAATGTTTCCTTACAAAACAGGGAACACCTGGATTACCGGGTATACAAGGGCCCATTGGTCCTCCTGGGCCAACCGGAACTTCTGTAAGTAACCCCCTTGTCATTGCTTTCTTTAACAAGTTCAAGGAAATGTAGAATAAATAGTAAAACAGAGAAGTATTTCACTATAGTACCCCCATACTCTATAATTTGGGATCACTTGCCATTGGCGTGGGAATACCGAATTTTGTTTTACAACTTTCTCACATATCTTGCAGGGCCATTGCTAAAATGTGGGTGAAACTTTTCACTTTAAAAGCTTGTGTACATTTTACGTTCTTCACCTTTTGAAAGCATGGGATTTTGGGTCACTCAAAATTGGAAGACTAGTAAGTGTGGGAAGTCTTTGAGTCTTAGAAAACTCAGAAACGTGCAAAAAAAAAATTACGCACAGGGTAAACCCCTAAAATCTGCCACACCGACCTAAATATTTTATTGGGCAATATGAGAACAAACACCATTGGCTGAATGTCTGCAGAGAGTCCTGTTTCCACTTCTCTGATTTTTGCAGAACACAAGCTTTTATCAGCAAGCATTCAACTTGTAACCAGAGATCTGCTTATATAGAAAGTGGATTTATGTTTAGAGTAGCTTTATTGGAACAGGTAAATTCAGGATTAATGCGGGCTTGGGTTTCCTTCTCGGTAAACCTCATCTTGCATGATGAGTATTGTTTGCGCCATGGACGGGCCAGGCTTGCATTGAAAACAAAAGGTTTTGAACAGCCATCAAAGAGGCAGAGAACTGGGGGGGAAACGCTCTATGCTGAAGTAGTTTTACAACACGGAACTTAGTCACATGGGAGCAAATATTTAGTTTGTGCAGAACTTTTCAGATCACGCCTTTGAGGAAGCTGGGCTCAGTCGTACACTCGCTTCTGCGGCATTTTTAAATTCGTTACAAGGCTCCGTGTGTTGGCCAGGCCCAGGCTTGAGCCAGTTCTTGTGTTATCCCGTTGCACTGATGGACTTGAATCCTGCTATAGGAAAAGCCAGGATGGGCACAGCTTGGGTCTGGTGACCTGGAGCTCTCGGGCTACGCCTGTTTCTGAAATGTTTAAAGCTTTCTTAAAATGTATGTTTCTTGCTGTACTGCCCTTTCTCAAGCTGAATACCAAAGAAATGCATTCTCTTCCAGGGTCCCCCTGGTCCTCCTGGTCCCCCGGGTGAAAAGGTGAGCATTGAGTGAAGTCCAAGCTATTCTTATCAACTTTAAATTACTTGAATTGGTTTCTTTTAATTTTTGTATTTAGACCATATTTTAGTATTCTTGCTTTATTAGTTTATTTTAGTGTTCTTTACTGGGATTTTTTTTTTCTTTAGGAATTTAATTTGTCCTGAAGATTATTTATTACACTAAAATGATTTTATGTTTCTTACTTATATATTTGGTTTTATATTGCTTTGATAGGGTTTTTGCTATTTACTGGAATTGTTTTTTTAGTATTTTGGTATTAGGTCTTGTCTGTTAATGTATGTTATGATCTGTTATATTTAAATCTGTCCATTTGTTATACTTATATTTTTAGTATACTTATCTTCTGAAACTGATTGCATTTTTAGTATGTTGGTTATGATATGTTTGTTATGTTTTATGATATTGTTTTTGTTATGGGGCCAATATTCAGCTGCAATCCAGCTAAATTAGCTGGATAAGTTTATTCCACAAGCGGGCCTGTGCTGTTTTATATACTTAGCTATTTTATAGTTAACCAGATAAGTTTATCTGGCTACCTATAGGTCAGCCAAAAGCTGTCCTACACTTATCTGGCTAACTAAGGGAGATATTTACTAAAGATTTTCTCTCATTTTATGTCTATGGGAAAAATGCTTGGTGTTTATCTGGTTAAGTTTGCCAGGCAAGTAGCTCCATAACAGAATATCCCCCATCCCACCCATTACTTAGCCGGCTAACTTTTCAGTCAGATAGAAAGTTAGCCAGCTAAGTGGTATCCACTGGCTTTACCAAAATATTGAAATGGTGCCGCCTAGCCGGCTAAGTCCAAATTTAACCTGCTAAGTGATGTCGAATATCAAGCCCGATGTGTTCTTGTCACTTACCTCTTAGGCATTTTATAGAAAGTCGGGCAAAATTCACAATAAAATATATAAAATATGTTTTGCCTTTTAAAAGAGAATATATTTGAAATCTGATCCTTGCATAAACAATAGATGCTGAGAGAATAAGATTAGCTCTTGTACCGACCTTTATGTCTTTGATTTCTGTCAATAGGGTGCAATGAGTTTGCGCTTTCAAGGACAAAAGGGCGATAAGGTAAGAAGCTGTTTTAGGCGATACTAAGAGAAATAGTTTGTATATGGCATGGCCTCAATGTGGGGAGAAGGCTCGGTGGGGGAGGTGATATCCGTCATACTTAACTTCTGAACGTTTAGTCTTGAGCAAATTTGGTTGTTAGGTAGCCTCAAGTCAGGCCTCCATTCAAATATTTTAGTGAAGGAAGAGATAGCCATCCATTTTTTTTGCATTACCTACAGCAAGCCTGTTTAAGACCTACCTTATGCACAATAGTAACCAATTTATGACTTTGAGACCCTGTTGATGTAGTCAGAGGAACTCAACATGAATTCAAGATTTATTTTTTTTTGAGTGGCAGTAGTGATATCTTTGATTGAAAATGTATCTGTGGTGACCATGTTTCATACATTAGGGAACATGGACATTTAGGAGATAGCTTTAAACAGCCCATTTTGGTGTAAAGTCCGGGGGGCACCTTTCACCTGCAGACTTTACACTGTCAAAGTATTGAAAGTTATCCCAGAAAATCTACCCGCACACATTTACACCTGCTAATTTGTGTGGGTAGTTTTACAACAAAACTTAGGTGCATACGTCTGAAAATTCTAAAGTATGTACCTAAGTGCGACGTGCACTCCTCTGCCGCCCCTGGGAATGCTTGCTTTACTGTGGGTAAAAGTTCGTGCAGAGAGGCCCTGCCTGGGTATATTTACCCACAGACAGGGCAGACAACTTTTTGTTAGGTAGGAATGATTTGAACCATTTGAGGGCAGGATATTCAGGGCTAATGTCTCTTAGACGTTGAGTCACGAGTTGGTGTCAAAGGTAGCAGAAAGATCCAGAAGGACTAGGAGGGATTTACTATCTTTTTGGATACTGTTAGTGATGAACATTGGGACAGAGTCTGTTCCATGGCCAGCTATTTATGACTAGCAAATAGTTTCTCCAGGTTGATTAAGTTGATTACCAAACAGTAGAGGTCAAAGGAAATCCCATCCAGGCCTAAGTTATACACTCAAGGCTTTATAACATAGAGGTGAGTTTCTTTGAATACATTTTTCAGTTCCCTGAGCTATTTCTGAGGACCCCTCTTAATTGCCATTTCATTAATGTATCATTTTCACAATGTATGGACTGCACTGGACCATTTCAAATTCTTGTGTCTTATGTACCTTTGTGGCCAAATTTGTGATGAGATGGGAATATATAGAGTGAAGTCTGTTTCAGGTTTCAGTAGAATTACTAATGTTTTGAAAGAGTGTACAGGAAGGAGAATATTTGCCTGTATTTTACAGTTGTATTTTACATTAGTCTCTACATTAATGTCAATATTTTATTGTAAGATTGCAAAAGAACTGCTGCATGGGTGCCAGCTTTAAGACCATTGAAAATATGTTTAGGGTGTAAGGGATTTATCAAAGTAGGATTTGAGAGCAGTAGTAACAAAGAGACTTTGCTTTAATATAATATAAGCAAGATTTTCCTGGAACAGGATTAGAAAGAAGGACCACCTTTTATGTTAGTGGTCTTCCAATGCTATTGCCTTTTTCTTATAGAAATCTTGTTTTTTTTTTCTTCTTTAAAAAAACCCCCAAACAAACCTCTAGTAAGGGGCAGTTTTGGGACTGTATAATATATTATAATAATTTCTTCTCCTACATATGTTTCCCTCGACTGTCGGGTCCAATGTCCTAGCCACTTTCCGCCATGCAGTTGTCTAACTTGAGTCGCAGTCATTGATATCCTGATGAATAATATTGTTCAGCATCTTTTTTTTTTTTTTTTTTTTTTTTGGGTCTTCCTCTGGTCTTTTTCCCCTCTATCTGCATTTCCAATAGCTTTCTGCTGACAAATAATGCATACTTATGCAAACAGTGAATCTGATGTCTTTTTTTTTTTTGTCTGTTCGATCTAACTCTTTAAGGTGTAACTGTTTTAACGTGAAGATATGTTTACCTTTGTGAATATAACCACCAGCGAGTCCCCCTTCCTCTTTTAAAGGCATGCGTCACACTGGAAAGAACTCGCAGTGAAAGTAAAATTGCTTTCGGCGTTCTTCACTGCACTGACCTTTCTCCAGTACTGTCGTTCCTGTCTTGCTGGTGGATTTCTGACGGGCGAGATGGGGGGTCCGTTTCAGAGTAGTAGGGAATGAGGCTTCTTAGCATCTAAGCATTTCAGTGCTTCTAACCACAAAGCTGACTTTGCCTTGTTTAAGTTTGCATATATAGAAGGTTTTTAAAGAAAAAGACATTTTCCTTCACCTTTAAATCCGTTCCAGAGGGCACCGTTCTTTACTTTTAATTCAGAAAGGGAAAGGGACTATCTTGTAACAGTAGTCCAGCTTTGCTCTCACTGTAGTTAACTTTAGTTACTGTATATATTTTAGTTATTAGGTTAACTTTGAACAACAAAAATGCTTGTCCTCCTGTAAACTGATGAATTTTGAATCTCCTAAGAAATGGCAAGTTACTGTACAAACCTTCCTTTATACAAATTCCAGTGAAACAGACTGAATATTGATCTGAATATATTCTGATACGCTCTGTAGGGCAGACAGAAATAAAAGTACTTGTAATTAAGAAGGGTGACAATTATTTTCAGTGTGTTGGATTTTTTTTTTTTTTTTGCTTTAAAGGGAGAGCAAGGACCTATAGGGCTCCCTGGTCCACAAGGCCCTGTTTCACATGAAGAACTGAAGGGGACTTGTGATTTCTATAGAGAAAGGGTAAGAAAATGTGAACAAAGCAACTTGTAAAGCAACATGGAATATAAGAACAGGATTGATCCCTGGAGACAGAAACATAATATGAATCCACATGCTGATCTTGAAAACAAAGACTATGAACACCAAATGAACTCCTTGTTAACTTCCAGCCACCATTTTTTCTCCTAGGACAAGCAGGATGGTAGTCCTCACGTGTAGGTGACAACGTCCGATGGAGCCCGGCATGGAAAACCTTTTGTCAAAGTTTCTAGAAGTTTTGATCAGCGCACTGAGCAGGCCCAGCCTGCTGCTATCCGCAAGTCCATGCGAGGTCCCCCTTCGGTCTCTTCTTTTCCACGGTGCAGTTGCCTCGTGGTTTGTGGAGCTCTCCATTTTTCTTATTTTCTTGACAGTATCAGGTTTTTCCTGGTTTTTCCTCGTCGGGTCCCCCTTTACAGTCTGTGCCTCCACGGTGAAGTAGGTTCCTTTCACCTTTTTTTTTTTTTCTCAAAGTTGCGGTCGATTCCTGACTCCTAACCTCACGGTGACCTCCGGTCATCGACCTCATGCTGGGTGTTGTTTCATGGCATCTGTCGGTTTGCGTTGGTGCCCCCAGTGACCGCAGACCATGTCCATCATGGATCCGCATGAGGTGTGCATCTCTGCCTGGGGGCCTTGCATTTCTGACCATCAAGGAATAGGGGGATGCCCCAATAACTGCTCAACCCCTGGTGAGTCGCTTCATGAGAGGCTTATTACAGCTTAAGCCTCCTCTACAACCCCCGGCATGGCATGGGACCTCAGTGTGGTACTTGCACGGCTCAGGAACACTCTTTTTGAGCCCTTGCACTCCTGCGAACTCAGAATACCTTACATGGAAAGTTGTTTTCCTAGTAGCCATCACGTCTGCTCGCAGGGTGAGTGAGTTACGGGCCCTTGTGACCTACCCACCCTACAACAAGGTTCCTCCATGACCGGGTGGTTCTCCGCACTCACCCCAAATTCCTTCCTAAGGTGGTAACTGAGCTCCATTTAAATCAGTCCGTAGTCTTGCTCACTTTCTTTCCAAGACCTTACGCTCACCCAGGTGAGCGAGCTCTCCACACCTTGGACTGTAAGTGTGCTCTTGCATTTTACTTAGACTGCACTACAACCTACAGGAAGTCCACCCAACTCTTTGTATCTTTTGATAAGAACAAACTTGGGAGTGCAGTGGGCAAGCAAATGCTGTCAAACTGGTTGGCAGACTGCATTGCATTCTGTTACCAGCGAGCAGGCCTTCCACTGCAGGGACGCGTGAAGGCACACTCCGTCAGAGCAATGGCAATGTCAGTGGCACACTACCGTTCGGTACTGATTGCTGACATCTGCAGGGCTGCGACATGGAGCTCTCTCCACACCTTCGCAGCTCATTACTGCCTGGACAAGGCTGGACAACAGGATTCCATCTTTGGCCAGTCCTAAGAAATTTGTTCCCAGTGTAGGAACCCAACTCCTCCTACCTCGACCCGCTGTGAATTTCAGGCTGCCTCATCCTTGCCAACAGCACCCCAGTTGTTGTGCCTGTTGCACATGTTGGGTGCTGCTTGGCCTCATACGTATGACACAGCCTGTAGCTTGCTATTCACCATATGTGAGGACTACCATCCTGCTTGTCTTGGGAGAAAGCAGAGTTGCTTACCTGTAACA
The DNA here is from genome assembly GCF_901001135.1 of Rhinatrema bivittatum. Taxonomy (NCBI): domain Eukaryota; kingdom Metazoa; phylum Chordata; class Amphibia; order Gymnophiona; family Rhinatrematidae; genus Rhinatrema; species Rhinatrema bivittatum. Next base: position 357,846,998 of record NC_042619.1, read on the forward strand.
GGTGTTCTCCCAGGACAGCAGGATGTTAGTCCTCACAAAACCCACCCGTCACCCCGTGGAGTTGGGTTCGCTTACATTTTATTATTTTATTTTTCGCTCATACTTTTGCTACAAACGAGACTGAAGGGGGACCCCTGGTGGCTACAGGGTTAGTGGCACGCTGGGCATGCTCAGTGTACCAGTCAAAGTTCTAGAATCTTTGACAAAAGTGTTCCGTGACAGGGTTCCATCTGATGAAGTCACCCATATGTGAGGACCAACATCCTGCTGTCCTGGGAGGACACCTGTTACAGGTAAGCATGTGTGCTTTACACTTCTCGTATTCGATTGATTAGCAGCAATAACTAATAAGACAGCAGATAGCATAAACTTGTGACTTTACATCTTCTAGAAAAGTCTCTTAATCAATTTGGAAGCACTCCCTTGTATACAATGACATTTTTTCTTCTTCCACTCACTCAAATTCCTCAGATTGATTCTGCTAACTCCTTAGGTAGCGCCTGGTGGGCACTTCTCACCCCTTATGTAAACCTTCCCTCAATAGCTACAAAGTTCTTGTTACCTTTAGGGTTGTATCATCTTTGTTTCTATTGGTAGGGGCACTTGACTGGGATTTCTAACACCTCTGTATCTGTCCAGATGAAAGACTTCCTTTTCCAAAGATTTGGTGTGCTGACTCCCCAGGTACCATGGGTTGTCGGCACCTAATGGTAAAATTATTAGAATTAACCCAAAGAGAGGACAAAATAAAGCTAGATGCAGGAAGGGTGGAATAAAACGCCCTTGCCTCCACGGAGATAGTGCAAAAAGACCGTTAACGCAAAAAAATATAATTCCTCAGCATCAGGTCGCCAGGCAGCTTAAATCCTCTGGAGGAGAGACAAAAGACTGCCAGAATCTTCCCTTACACAGCAGATGCCCCAATCCCCCTGTAAAGAGGTACCAACGCTCTCACAGGGAATTCTCAAAAAATTAGCTTAAAAGTCCAAAAGAATCTTTAACAGCAAGTAGATGAGTCAACTCCTTAAGGAAACTTCCATACTCCTTTCCCTTAAATTAAGAAAAAATTAGAAGACCCAGGGCAAGACAGTTCCTGCCTCCTTGAATGTCTAACAGAAAAGTCACGAGGATAGCAGGTGCGGTGGGATGATAAAAAAAAAAAAAAAAAAGAAAGCATGTTCCCACACGGGGGGGAGCAAACTCCAAACCTCTCTCACTTGTTTCCTGTGGAACTTCCCCCAGATTAATGGTACACTCCTTCAGTAAAGGGAAACCAAAGGCCCCTTACGAAACAATTCCATATTCTAGTAAATTTTCGTATCAACAGATGAGATTAGGGCATCACTTTTGTTTCATTTAAATTTTACAGTGTAAAGCTTCATAAAGAGATTCTTTCTGGGCTTGGCCAGTAAATACCACCATACCTCAGTCTAGGATAAATCAATGTGTACACTATATTGATATAACAGACATGACCAATAAAGTGTGTGTATTTCTTGCGGAGAAAATGAGCAAGCATGACACTGAAGTTTAATGTTCAATTTTTATTTTTATTTTAAATGCATTAGGGCGAAAAGGGTGAACCAGGTGAAGATGGTCTTCCAGTGAGTATAATCCTCATGTTTCTATTGCATGAACATATTTTAACCTGATAGCTCATAAAATTAAATTTTACTCTTATCTCATCTTTAAAAAAAAAAAAAAAAAAAGGGATTACCAGGGCCAAGTATCAAAGGAGAGAAGGGTGAAACTGGAAAGCCGGGGCCTCGGGTAAGTCCATATTACTTAATGTCGAAGAAATTTGGTGCCTACTTGTATTGTAAAGTTCAGTTCTATTAAAATTTGAAAAACCGTGGCGCGAGTACCACAGTGCATCAGAAGGATTTGTGGGCACTCATTCTGAAAACAATTTTAGAAGAGGTCAATATTCAAAACTAAACATTTAAATGGCTACCCCGGAGTTAGATGAATAATCTGAGTTAGATTGATATCTTTGAGTTAGATGGGTAACATGAAAGATGGATTTGTGCCATCTTTCATGTTACCCTCACAACTTGTGAGTTAACAATCCAAATGGCTTAGAATATTGACCTCAACATTTTCAAGAAACTAACATAAAGGGTTGGATTTTCAAAGGCCTACGCGCTCCGGGTCTATTTTATAAAGACCCAGTGACTCTGGTAAAGCCCCGGGACGCGTCTTAAGTCCCGGGGCTTTACTAAAGGGGGCGGGGCGTGGACGGGGCCAGAGGCCTCCGACAAAGCGGCCATTGCCACTGTGACGGATCGCGTGACGGCAGGCTGGTGGCGCGTGCAACTTGCGCTTTTCCGGAGGCAGGTGCAAAAGGTAAGACAAATGTCGGGGGGGGGGGGGGGAGGGTTAGAGTAGGACTAGGGGAGGGAAAGGTTAGGGGAAGGGGTGGGAAGATCAGGCTAGGGGGAAGGGAACGGGGGAAGGCAGCGCGGCTCGGCACGCGCAAGCTGCACAACTGTGCGCCCCCTTGCGCGCGCTGACCCCTGATTTTATAACTTGCGCGCGCAAGTTATAAAATCAGGTGTACGTGTGTGCGTGCCGGGTAGTGCGCGCACATGTCCGCCCGCGCGCACCCTTTTAAAATCTACCCCTCATTGTAAAAGTCTTGGAATGCAAATCTCTGTCTCAGGTAAGTCCCTTGATACTGAAATACGGTCTTACAACTAATACATATTGGGGTAGATTTTCAAAGGGGTACGCGCGTAAGATACGTGCGTACCTCCTGAAAACCTACCCCAAACCCCCCCTGCGCGCGCCGAGCAAGCCCCGGGACGCTCGTAAGTCCCAGGGCTTGCAAAAAAGGGCGGTCGGGGGCGTGGTCAGGGGGCGCGGTTAGGGATAGGGGCGTGTCCGGGGGGCGTGTGGGCGGTCCGGGGGCGTGGCCGAGTGCCCCCGACACAGCGGCCTGTGTCGGGGCCTGCCGTGCCGGCGCGCGTAAGTTACTACTGCCCGGAGGCAGTAGTAACTTCTCCGATAAAGGTAGGGGGGGTCTAGATAGGGCCGGGGGGGGGGGGGGGGGCTGGGTTAGGTAGGGGAAGGGAAGGGAAGTTGCGGGGGGGGGGGGGGTAGAAAGAAAGTTCCCTCCGAGGCCGCTTCGATTTCGCAGCGGCCTCGGAGGGAACGGGCAGCGCGCGCAGGGTTCAGCGCACGCAAGATGCACAAATGTGCACCCCCTTGCGCACGCCGACCCCAGATTTTATAAGATACGCGCGTAAGATACGCGCGCATGTATGTTTTTAAAATCTACCTTATTGTGCACCATTTTTAAAAATGTTTTATTTTGACTTGTAACATCTGAGCTTCCAGCCTAGTCTGAATGCATTCCAGTCCTGCTCTTGGCCATTTAAAAGGGGGTGGAAAGGATCCAAAGTCAAGATGCAGTAGCTTTTCTTTTGCGACTGTAAGTGCTTTTCCATTCATTAGTCCTTGTTCGTCCTTTTAAAACGCAATCGTGACAGACTAGGGCATCATGCCTAGGTGTTGCTGTTATGATGTGGCTGGATTTACTTCCCCATAAGGGCAATGGGGTTCAGCAGCCTGATAAGCAGGACCCGAGACTGGCACATGGCAGCATGCAGTGCTGCTGCTGGGTATCTGGCCGGTCTACTGAAAGCTTGTTTTAACAGGTGTTAGTCAAACTACATTAAAAGGCCGAGATGAATTCTGTTTTTGTGCATTTATGCTTTTTACAGGGAAAACCTGGCAAGGATGGCGAATATGGAGAACCAGGATTGGATGTAAGTTTTTTGTTTTTAAATTCTCTTCCATATTTAAATGATATATTAGTTTTTATACTATAGTATAACAAGGAACGGATGCACGGTAATTTCACCAATACTAGAATATTTAGTAATAGTAAAAATGTTTACTATCACCATATGCATCAGATCAAAAACACCTTGGTCCTTCATATAGTCTGTGTTTTGAAAATAAGCACTTTTCAGTATTTAACCTCTCCAGAATATGCCTTTGTTTTTCCTTCCACCTTTCCTTGTTGGTTCTCCTGCCCTAGCTTTTGACTGCGGGCCCTTTCTTTGATTTAGTCTGCACAGGCTGAGATACGTAAGAACATAAGAACTTGCCATGCTGGGTCAGACCAAGGGTCCATCAAGCCCAGCATCCTGTTTCCAACAGTGGCCAATCCAGGCCATAAGAACCTGGCAATTACCCAAACACCAAGAAGATCCCATGCTACTAATGCAATTAATAGCAGTGGCTATTCCCTAAGTAAACTTGATTAATAGCAGTTAATGGACTTCTACTCCAAGAACTTATCCAAACCTTTCTTGAACCCAGCTACACTAACTGCACCAACTACGTCCTCTGGCAACAAATTCCAGACCTTAATTGTGCATTGAGTGAAAAAGAATTTTCTCAGATTAGTCTTAAATGTGCTACTTGCTAACTTCAAGGAATGCCTCCTAGTCCTTCTATTATCTGAGCCACATAGTGGCTCTCTTCCAAGGGAAGTCAGGGACTAAGGCCTTTTGGCACCATCGGCGACTCTAGCTTCATTGTGCTTGCTTTTGTCCTCATCCTTTCCCCTTTCACTAATTTCAGCAAGGAATCCAATACTCCTATTCCTCCTTATCATTTCTAAAGTGCTATTCAGCATATACTTGCTGTGCAGATTCACATAAGAAACAGTGCTTGCTCCATAGAGCTTACAATCTAGTCAAGACAAACATACATGGTAAGCAAATTACAAATTATTTTGGAAAACTTTAAAAACGTGTCTTTTCAAGAAGGCATTCCAGTGAGTAGTTGGATAGTGGCAAGAGACTGTTTTTTTTATATTTTATATGTTTTTGTTGTTTAGTGTTATATGGATGTAATTTTATTGTTTTATTGTGAACCACGTAGCTTGACATATTATTATTATAGGCAGAATACAAACAAACACATAACTAAGCAGATAAAAGGGAAGGACTCCAACCTCAGACAGTCCTGAACATAAGAAAATGCCATACTGGGTCAGACCAAGGGTCCATCAAGCCCAGCATCCTGTTTCCAACAGTGGCCAATCCAGGCCACAAGAACCTGGCAAGTACCCAAAAACTAAGTCTATTCCATGTTACCATTGCTAATGGCAGTGGCTATTCTCTAAGTGAACTTAATAGCAGGTAATGGACTTCTCCTCCAAGAACTTATCCAATCCTTTTTTAAACACAGCTATACTAACTGCACGAACCACATTCTCTGGCAACAAATTCCAGAGTTTAATTGTGCGTTGAGTAAAAAAGAACTTTCTCCAATTAGTTTTAAATGTGCTCCATGCTAACTTCATGGAGTGTCCCCTAGTCTTTCTACTATCCGAAAGAGTAAATAACCGATTCACATCTACTCGTTCTAGACCTCTCATGATTTTAAACACCTCTATCATATCCCCCCTCAGTCGTCTCTTCTCCAAGCTGAAAAGTCCTAACCTCTTTAGTCTTTCCTCATAGGGGAGTTGTTCCATTCCCCTTATCATTTTGGTAGCCCTTCTCTGTACCTTCTCCATCGCAATTATATCTTTTTTGAGATGCGGCGACCAGAATTGTACACAGTATTCAAGGTGCGGTCTCACCATGGAGCGATTCAGAGGCATTATGACATTTTCCGTTTTATTCACCATTCCTTTTCTAATAATTCCCAACATTCTGTTTGCTTTTTTGACTGCCGCAGCACACTGAACCAACGATTTCAATGTGTTATCCACTATGACACCTAGATCTCTTTCTTGGGTTGTAGCACCTAATATCTCTAGATAATCCTCCTTTCCATACTGATCCAACAGCAGCCATAGCTCAACGAACAGTAGAGACACAAGTCAGGAATAAGATAGGGTTTCCTTCATGGCAGTTTATAGTGCTATGGGCCAGACTCTGCTGTCCAGCTCAAAGCTGTAATTGCTTTTAAGTGTAATGTACCTTTTTTTTTTTAAGTCTAATATGAAACACAAACATTGATGCAGCAGAACAACTGAATAGTGTGCTTCTGTTATACAGGGCACACCTGGTGATCCAGGGTTTCCAGGAATACCAGGCATAAATGGTTTGAAGGTAAGTAGTTTATTTTGAGTTTGGTAAAGTACTTTTAAGTCCATTACAGCAATCGCATAATCAGACAGCCTTTGTTGCTTCATGGCAGCTACTTCTTTTGCAGTGGTTTGGGGGGTGTTCAGTAGAGAGATGGTTAGAATATGAAAAGGGAGAAGTAATGAGAAAAAAAAGAGGATGGGGAGTAACAATGAAAAAAGGGAGAGATGGAAGGAAGTCCGACTGAAGAAAACAGCAGAAGAGACAAACATCGAAGCTACATTCTGTGGTGCAGATGTAACAGTACAGTTTCTACTTTAGTTAGGGATAAGTGTGGACTCCCCGAACCAGTTTAAGTCAAAACCAGTCTCAAGATTTATTCTTGAGAATACATATGTCAGGGTGAGCAGGCTCTTGCATTTGATGCACTGGGGCACTTTTGGTTTTGTAGTTTGTGAGATGGTATATACTAGCTTTAGAAATTTTAGAACCCCGATAGACACCAAGTTTTGTTTGATGCACAACCATCTGGTTGAATGAATAGTGCGTAGCCTTTCAAAGCTGGGGCAAAGCAATACGTTTTGTAGAACTTTCCTGTTTTATTTTATTTTTTTTTTACTGGTTCATATCACGATTCTAATTAGACATACATGCCAAAGTTTAAAAGCTTTAAAAAAAAAAAAAAAAGAGATGTCCTTTATCTCCATCTGAAATAAAGTGATTTTATTTTTTGAGGAGACCATGATTATATCTATGGCCAAAAAGGAGAAACCCTCTTTCTACTAAAGAGGCATTTTTCATCTTTACTGAGGGGAATACTTTTGGCAAGTGGTTTGCTGTTGAATGTCCTGCTAGAATAAACTTCAGGGTATAAGCACGTAGAATTCTAGAAACTGCAATAGTTCTAGAGAAACTAGAATTTTTGTAGGTTGTGATAACCTTTTTGTAGAGGGGGGGTTAGGTTTTCCTCAGACTATTAGGAAAATTCTAGCAATGGGAGTTTCCAAGGGACCAGTAGTTATTTAGGAGCGACAGACGGGTCAGTCCCCCTGAATGGTGGGTCAGTGATGAGGTCTATGTAGGTGACCAGTGAGTCAGTAGAGAGTGTTGGAGTCAACATCAAAGGAAGCTGGTGAAGGCAGACTCACTGGAGTCTGGGAAGTAAGAAAGCTGTTTTCCTGTCTTTTTTTTCCATTTCTGACGTGACAGAGGATTCAGTGGGGATCCTGTGGTGGTCAGATCCTTGAAATATTCCAGTATTCCAAGGGTAAAGGAAGAGGAGAAGGCCTTGCCAAGAAGTTGGGACAGTTATGAGATAGTGTTGTTGTTCTTGTATGGGAGAAGAGGATTTTCCTGGAGTCCAAGGGTATCTAGAAAAGATTTCTAAGACTTGTCACAGTACTCAAGTGGCTTGAGGGATTGGTCTTTTGCTTTATGGAAATGGCTGGACATATTATTGCATGAAGACTATCTTATTCCTTTTTGTACATGCTGGTCTTATTTTTGTTTTAAGTAAAAAATCAACTTTTATTTGGAACACAGCACTTGGTGTGGACTGGTTTTGTTCTAAGTATGATCCCCTGGGCCTTACAGGTGAATCCCATTTCCCACAGCACAATTCTGTGCATTTTCCAGATGCTGCACCGAGTGATAAACAGCAGTCTCTGAAGTACGAACTCCTTGTAAAGGGGGTAGGGGGGGCTACATTTTATTGGACCAGCAAGAAAAGCTAATGTTATCAGACCTGGATTTGCCAATAGGCACACTAGGCCTAGGGCAGCAGAAATCTGGGGTGAGGGGGCAGCAGGCTAGCTGAAGATTTGCTGCCTTCCAATAAAAATATCAATTGCAGTAATAAATATAGTGTAAAACTACTCTAGTTTCATAACGTAATATAAACGATGGAAACGTTTGACAGTTTGCTTCAGAATGTTAAATTTTTGCCACAGGTTCTAACCCTGAGCTGCCACAGGAAACTGGGGGGGACGGGACTCTGCCTTAGACCTTCTGCCCCCTGTTGTCCAACCTTAGGGGGAGGAGTGAAGAGGGGTATATTAGGGGCAACAGCACCAATAGTGCCTAGGGTGTCAAAACCCTAAATTCATCACTGAATATAATACAGGAGCTTTTGAAACGAGAGAGGTCCCCTGCGAAGGAGAGTAGTACTGAAGATGGGTCAACAACATTTTTTTGTTGATGTAATGAAAGGTAGCGCGGCCTAGGAAGATTGCAGTACAAACATGTGGCAAAATGCATATGATGGTAACAAAAATAGGTTTGGTTTTTTTGTGTGGTAACATAGCATTTCCTGTGCAGACAATGAGAGATTGGGTCTCTGGTTGTGTCTCTTTAACCCCCTCTTTTGTCTGGACCTCTGCCAACCGCTCGGTGCTGGGTATGGACATGCATGCTTATTAATCTGCAAGCATGTTCCACAGGCCCACATTCTTAATCGTGGTTGACGCAGGTTAGGAAGGGGGTTTTGAATATGCAGACTTACATATCCATTTTACTGAATATATTTGATTTAGGTTAATTTTCTATTAATGATGATCTGCTTGTTTGATTTTTAATAATAATAATGTTGTAAACGTATGTATATGTATGTATGATCGATTGTAGTTACAGCCTATGTTATTTGCTGCTTATCATGTTGAACTGTAAATGTGTATAGATGCAGGTTTTTATTATAGTTGCTGTACCAAGCTCTGAGGGCCAAATGCGGTAAAGCATGCCAGAAATATTTTAGATACATAAATCATGCCAGCCGTTGGAAAAGAGCGGGTTTTCCTCCTGATGAAATCCCAGCTTCTTTTTGTTTTCAAAAATGCTCCATCCCACTGTCATGGCGAGTGAGAAACCTGGAAGACCCATTGGAATTCAATCTTTTACTACAGCTGCAAGTCAAAACTGTTAGTTATACATGCCTTCTATAAATTGCACTTGACACAAAAGCTGAGAACTTATTTAAATTCTAATGATTTTTTTCATTGTTTTTTTTTTTTTTTGTATAATATCTTTATTCATAACCATGGAACCAACAGATATACAGAAACAGAGCATATGTGAACATATGTGAACATATGGAAACCCGAAACCAGAGCTTAACATGCCAGCAACTGTGGTACATCGTTAGATATACAGAATACAAATGAAAGATATAGAAATGAAAGATATAGAAAATTTCTCCTTGCAATATGTGCATTCCCATACCAATTGGCTTCCGAAAGTTAAGGAGAGCTGGGTTAGGAAATTATGCTGCAAAACAATACATAACATCAGCTACCCAAAGAGCTCATTCGAGTCCCATGTTATCATTTTGTGGAACTGTTCGGTCAGCACCAGTTTTTAAGTATTCCTCCCTCCCCACCCCACCCCCCCCCCTGTTTGTCACTTGGCAATTCCGCACCTCGCTTGAGGAATGTGAGAAAGGTTACAACACTCACTACAGAGTAGTTACAGCAGTAATTACAGCAGTAATACAGCAGTAATAGGGGGAAAACAGACTTGTAGGGGAAATATTCTAAATCGCCTGCTCCTTCCCAATGCATAGTAAGAAATGCTGTCTGCTATCCCACGTATGGTCTACTCTTTATATTGATCATTGATCTACTTGGTGCCTGACCGGTGGTGCAGAGGGCCCCTCTTCCTCCAGCTTCGGGAGCAAACCCGTGACCTCATCTGGAAGCCATTGAACGTAGTCTCGCCAAATTCGCACGGTCTGGTGCTTATACTTGGTGGTTCTCTGCTTGGCTGTGTGATACTCCATATGGAGAAGGAGTTGCATTTTGCGGTCCCAAATCGGCCGGTGTTGTGGTTGTGGTTCCATCCACTGTGCAAGGATGGTGGTTTTCGCCGTTAACAGAACTTTTTGAAAAAAGTCTACTTTGTATTTGTCTATAACATAGTCAGAGTCACGTACTAGCCCAAAAAACCACAGTCTAGGTTCCAATGGAAGCTGGGTGCCCCATAGAGTTTGCAAAAAATGTTGTAGATATTGCCAGAAGTCCTGAATTACCGAGCAAGACCAAAATGCATGATAGAAGTCTGGATGTGGATCCTGACATCTTGCACATTGTCTGAGCTGTGTGACCCCCATGTGAAACGCCATGCTCTGAGAGTAGAAAGCTTGGTAATATACCTGATAAAGTTTGTCCCGTAAAATGACATTTTCCACCGTCTTGTAAATAGTCTGTAAACTTTGTAGGAAATCAGGTAGAGTAATGGGTTCCGGGAGACATCTGTTCCATTTTTGAACTATCGGTCCTGAATCTGAGGGGTGGAGTAAGCGAATGAGATCGGTATAATATTGTGCACATCTATGGCGTTTTCCATCCGATCCCCGTAGAAAGGCCATCAGCTTATGGGAATGAACAAATTGGGGGACTTTGAAAAGCCTTTCCACCAGAAAATGTCTCAATTGGAGGTAGCAGTAAAAGTCAGCGGGTTGAAGCCCAAATGTTCCCTGTAAGTCCGTGAAACTGAGAGGCGTGGGGGTACCCTCCTGCACTTGCAGCAACTGTGATACATTGACCAAGCCACATTTCGACCACCTCGTAAAAGGAAGATTATGCATACCAGGTGTAAATATAGGGCAACCTATGATAGGTAAGCAGACAGTATATTCCGGGTTTACGTGAAACAAATAACATAATTTTTTCCACATCTGGCGGAAAGGAAAAGAAGGGCACTAGAAGGGACTGAGGGAGGTAGCATATGTATCGAAGACTGCAACGCCCCACTCGCTGTAAAGGGGTACAACCAGTGATTATAATGTAGGACTGGAGAGCAGTAGCCCGTGTTATTTATCCAATCTCTTATATGCCGTATCAAGCTAGCGTAATTATAGGCCTGAAGATCGGGGCAGCCTATACCCCCCTCCCTTTTTGAGCGCATTAGGATAGATAGAGAGATCCTAGCCCTTTTTCCCCTCCACAAAAATCTACTAAGAGCAGAATTTATATCTTTAACATCTTTTTTCTTCAGCCAGATTGGTAACATTGCAAACAGATACAGCCATTTTGAGATTTCCATCATTTTTAGTAACAAAACCTTTCCAGAGAGAGATAAGGGTAAATTACTCCAAACATGCAGTTTGTCTAAGAGCTTTTGTTTCAGGGGAGCCACATTTAAGGAATAGAGGCGGTCAAGTGTAGCGGGGATATAAATGCCTAGGTATTTGAGGGAACCATCCACCCATCTAAGTGGAAAGGTACCAGGCCATGTAGCCCGCAAAGTGCCCAATGTGTCCAAAGCCTCCGATTTTTCCACATTTATTTTGAGTCCCGCAAATGCCCCAAAGTCCCTTTGTATCCGTAACACCTGGGGAAGAGCAGTAATCGGGTTGCTAAGAGTAACTAACATGTCGTCCGCAAAGGTGGCAATTTTGAACTCCTCCCCTTTAAAAAGCACACCTTTTAATTCCGGTGCCTCCATCAGCTTCCTAAGAAGCGGATCTAGTGCCAGAATGTATAGAATCGGAGAAAGAGGGCAGCCCTGCCGCACTCCCCGTTGAATAGGTATTTCCCCTGAGAGATCATCGTTGGCTGAGATATGTGAGACAGGATTAGTATAGAGAAGGGAGATGGCCTGAATGAGCTGGACAGGAAACCCAAAACGGCGTAAGACAGAGAACATGTAGTCCCATGAGACCCTATCGAACGCCTTCTCTGAATCAAACCCCACCACCATAGATTGTAATTGTTGTCTATGTGACGTCTCAAGAGCCGAGAGCAAGCGGATCACGTGGGACCCGGCATTACGACCCTGTACAAAACCAGCTTGAGCTGAGGAAATAAGTGTGGGCAAAATAACATTGATTCGGAGAGCTAATATATGGGCATAGAGTTTGAGATCATAATTGAGGAGGGAGATGGGTCTGTATGAAGCTGGCTGAAGAGGATCTTTGCCCGGCTTTGGCAATACCGTTATAAATGCTTTGTTGAAATGCGGAGGGAAGGCTCCACCCTGCCAGGCATGATTATAAAAGTTAGTTAATGGAGTAGTAATAACTGACTGAAGAAGTTTATAATATTCCGTTGGGAAGCCATCCGGCCCCGGGGATTTATGGCATTTCCCAGTTTTTATGGCTCCAGTAATTTCTCGTTCTGTTATAGGTTTGGTCACAATTTGCTGCTGAAGGGGTGTTAGTTGTGGCAAGGAAATATCTTGAAAAAAAAATCTTCTTCTTCCTGGCCCCCTACCCTATCTTCCCGGTAAAGGTGCTCATAAAAGGAGCGTAGGGCTTCCAAAATATCCGCATTTTTTATGACTTGTTGGCCAGTGGTCGTACGTAAACTGGAAATATGAGATTTTTTCCTTTTAACCGCCACCAGTCTCGACAGGAGTTTACTGGATTTATTTCCATATCTGAAAAAAAAATGTTCAGAGGAATGGATTGCTCTCTGGGCTTTAAGATGTATATGAGTATTAAGCGCTTGTAGATAGGACTGGTAAGTCTGCCTATGAAGCGGGTTAGGTCTATCCACTAAAACTTTTTTTGCGGCCCTTAGTTTCCTCTCTAAAAGGAGAATGGCTGCATTGAGTTTTTTATTCTTAGTAATGGTATACGCAATGATCTCCCCCCGGAGAACAACTTTACTAGTTTCCCAAAACAATATTGGATTATGAACATGGGCCTTGTTATTTTCGGCATATTCTTCCCATTTTCCTTTAAGGAAACTATGAAAGTCAGGATCATTGTAAAGGTGTCCCGGAAGCCTCCAACTCCGCCTTTGGCGTCTGTCGACAGTAAACCACACGTCAACCCATAGGGGAGCATGGTCGGCCACTGCAATAACTCCCAAGTCTGCTGCTTCAACTGTGGAAAACATATGTTCAGCTAGTAGGATATAATCAATTCTAGACATGGTACCATGAGCTCTAGACACATGGGTATAGTCTCGCTCCTCCGGGTGTAATATACGCCAGGGATCTACCAGTCGGAGAAATTTACAGAGTTGACGTACCCCCGAACAAGTGGCTTCGCGATAAGTTATGGGCTTCTGGGACTTGTCTAAAGAGGCATCCATAACACTATTCATATCCCCTGCAATCATAAGATCTCCCTGCATGTGGATTTGGAGAACATTAATCAGGTGTGTAAAGAACTCCCTGTCTGGGGTGTTAGGCGCATAAACATTGCACAAAGTAATCAGTTTTCCAGCAAGGTTGCCAACAATGATCACATATCTCCCTTCATCGTCATGGAGCTCTTTAACTATTGTTAGCGGAGTATTTTTATTAATTAAAATGGCAACTCCACCTTTTTTTCCCTTCGCCTGTGAAAAATAACAGTCTGACACCCATTCCCTTCTCAGTTTCCCACTTTCCACCTCGGATAAATGTGTTTCCTGTATGCAGGTTATATTAGCCTTCAGCCTATGCAGTTGTTGCAGGACTTTTTTCCGTTTTACCGGTGATCCCATACCGTCAACATTCCAGGAAAGTATCCTATATTTACCCATGATCACTCCAAACTACCCTCTCTGTCTGGGTTCGTAAAATGAAGATTTGTAAAAAAGGAGCCAGGCCCCAGCCTAACTAAGCCCCTTCAAGCATTGTATACCTGGAATTATTTCGCGGACTCCCATCACCAGTCAAATACCTCATTCCGGTCAGTGTACCTTCCTCAGAAGTATGTAAAGAAACCAAGTGACAAATTCCCATACCCATTCCCATCCCCAGAACCCTATGAACTTCAGGTACCAAGTTTGTCAAGAACCGTGTACCATGATTCCCCATCCCTTCCCCGCTATGTACTAAAACACAATAACCCAGTGAGGTACTGTTCTCCCTATCGGAGAAACTAGGCACGTGTAACATGTGGATGGACACCACGCCACCCACTTTAAATACAACCATTTTCCATTTACATATTTGTAGATCATTCACGTATGGTAGAAGAAAGAATAATAACAATCTTAATAGTGGTACAGATATAAAAACATGGTAATAAGGTGAGATTTCCCTAAGGCAATATCCCTGTGGAAATAATAACAATAATACATGCGTCTCTTAAGGTGAAACCATGCCCATCGATCTGCCTGTTACCATTGTCACTTTATGCAGGCCCTATACCCATTCAAAGCAAGTGCTTACTGCAGCTTCAGTCAGTTCTATGTTGAGTACATACGTCCAACAAATAGGTATGATCCGCTTAATGTCTGGGCTATAGAACAATCTATACACCCTCACCAAGCCCGCAGGAACATCATATATAGAAAAAAAACAGGAGATATCAAGAAGAAAAAAAGAGAAGAGAAAAAAAAACCACAGGAATTTAATAGACCTGTTAGCTCACCACCGCCTAAACAGGCATCCGCAGCTAGCTTTTAGCACACAGTCTGAAGATAGCCTCTGAAAACTTCATGTCTCTATCGAACGTGGTTCGCCGAGCAGCCGAAACTTAAAATGGCCGCTAACTTCACTTTCTTGTAAGACCCGACGGCCCGCTCAATTAACCTGCGCCATAATGAGTCGCGATGAAATCCTGCGCCTTCTGAGGGTCTTCGAATAATTTTATATGCCCTTCGTGCCAAATCCTGAGTTTCGCAGGGTATCCCAGCGCAAACTTGATCTTTTTCTGGTAGAGATTAGAACAGGTTGATGAAAAGGCTTTCCGTATGGTCGCCACTCTCGCCGAATAATCCTGTACAACTCTTATTTTGTGATTGTCATAGAAGAGCTCTGCTTTTGATCTTGCCGCTTGAGAGACCCGGGCTTTATGCGCAAAATTAAGAAACTTTGCGATGACGATCCTCGGCCTATCGTCATTCTGCCGTTTCGGTCCTAATCTATGGGCCCGTTCAATAGTAAGGACCCCCTTGAGGTCGGGCAGTAGAAGGGCCTCCGGTAGCCATGTTTCAAGTAAGTTTCCCAGCTGAGAATCCTCGATGGATTCTGGAAATCCTATGAAGCGCAGGTTAGAGCGACGCGCCCGATTTTCGAGATCATCAAGTTTTTCTGCTTGATCCTGTACCGTTTTTTCTAGCTCTTTTATCTTGGACTCTTGAGCGCAGCAATCATCTTCTAAAGTAGATATACGGCCTTCCGCGTGATCTACCCGGGGACCAAGATCCGTGAGAGCCGCCTTCACGTCTTCAAGCTGGGTACCGATGCTCGCCAATTTTTCATCTAAGGCGGCATGGATGATGTCTTTAATTTCTCCTAAAAGGTGCTCGTTGTTAGGCGTCTCCTGCAAGGCAGACACTGTAGATAGAGGAGTCCCGGTCGCCATCTTGTCCGGTCCCGTCTTAACCTTCTCCTTCTCCTTCCGACTCCCCCGGACAACTCGCAGCGGGGGGGATTTCTGCATAAAATTCACTATCGACATAGGCAAAGCCGGCTAGAGGTTTCCAGTCGTTTCAGGTCCAAGAAATTCGGTTATTTTTGCAGGTTTGGGCGGCGCGGCGTCCAGAGCAGAGCGAGACACGTCTTGCTCAGTCTATCCACATCACGTGACCTCTTTTTTCATTGTTTTTAAATCTATTTTTATTGTGGCTGCACTCATGCAATGCCATTTTTATTGTGAACCGCTCTGATAAACCTTTTCTGAGTGCCATATTAAGTTAAATAAATTGAATTGAATTGAATAATGCAATTTATATCGGATTACTAGCTGTTGTGTTGAAAGCGCTCCAAGTTGAGCAGAAGACAGTGGCAAGAGTGTTGACAGGAGCTGGTCTTAGAGACCATATAACACAAATATCAGTTTTGCTTCAGTGGCAGATCAGATTTAAGATCTTGTGCGCATGGCTGAGCACAAGATCTGGGCTGGGGCAGTAAAACATGCCGATTCCAGCTTTTTCTAATGCAATAATCAGCTTTATTCACACAAAACAGCACTTACGCACATTGGTAGACTTCCTTACCTCAGGACAGTGTGCGTGCAACCTTCTGGTGTGGTCAGAATAGTTTTACCGGAGCTGCCTCTCCTGGAGAAGGGTGTCCTGATCCCAGCTGGGCTCACCAACCTCTCCTGCCCTAGTTGGTCCTGCCCCCCCAGACTCTCCCTACCCAGCAGGGACCCGCTCAAAGAACTCTCTCTCTGTGGGATTTAAGGTGGATCAGGCATTTAGCCTGGTCCTGCACATACAAAAAGGGGAAAAAAGGGTCTCACTCCATTACAGATCTATTGAAAGAATTTAAGACCAGAATGAAGAGAGCATTTTAAAGGTCTAGGATTGTTGAAATCTGATGAGCAGAATGATTGAGACATACCCTCAATATTGCTAGTTCGGCTAGCTGAGGCAAGCACAAAACAATTCTCAGTCACGGGCATGTGGAATGCTCTCCGAGAGGAACTGAGAGTGGAACTATGTTGACAGACATTTAGGAGACAAATTAAGACTCTATTTCTTCAACAAACATTTGAGATGATAAATTTATATAAAGCAAGGCTGAGTAGAGTCCCTGCTCTCTTCACCAGATTTTGGTGATTTTTATAAACTTGTAAATAGCACGGGGTCCATATTCGGAAGTATGTAGCCGGATAACTCACAAGTTCTCTGGCTGAATGCCGTCTTTTGAATATTTTGGGCACTTAACTGGCTAAACATTAGCTGGACAATGTAGGAGATAAAGTTAGCTGGCTAAGTAATCCAGCTAACTCTGACATTCAGACAGGCCGATGCAATTTTGGCACTCAGATCGGCGCGCTGCTTAACACGCTGTTGGATGCGTGTTTTGGACATGTTAGACTTACGTTCGATGCAGGATTAGTGCATCCAAAACACGTGTCCAATAGCGCTCATCACATGCAAATTCTATGTAGATGAGGCTATCAGCTATTACCCTGCCATGCCAAAGATTGCTGTGTGGCCAAGGCGCCCATTTTAACAAGGCGAATTTAACGCCTGCCTGAGAGCAGGCATTAAAGCGTGTTGCACTCAAGGGCTCATGAAAAAAAAAAGAATCTTGCTTTCTGTGGTTCCTCCTATTAGGATCGTTATAATACTAAACAGGAGGAATCGGAGAAAGCAGAATCATGCCGCGTTCAAGGGCTCAACCAAAAAAAAAAAAATCCTGCTTTCTGTGGTTCTTCCTATTAGTATCGTGGTGATATAGTAGGAGGAACCACAGAAAGCAGCATCCCCAAGTTCTGGCCTGATTGCAGAAGTGAATAAATTAATATTAAGGGCCGGGCACGTAATATTAATCCACTCCTTCACTTACTGCCGATTGGTCCATTCACTGTCACATGTCAGTGAAAGGACTAATCCCTTTTCAGAAGGCTGTCCTGAAAGAGGATTGGTCCTTTCATTGACAAGTGTCAGTGAAAAGGACCAATCGGGAGCAGCCCTGCCTGGGGGGGTGGGGGTGCGGAAGGACACACAGCCACTCTCCTGGGCATCCGATGCAGAGCACTAGGGATGCACAAATTATCCGTTGCACGTACCTTTTAGCACAGCAGCTCATTTTCCTATTGCATTGAGCGCCCAGGCGAGGTGGATGTGCGCCCAGTTTGGACACGTGTTTTTTTTTATACGATGATATTGCATCAGCCTGAGAGTTAGCTGGGTTACTTACCCAGGTAACTTAATTGGGAGTTAGCTGGATTATTTATCTGGCTAACTGTGGTCATGCCATAAAGTTATTTGGCTATCTTTAAGATAGCCGATTATATTCAGTAGTGCATCTGTCCTACTGAATATCCCTTCAAAGTTAGTCCCTTATATGGCCACTAGTTACAACTGGCAGGTGTTTCTGGAAAATGGAGAATTCGCATGTTCTTTGGCTATTGGGTAAAGCAATCATATGCTATTAAGCATTACTTGCTTAAGTGATGGTAGAATATCTGTTTATGATGTTATGTGTTAAATAGATTTTGTATGTTATGGTTGTACACTGCCTAGAACTACAGATAGAGCAGTTGAGACATTTTTTTTTAACTATATAAAGGGAATGATTTTCAGCCGATATAAAATCTGCGGGTTCTTTTTTTAACCTGCAGACTTTGCAATATTTATCGAAGCATGCATAATTTAGCTTTGCATAGTTTTGCCAGTGTAATTTTCAATCGCAATTACACCTGCTAGTTGGTATGTGTAGTTTTCCGCGAGAATTTACGTGAATGTTTTTTAAATTCAATAAGACGGTAACTTTCAAACCGGCGAGCGTGTGCACATTGTGCACATACGTCTACCTGTGCCCAGGTACGCAACCATTTTATAATATACACATGCATATGCAGGCATGTTATAAAATAGCCTGGCCATGCACACACATGCGCCAGATTTTAAGTGGGTGCATGCATGTGTACACAAATCCCACTTATACCATGTAAATCAGGGGATTTTAAAAGGGGCACATGATGACGCCATTCCCAGTTTTACTAGTTCACCCCCAGTTTGCCCAGGTAAGCGGTAGGTCCTCCAATCTCCCCTGGTTTGATAGCTTTCATTCGTCCCAGTTAGCCCAGACCCTTAAAACTACTCGGATCTGCCTATTTTTCTTGACATTTTAATTTACATGGCATCTATAGCAGAAGTAAAATTATGTGGTAGGGGGCCTTAGCGTGCCGGGTCGGGTCATTATTTTTGCGCACAGCTTAGGTTCTCACCACAAAACACCCACGCCCCTCCCCTTTTGAAAACTTTAGAGATGCGCGCGCGCTGCAGGAGATGCACGCATATCGCGATGGCTTTTAAAGTCCGCTTGGTACGCGCGAGCCCGACTTCTTCGCGCATCCCCTAATTAATGCACACTTCAGGCTTTTAAAATTTACCTCTCGGCATGTCACAGCCGCACGCCAGAATGCACCTCCTAGAGTGCCTCTGCCGCATGTATGTAAGCCTGTCATGCGATTTTCTATTTCATCCACTGAAAACCCTTTGGAAATTACTTTCAGAATATGTAATGCTAAACAGATGATGTAAAGATGCTTATAGGAAAGCAACCACAATGCTGGAGTTTTCACATTGGCTTGATCATTTTTTTCCTGTGCCTACTGATGAAATACCATACAAAAGAGATTCAAACGTGTTACTTTGAATAGATGATGATCAAATTTATTTAAATCTTTTGCGGTAATTAAGCATGAATAGTTATATAGTAAATTGTAACTTTTTTTTCTGCAGGGCGAGAAGGGTGAAACAGGTCCTCAAGGACCTCCAGGAATTGTAAGTACAGTAAATATAATATTTTGACCTGATAGCACACAAGTGTTAAAATTATAAAAAAAAAAATGGAATTTTAAAGAGAGGAATAATTTTTGAAGGCAGCGGCACTAGATGATGGAGCCCATAGGTCTGACAAAGGCTAAATGAAATGATTAGCTTTGCTGATATTTTCTTAAGGCTCCTGCTTGTGAGCCCTTCATAATAAAAGCAGAAATAAATGAAGAAGCAAAACCAAGCATGACATTGTCTTCCTTAAGAATAAAAAGGTATTTATTCAAAATGATAAAAAGACAAAATAGTGGCTCTTCAGAGCTGCTGATTGCGTATGTGTGTTGATTTGACTGATACAGAACTGAAGCAGCAGCATTTGAAATGAGAATATTCATATGGTTCCACTATATAAAATCCTACTTTTAACAATTTAAATAATCTTGTAAGACTTACTGTCTTCAAGCCTTCTAAAATGAACTCGCACTGGAAACCTTCACTGAAAATGTAATCTTTTTGCATGCTGAGAAGTAAATATCAATACTTTAAAGAAAACCACATTTTGCATTTCCATAAGGAAATGATCAAAGATCATATTTTTCACTGGTAGTTTAAACTGTTTTTAAATAAATGTTTTTTCTTATTTTTATTAATAGAATGATATTTCACTAACGTGCTCAGTCAAAACCAATTTATACTTTAGAAGGTGGAAGTTCAAACCTTTTCATCTACTGATGAGAGAAGTCCCTTTTGTTAGTGAAACTTTGGCAGGTTTTAATCTCTCCTTTTAACATTCTTTTAGGTATAAATCTACCACCATAAAGCTCTTTAGAAATGTAATAGCTACACAGGTACACAGAATAACATGAGCAGTAACATGATTATCAATTAGATGCTGATTCTGTCCATTCACTCATGCTTTACCGGCATTCACCCCCCACCAGCCACAGATACAGCTATGTATGTTCCCATTCAAAACTTAGCAAACTAAGGCCTAGATTCATTATTTTGCTATAAATTTCGCATGCCCAGGATAAAAAAAAGAGGTATGGTTAGGATAATTTTTTAGTTATTTCACCCATGATATTTTAACTTTGTGAAGTGCCCAGACAGTATTTGAGAGAGAGAGAGAGAGAGATTGATTCTTTAGAAGGCTTTCATATTAATCAACTATTTATACCACTGTAGGAGGGTCAAATAGTAACTCGAGGTGAGGTTTTGCTGGTGGTCTAGGGTTTGGGGAACAGTTTTACAAGCACAGTCAGAGGTACAACAGCACAATACACATTAGTGAAGATTTGATGTGATTTGGAGTGAGGAAAGGGACACAAACATGACATTTATACATTGTACTCTTGCCCTAGCTTGGTGCTCTCTCTACCTAGTTGCTAAAGCTAGGGCAAGAGTACATTTGTACAAATCTTATCTTTGTGTCCTTTTCCTCACTCCAAATCACACCAAAGCTTCACTGATAACTGTGCTGTTTGTACCTCTGACTGTGCATGTAAAACTGTCCCCCTCACTATCCTGCCTGGAACCCGCGCCTCGCAGTCGGACCGAGAGCAAGGTCACGCCCCCGCCCTGACATCATCAGGGGGCGACGACTGTTTAAAACGCGGCGTTTTTGCGGAGGGGCTTCGTGTCTGGGCCTCCGCTGCTCTTTTGCTAACATCTAAGAGCTCTGCTATTCTGCTGGAACTTGTTGGACATTTACCTCACTATCCTGCCTGGAACCCGCGCCTCGCAGTCGGACCGAGAGCAAGGTCACGCCCCCGCCCTGACATCATCAGGGGGCGACGACTGTTTAAAACGCAGTGTTTCTCACAGGCGCCGCGCGACGGAGGGGCGCGACAAAGGGGCTTGCCCCTTTGTTTTGCCCCTTCGTTTCGCCCTTCGACTAGCATTATCAAGGTTACTCACATATTTTCAGCCCATTTACTTCATCTGTAATGGAAATCCCTACAATCATTGGGCAAGGAAACTATCTAAATATGCATACACAGCCAAAAAACTGTACCACCAAAATGAAGAAATATTTCAATCGGACCCTCATACCTGTTATGTCCACCATATGCACTGCAATATTTACTACTCTTTCCTTCTTCCTTTGTAATGCTCAATCAGTGCGAAAAAAAGTTCCTATTCTTTTGAACATTATTCACACAAACAAACCAGATTTTTTCTTAATTACCGAATCTTGGTTAACCAATGCAGATACAGTTACTGTAAATAATCTAACTCCAGATGGTTACACTGCCATCTCTGAGCCTAGAATAAATCGTAGAGGAGGAGGCTTATTAGCTGTCATTAAATCATCCCTGAAACCAGTAAAAAAACAACTCACTATCTCTGGTTCTTTTGAAATTTTACTCATCACTACTACCTTACTAAACATTGGCATTATTTACTGTCCCCCTGGGTGCCTTAATATAGAACTTTCCAATTTTTTAGAAACCATTGCAACTCTTCCCATAGATCTAAACAAAACTATTTTGCTCGGTGACTTTAATATACATATTACTAGTTTTACTATGCTCTCAAATTCATTTATGGATTCTATGTCAGGTCTTGGCTGGGATCAACTTGTAAAGACCCCAACTCATATTAAAGGCCAAATACTAGACTAGGTATTTTTCAATTCTCTTTTCGCTACCCCTAATTGGGATGACATCACAGTAACCCCTATACCTTGGTCAGATCATTATAAAATTCACTTTTCCCTTAACATACTTCACAACAAACAAAAAACCGAAAAACATAATAAGATATTCAAAAGAAAATTCATTAGCACAGACTCCTTCATAGATGCGATTTCACCCGCCTTACCACATACTACTTCAGATACCATAGAAGATTCAGAAGAAAAATGGAATCATGTTATCTCATCTACTTTGGACACTATTGCCCCTCTTAAACAAATCTTTCCTAACAATAATAAAAAGAAAGCATCCTCCCCCTGGTATACAAAATCCTTACAAACATTCAAAACACTTCTGAGAAAACTTGAACGTAAATGGCGACACAACCGAACAACCGAAACAAAAAATGCCTATCATTGTACACTCCGTCGTTACAATAGAGAAATAGACAAAGCTAAGAAACGTTACTATGCAAACAAAATCTCCAAAGCTAATGGTAATCCTAATATGCTATTTAACATCGTAAAACAGTTGACCACCCCCCAAAGTAACAACTTTACTGAATATGATGATGTTTTCTGTAATAAAATCGCTATCCATTTTAAAACAAAAGTAACAAACATTTCTAAAGAATTTTCTCAACTACCTTACCCCTCAATTGCTAATAAAGATATTAACGAACAGTGGTCGGAATTCTATCCAATATCCGAGGACACCATACTCACAATAATTAACAAGCAAAAACCATCTAATTCTCCTGAAAATCCATGTTCAGGTGCCTTCTTCAAAGCCCTTGGTCCACATGCCAATACCTTTCTCTGTTCTTTAGTTAATCAATCCCTAGAAACAGGACATTTCCCAAATACGTTAAAAAAGACCTCTATCTTACCTATCATGAAGTCCAAAACTAAAGACATAACAGATCTTAACAACTATAGACCTATTGCCACACTAACCTCTCTAGCCAAAATAATTGAATCTGCAGTTCTTCGCCAGCTAACCGAATTTCTATCAGATAATAACACTCTTCATATCAATCAACACGGCTTTAGAAAAGGTCATTCTACAGAAACTCTTCTCTTAGCATCTTTTGACACACTATTTCGTGCTTTTGACTCTTACACTGACTATATTATTGTTTTCTTAGATATTTCCGCAGCTTTCGATACTGTAGACCATCACATACTCATTTCAGGCCTCAAATCCATAGGCATTACAGGTACAGTCTTAAAATGGTTCACTTCTTTTCTTACAGACCGCCCTCAACAAGTAAACTTTAACCATCACTCCTCTGAACCTTATACAATTCCATCTGGTGTTCCACAAGGCTCTTCATTATCTCCTATACTATTTAATATATATCTTCTACCTCTCTGTCACATCCTCTCTTCTCTTAACCTACAATTTAAAATTTATGCAGACGACATACAATTCCTAGTACCCTACAAAACATCCTGGTCTAATACTCTATCTATGGTCTCTCTCTACTTATCTACCATCAACTCATGGCTTTCTCACAACCGTCTGAAACTGAATCCATCCAAGACTGAAATTGTTCATTTATCATCTATTTCCGACACTTCCATAGGTCCACCCTCACATTGGTCTATAAACGGATCATCTATTCCCATTACACAATACGCCACAAATCTAGGTGTCATCATAAACTCAGATTTATCAATGAAACAACACATCTCCTCTATAACAAAAAAATCCTTTTACAAGCTACAGCTCCTCAAACGTCTTCGCCCCCTTCTTTTTCACCAAGATTTTCGAACTATTCTCCAATCTCTAATTTTTTCCGGCTTAGACTATTGTAATGCTCTCTATTTAGGACTTCCTGACTCTATAATTCATCCCTTACAAATTATTCAAAACAGTGCAGCTCGTATTTTATCAGGTACTCCTATTCGAAATCATATTACACCTATCCTTCAATCTCTTCATTGGCTACCCGTAAAATACAGAATAAAATATAAAATTCTCACTATCATTCACGGTCTAATAAATAACCCATCCTCCACATGGCTCTGTACATTACTCCGTATCTATAAACCAGCAAGACATCTAAGATCACTAACCCAAAACTTACTTGACACTCCTTCCCCACGACAGGCTAGACTAGACATCACAAGAAAACGGGCCTTCTCAGTAGCAGGCCCTTCCCTCTGGAATTCACTACCCAACCCACTTCGCCTACTACCCAATCTTCAACAATTCAAAAAATCATTAAAAACACATTTTTTCCAAATGGCATTCAATACTCCTTCACAATCAATTCAACATTATTCCACTACTCAGTATCCCCCCAAAGTTATGGAGGTTGATCTCATTTTTCCTTTATCTCAAACCCCCCCTCCCCTACCCCTTATCCTTCCTAATTACTGAACGAACTTTGGCCCAGCTCCATTATCCAGTTATTTTTGTTAATATTTTATTTTACCTTTAAGGTATATACTAGTTTTTGTATTTTTTATTATTATTTTTAAACCCGTTTTATTTATTTTTATTTTCTATTGTAAACCGTTTTGACAAGATACCCTGTTTTGAAAAGCGGTATATAAATACTTTTAAATAAATAAATAAATAAAATAGACCACCACCAGAACTTCACCTCGAGTTACTATTTGACCCTCCTACAGTGATGTAAATAGTTGACTAATATGTGTCATCCCACAGGTGCATTCTCTCGCTCTCTCCCCGTCCACTCCCTCCCCTGCCCAAAATAGGATTTGCGGTAAATATCACGTCCTAGTTTGGGCATATCACCAGGAAAAAAGGTGTAGTTATTTTTGGCATGATGATGTGTGTTATGCTATCGCACACAATGTTAATCACCTCTCATTTTCATAAACTCTCCCCTTTGACTAAATTTGCATATGCATCTTGTGATGCATTATTTATCGCATGTATTATCATGGGTGTTAGGGTCCTAACGCCCGCAATAACACCCTAATGCAATTGGATGAATGACCCTGTAAGTCTTGGGAATATTTGCTCTAGTTTTAACAATCATTCCTTGAGGAGGATAGACTGCGATGCAAGTTACACATGACAAACTATCACAAAGCCATAAAGGCAAAAATATGGTACTATCTACTGTTTTTAATAAGCCCTAAATCTAATCAAGAAACTACATTAAATAGTAAATGACTTGCTGCACCCTCTACCTTAACAGAATGATACCTCTAAATCTAAATTAACTTCAAATGAATTTGCCTTCTTCTTCAAGAATAAAGCCAAGGACCTCTTCCAAAATGAAGATATATCCCTAACAGAAACCAAAATAAGCTTGATCCCATCAAACATGCTAGGGGTATGAAAATCATTTACTCCCATCAATGAAGAGGGTCTCAATAAGATCCTTGTCACCTTGCAATCAACAACCTGCTCCCTTGACCCATGCCCATCCAAGTTAGTGAAGCTAGCAAGCAGGGCCTCAAAAGTTTAGTATCCAAAATTAAAAGATCCTCTTCCCCTGAGGGCATGCTGCCTACAGATCTTAAAAAAGCAGTGGTGCGACCTCTACTAAAATAGACCATCTTGAATCCAGACAAACCTGAAAAATACCGTCCCGTGTCTAATATCCCATTTCTGGGAAAACTTGTAGAAAAAACAGTATAAGCTCAACTAAATGACTGGTTGGCAGAAAAAGTTGACTGGCTCCATATCAGAATTCAGATAAAGACACGGAACCAAGATGGTCCAGTCACCCTTTTAGATGACCTCCTGAAATACTGCAATATAAGCCAGGCAGTGGTTCTACTGCTTTTGGATCTAGCAGATCTATTGGAGCTAGCAGAGGCCAACCTAAGTAGCAAGGTCCTAACCTGGTTCAACTCCTTTCTGTCCGACATACAACAATCTATACATTTCACTGACACCTCATCAGCATCCTGGATCTTGGATTGTGGGGTCTCTCAGGGCTCCATTCTATCACAGTACTTTTCAAAATATGTCAGACCACTAACACAGCTGATCCAAACCTGCGATATAAAGGCCTACATCTATGTTATTGATATTCAGCTCATCAACAGCCCTAAATAAGCTGTTTGTGTTTCCTAGCTGTCTAAGACTAAAAACAATAAACTCCATCTGAATCTCCACAAAATAAAGATTCTTTGCCTACAAAAGCATGCATAGATAAATCTCTGATCTTAAAATTCCTTTTGGAAACTGACTCTTGACTGAAGTCAATGTACAAACATAAATCCAGGCAACAGTGATGAACTGATACTTTAAATTATGTAAAATATAAAAACTGCTTGCTCATCGAAAAAACAAACCTACTCCAGTAGCCAGATGACTGGATTACTGCAACACACTGTACAAGGCTCTAATAGATAAGGCCCTCCACAAACTTCAGTTAATAGAAAACACCACTGCATGATTGGTAGAAGGATGCAAACCACACAACCATATTGCATCTATCCAATACAAACTACACATACAGAGCCCATTCATTCTCTGAGGACAAGCAGGATGGGAGTTCTCACACATGGGTGACATCATCAGATGGCGTCCCAATGTGGAAAACATATCAAAGTTTCTAGATCTTTGACTAGGCACTCTGAGCTTGCCCAGCATGCCCTATACCACATGGCCATGCGGGGTCTCTCTTCAGTCTCTTCTTTTCCAGGGAGCCATAAGCCTCATAGTTTGACTCACTTTTGGTTGTGTCTGGCCTAGTGGAAAACACATTTTTCATCGTGGTTTTTTTTTTTTGTGGTTTTCTGTATTGTTCCATTGCTGGGTTCTTCTTGGTGCATCCCTGTAATGTCATAGTCAGGATTTTGTGTTTCTGGTAAGTTTCCTTTCATGATCGATTCCCCCTGCAGCAGCAGTGCCCTGGTACCTGCCAGCTATTGATGGCTGCCGCCTTCGTTTAGTGTCTACAGCCCCTTTTCTTTCATTCGTCATGGCCACGTCTGGTTTTTCTTGATGCCCTGGTGACCAAGGACAATGTCCAATATGGATCCTCATGCGATATATGTCCTCTGCCTGGGGGTATCGCAATGCAGCCGGGGTTGTTGCTTGTGTGCCCAAACAACCCCGAAGGGATGATGGCTTTGACACAACAAGATAGATCAGTTCTTCAGGTCAAGGAAGTCCAAGCCATTGGCATTGGTGGCATCGAAGGACCTTTGAGCTGCACTGAGCCATCGACATTGGTGGGACCATTGGTGCCGTCTGTGGATAGGGATGCTGGAGATCAATTGTTGTCGAACTGTTCCGGGCCAAGGACACTGGATTCATTGTCTTCAGCCTCGGCACCGGGGAAAGACCGGGCCGAGCATATCAAGGGAAGCCTAAGAAGCATCGGCACCGTACCCCGTCAATGCACGGTGCTGGGCGCAGGAATGCACCAGCTTTTTCTGCAATGCCCCTGAAGTGACCCCTCAGTGAGGAGGGCCCATCCTATATCAGTTCTTTATTTTTATTTATTTTTATTTATTTAATTTTATATACCGGCAACCGTTTGCACATCGTGCCGGTTCACAAGTAACTTACAACAGAAAGTATATAGGCATAGCCTTTACAGAGAACGGTGTATAACGTAAAACGCAGTAACAGAACGGTGTATAACGTAAAACGCAGTAACAGAACAAATAACTTGGGGTCTGCGACGGTCTCCACCAGTCCTGGTGCCAGTCACTGATCCACCTCACGGATCTGAAGAAGATCTGGCCATCCCGTCTTTCTCCCAGTTGGAGTTGGCATTCGCAACATTTGAGGAGGAGCTGGAGCATCGAGTCTAGGTGATAGTGGATCGGGCACTGCAGGCATTGGGCCTGTGGCAAAGGCGGCACTGGAGTCTGTGCTGCCCATCATCCTACCGCTGCTGGAGAAGCTCAACATAATCATTGGTGCATTACTGACCCAATTGGTGCCAGTTCCTGGGACAGAAATGGTCTCCAGTGAGGCACCGAGGCCTCCCCCTACCGCTGTGGTGGTTATTGCCGGTTCCTCTGTGGAGGAAGCTCCACTGAGGCTGGCAGAGATGCCGAGGTTTGTAGTACCCTGTCCAGTTCTACTGGTGTCTGTACATCTGGATGAAGGCTGAGCACCTGGGGCCCCAACCTCTGTAGCATACAGTGAGGATGAGGGTCCCTATGACCCCTGGGGGGGGGGTGATCTGATGGAGTCCTCCAAGGGCTCTGATAGTCTCCTGTCAGACCTTTGTTCTCCAGATGAGTGACGGAAGTTCCTGTCTGAGAACTTGACCTTTGTAGGGTTTGTGAGGGTGATGGTGGAGGTCATCCCATTTCAACTTTTAACAGAGGATGATGCCAGACACAAAATGCTTGAGATCCTCCAGTTCGTGGAGCCTTCTAAGGAGATTGTGGCAGTCCCAGTGCACGAGATCCTTAAGTTGCTGCTGAAGACATGGGAATACCCCCTTACAGTGCCTGCTGTTAATAAGACGGCAGATAGGCTACCTCACCTAGAAGGCTGCTGGATTCAATAAGAGTCAGCTGCTTCACCAGTCTGTGGTAGTTGAATTTGCTCTCAAGAGGGCTGAGTGCTCTTGGATCCATTCCTTGGTGCCCCAGGGAGGGACCCCAGAGTGATGGATGTTCTTGGGAGGAAGGTATTCCAAGGCACCATGTTTATTGCCCACATCACTGCCTACCAGCTCTATACGAGCCAGTACTCATGGGACATTTGGAAGCAGGTGCAGGAGGTGGGTGAGTAGCTGCCTCAACAGCAACAAGGCACGCTCATGTCGCTGGTGCACAAGGGCATGAAGTACGGAAAACACGAGGTCTGATGCGACTTTGAGATGGCATCAGGAATTGGTGCCTGTAGAATGGCATAGCTGTGGGTCTTGGATCTCCATCCAGAGGTACAGGAATGACTCGCTGACATGCCGTGTACCGGAGAGAAACTCTTCAGAGATAGGGTGAGGAATGCTGTGGCCCAACTTCGGGATCACCATGAAACCCTCCAACAACTCTCCTCCAGTACTCTGGACACATCCTCCTCATCCAGGAGAGCATTGAGACTGGGGCCAAGGAAGTCTTTCTTTCACCAGAGGAAGTACTATTCTCCATCTCCTTGCGACCATCCCAGGCAGTAGAGAGCCCCTAAACCCCAGCCGGTTCCTCAGTTAAATCCGGGGATGGGGTTTTTACTGGGCCGCAGAGAGCGTAAACCAGTCACCTGTACCCAGGATAATGGACCCTCCAGTTGGGGGCAGGCTGCAGTTCTTTGTGAACCAGTAATCCCAGTGTAACCTTGAACCAGTAGGTTCTGTCCATTGTCTGCCAAGGGTACCAATTGAATCTATTGTGTGTCCTGCCAAATAGCTCTCTGTGCCCATACTGGGGGCTGGAAGCGCATCAGGAGGTCCTGCTAGCAGAGCTTTCCTCCCTCTTAATGACCAGAGTGGTCAACCCAATACCACCAGGGCAAAGAGGGTGTGAATTCTACTCCAGGTCCTTCCTGATTCCAAAGAGAACAGGAAGATTTCATCCCAAGCTAGACCTAAAGGACTTGAACAAGTTTCTAAAGAGAGAAAAGTTCAAGATGGCTTTCCTGGGCACCTTGACCCCCCCCCCTTTGCAAAAAGGGGACTGGCTATGCTCACTCAACCTAAAGGACACACACACACTCATATAGAGATCTTCCCCAGCCACAGGAAGTATCTCAGATCTTTTCAAAATGCCTGGCTGTGGTGGTGGTGCACCTTTGCAAACTCGGAGTGCATGATTTTCCGTATCTGGATGTTTGGCTGGCCAAGAGCACGTCTCAGGCAGGGACCATCAGGACCATACACTTGACCATTCAGGTTTGGAGTCAACTAGGGTTCTTTCTCAACTACCCAAAGTCCCATTTCAGGCCGTCACCTCAATTGGACTTCATAGGAGCCCTGCTAGACACAGCTCAGGCCAAGGCCTTTCTGCCTAACCAGAGCGCCACTCGCCTTGGCAACCATTGTGGTAAAATCCAACAGAGCCAGCAGGTATCAGCCTGGTACACGTTGAGACTGTTAAGCCCTATGGCTGCAACTGTTCATGTTTACTCCTTTGGCACATTTACACTATGCATAGAACCCA
The DNA here is from genome assembly GCF_901001135.1 of Rhinatrema bivittatum. Classification (NCBI taxonomy): domain Eukaryota; kingdom Metazoa; phylum Chordata; class Amphibia; order Gymnophiona; family Rhinatrematidae; genus Rhinatrema; species Rhinatrema bivittatum. Next base: position 357,876,859 of record NC_042619.1, read on the forward strand.
ATGGATCCTGAGGTCACAGTGGCGCCAGGCCACTCAGAGCCTCCAGGATTGCATCCGAGTCACCTGTTTTGCTGGGACTCATTGCCATGGTGGCGAGTACTTTCCAATCTGGAATGGGGGATCTCATTTCAGAGTCTCCCTACTCAAACACGCCTAACTACGGATGCATCTACCCTGGGGTGGGGAGCTAATGTGGATGGGCTTGGTACCCAGGATCTCTGGTCTACTCAGGAACGCTTTTGTTAAATCAACTTCCTGGAGCTCTGAGCGATCAGTTACATACTATGGGCTTTCAGAGATTGGCTGTCCAACAAAATTGTCCTGATCCAGACAGACAACCAGGTAGCCGTGTGGTATGTCAATGAGGGGAGGCAAGGGATCATACCTCCTGTGTCAGGAAGTGGTCCAGATGTGGTCGTGAGCCCTGTCCCACGGGATGGTGCTCAGGACCATGTACCTGGCAGGAACAGAAAACATAGTAGCAGACAGGCTGAGTCGAGCCTTCAGACCCCACGAGTGGTCCCTGGACCTGGGGATAGCAAATCAGATATTCTGCCTCTGGGGGAGCCCGGACGTAGATCTATTTTGCCCCCTTTGCAACAGGAAGGTGCCTCGGTTCTGCTCCTTGTACAGGTTAGACAGCAAACTAGCTTCGGACGCCCTTGCCCATCACTGTGGTAAGGGTCTTCTGTGCGCATATCCTTTGAATCCCATAGTGGCGAAGACTCTCTTGAAGCTTCGCAAGGACAAAGGGACTATGATTCTCATAGCCCCTCATTGGCCAAGACAGGCTTGGTTTCCACTCCTATGGGAATTATCCATCTGGAGACCAATCAGTCTGGGGACTTCTCCAGATCTCATCACGCAAGACCAAGGCAGACTGCGGCATCCCAACCTCCAGGCTCTGTTGCTCACAGCCTGGATGTTAAGAGGTTAATTCTGCAGCTGCTTGATCTTTCAGAGGATGTCTCAATCCTGGTGGCTTCCAGAACGCCTTCTACTAGAAAGTCCTATGGACTGAAGTGGAGGAGGTTTTCTGTATGGTGTGAGCAGATGGCCCTAGATCCGTTCTTCTGCCCCACACAAAAACTGCTTGATTAACTTCTAAACAAAAGCTGGCTTAAAAACCAACTCCGTTAGAATTAATCTTAGTGCAATTGGCACATACCTCCAAGGTGTAGATGGTATGCCATCTCTGTATAGTCTACAGTTGTACATTTCATGTAGGGCCTGCTTCAATTGAAGCATCCCCTAAGGCCTCCTGCTGTGTTTTGGGACCTCAACATGGTGTCAGCTCAGCTGATGAAAGCTCCTTTTTAGATGCTGTGCACCGATGACCTGAAGTACCTGACCTGAAAGGTCAAATTTTTGATGGTCACTTCAGCACACAGGGATAGTAAGCTCCAGGCCTAAGTGACTTATCCACCTTATACTAAGTTTTATCATAACAGGGTGGTCTTGCATATGCACCCTAAGTTCCTGCCTAAGGTGGTGATGGATTTTCATCTTAACCAATCAATCGTCCTGTCAATATTTTTTCCCAGGCCTCATTCCCACCAAGGCGAACGAGCACTGCACACTTTGTTCTGCAAGCAAGCCTTAACCTTCTATCTGGAGTGGACAGAAGCCCATAGACGGTCCACCCAACTCTTTGTTTCTTTTGATAAGAATAGGTAGGGCGTTGCCGTTCCCAAACACACTATCCAATTGGCTAACAGATTGCATCCCCTTATGCTATACCCAAGTGGGACTGCATCTTGGGGGTCATGTCAAGACTCATTCTGTCAGAGCCATGGCAGTGTCAGTGGCCCACTTGCGAGCAGATGTCATGGAAGAGAAATGCAAGGCTGCAACATTCATGTCTCATTACTCTCTGGATAGGGATGGCCGACGCAACAGTAGGTTCAGCCAGTCTGTCCTTCGGAACTGGTTTGAGGTGCAGAACCCAACTCTTCTGCCTAGGGCTTGTTGTTTGGTTCAGGCTGACTTCCCCTCTGTTATCAACAGCGCCGGTGTTGCTGTGCCTTTTGACCCCTGGTTGGGTGACTGTTGGTCCCCTTTTGTGTTGGGGAGCAGCCTGTAGCTAGGGATTCACCCAAGTGTGTGAACTACCATCCTGCTTGTCCTCAAGCAGAGTTGCTTACCTGTAACAGGTGTTCTCAGAGGACAGCAGGATGTTAGTCCTCATGAAACCGGCCCGCTGCCTTGTGTAGTTGGGTTTCTCCTATTTTTATTTTAATTGTAATTCTATTTTGAAACTGAAGAGGGACCCCGCATGGAAGCATGGAATAGGGCATGTTGGGCATGTTCAATGTACCTAGTCAAAGTTCTGGAAATTTTGACATAAGTTTTCCGCATCGGGGCTCCATCTGATGATGTCACCCAGGAGTGAGGACTAACATCCTGCTATCCTCTGAGAACACCAGCTACAAGTAAGCAACTCTGATAAATCCTCACGGTTCTAAAAGGAGACAGACCTATCCATGTGAGAGAGAGCAGTTATTCTTTTACATGCCCTCTAGACACTAAGATCATCATTTGAAGCCTTCATAACAACTCCATCAACAAAAAAATTCAAAAGAAAAGGTACCCTCAATCGATCCTTCTCAGGAGCAGCTACTGCCCTGTAGAACTCTCTCTCAGACGAGATCTGCCAAATATATGAATACTCCCACTTCAGAAAGCAAATTAGCCTGGCTCTTCTATCAGGCCTTTAATGCCAAACCCACAACTTTCTCCCACCCTAGAAAGCTGCTGTTTGACTATGATATGTACAACAAGATCTACATATAAAGATCTACATATAGGGGTAGATTTTAAAAGAAGCGCGATCAGCCTACTTTTGCTTGCGCATCAGACTCAAGCAAAAGTACGCTGGATTTTAGTAGATACGCGCGGAGCCGCGCGTATCCACTAAAATCCTGGATCGGCGCGCGCAAGGCTATCGATTTTGTATAGCCTGCGCGCGCCGAGCCGCGCTGCCTCCCCCCGTTCCCTCCAAGGCCGCTCCGAAATCGGAGCGGCCTCGGAGGGAACTTTCCTTTGCCCTCCCCTCACCTTACCCTCCCTTCCCCTACCTAACCCACCCACCCGGCCCTGTCTACACCCCCCCCCCCCTTACCTTTGTCGGGGGATTTACGCCTCCCGGAGGGAGACGTAAATCCCCGCGCGCCAGCGGGCCTGCTGCGCGCCGGGCCGCGACCTGGGGGCGGGTACGGAGGGCGCGGCCACGCCCCCGGACCCGCCCCCAAAACGCTGCCGACACGCCCCCAAAACGCCGCGACGACCGGGCCCGCCCCCGACACGCCCCCCTCCGAAAACCCCGGGACGTACGCGAGTCCCGGGGTCTGCGCGCGCCGGTAGGCCTATGTAAAATAGGCTTACCGGCGCGCAGGGCCCTGCTCGCGTAAATCCGCCCGGTTTTGGGCGGATTTACGCGAGCAGGGCTCTGAAAATCCGCCCCATAAAGTTCAGCTGGATGTCCCTTCTTTACCTCAAGCCAAATTATCCTCCACTAGAAATAGAGCCATCTCTATCATCGGCCCAAAATTATGGAACGCACTACCTCAACACCTCAATTCGCAAGAAAACTTTAAATCTTTTAAAAAAGATCTTAAAGATTGGCTACTCTCACAATCGTACAATGGCTGCTCACCCAATGACAACTGAACATAATCTTTTTCATATCCACCTTCACATTCCTTTTTTATGCCAGCAATCCCCTCCTTCTGTCTTTCGTCCTGTCTTGCAGAAACCTTTCTTCTCTCTAACGGTTTCAACCGTCTACTTCAAGTGTTGCTTACACTCATAACTTTTGTTCTATGAATGGTTCAATGTATTTATTGACTTTAAGTTAATGTTCTGATTCATTCTCTGTCACACTGTTATGAATTTAAATGTAACTGGTTTGTTATAATGTAAACCGGAGTGAAGGCTATGTCAGCTGTACCTCGGTATATAAACAAATGCTAAATAAATAAATGATATATAACCTGGCATTACCTCAAGCGTCTTGAAGATGTTACTGTAACCTGTTGTGTGTTGAGGTGTTAATTATGAGTTATAACTTTTTCCATTTGTCATTAGAGTTCTACTGAGATGCTGCTCAAATTTAGGCCAGGATTCATCATTCTGTGCGGAATGATGAACCCTGTGCTGCAGGGGGCGGTCGGGCAATAGCCTGCAGCTGGCCGAACCACGGCGGTGCGGTTTTATCTGCCGTGGTGCAGCCGGCTGCAGGCTATCGCGGACATAGCGCCACTGTATAAGGTGGTGCTATTGCCCGTGCTAAGGTGGTGCTATTCCCTGTGCTACTGCCAGCGATAATATTCGAAACATTATCGCCGGCAGCAGTGCTGCTGCCGATTTACCATAATTCCCTCCCTAACTCCACCCCGACTCCCACCCTCGCCCTAATTTAAATCTTTCCACCGCGATAAGGGCCTATCGTGGCTTGGAAAATAACCCTCTTAGTCAGCGTTTTATTTAGAGTTTAATCCTTAACATGCACCTTAATACTGTTAAACTGCTAATGGCCCCTCATTTGATGCTGCTATTTCAATATGTTATATCGAAATTGTGTGCTGCTGTTCTAATATGTTGTACCCCGCTTTGGGAGAATTTTCTTATTCAAAAAAGTGAGTAATGCATATAAATAAAATATGTTTGCTGAATTTTTAAGTGTAAGTTTAAATGCTTGCGAGCTTGAAATTTCACATGTGCAAGGCTATAGGATCTGCTGTATAGGATCTGCTGTCCAGGTCTACAACTCTGGAATATTTCCCTGTGATTTTTTACCCCATCCAAATTTGCATTTTTTTCCTTTTCAGAGATCACTAGCAAATACTCTATTATTGGGGTTTGTTTGTTTGTTTTTTGCCATTTTTGCTTCAGGTAATTCGTGATGGATCAGAGGAATTAGTTGGTGAGAAAGGAGATACTGGCTCTCCAGGTTTTCCAGGAATAAAGGGTGAACACGGTCCAAAAGGTACAGTACCTTTTTTTTTTTTTTTTACAATTCTAATATGATTTCAGCAAAATTACAAATAATTAATGAAAGCTTTCAGTATTTAAACATTTTATTTTGCACAAATTATCTGTAGTACTTGAGGCAAATCATAAATGAGGAAAAGAAATCACCCCCCAGAATTACAGTGCGCCTGGAAGAAGACGTTGCAATCCAAGCAGTTAATTCAGGGATAGGCAACCTATGGCATGCGTGCCACTCATACCACGCGAGTCCATTTTCAGCGTTGGTGGCGGTGCAGCTGAATAGAAGCTTAGCTGACACACTAGCCGCCACTGCTGCTCCTGTACAAGCAGAAAAATCCGAGCTGGTGATACACCCCCCTCCCCCGTGCCGGCAGCAAGACTCACATTTAACCAAATGTCATCTCGTACTGCTGCGGGGGACAGCCTTGCGGTTCTTATCATGAGGCCAGCCCTGTGGCAAGCAGCAAATGACATTCGGGTAAACACAACTCCTGCTGCCGCCCACCCTGTGACGCGGCCGGCCATTTACTCCCATGGCAGCCGAAAAGAGGGAGCATCTGATGGCCACCAGCAGGCCGCTGCAGAGCCCATCCCACAGCAGCAGAATTCAGAGGGAGGACCTTGAGAGTGTATATCTGAGCCTGTGCATGTGGATTAGAACCTGTGTGTATGGGGTTGAGAGCCTGTGTGTATGAATGCGGGTGAGTGTGAGTTTATGGTGTTTGTAGGTGGTTGAGAGTGGGGGCGGATGAGTGAGAACCACGGGAATGGATATGAGCCTGTGTCTATGTATGTGATTGCATGTGAGAGAGAGTGTGAGCGTGTGTGTGACTGCATGTGGAAGAGTAAGAAAAAGAAAGGGTGTGTGTGATTGTACGTGGAAGAGAGAGAGAGCATGTGTGTGATTGCATGTGAGAGCATGGTTGTGTGTGATTACATGTGGGGAGAGAGAGTGTGTGTGTGTGATTACACGTGGAAGAGAGAGAGAGAGAGCATGTGTGTGATTGCATGTAGAAGAGAGAGAGATTGTGGATGCATTTTGGAGAGTTTATGAGAGAGGAGAAAGTTTGTGCATTCTTCCTCATCCCAACTAATTTATGAAAATCTCAGGGTGACTGGAAATCAAAGGTTCCCAGGTAGAGAAAGTAGTGTTAATCCTTATAAGTTTCAATTGTTGTTGGGTATTATTTGATGTCTGCTTTTTTGAATTATTTTATTGATGTGTGGAAAAATTTAAAAAATATGTGTATAAGTTTTTAATTATTGGATGTTATTCTATTTATCAGATGTTTTGAAGTATTCTTTTTATTGGTATGGTTTTAGTAATATGCTTGATGAATTATATTTTTTAATTGTGTTTGATATTATATGAGGCATGATAATGTTTCTGTTTTTATATTATTGCACTGCCTACAGAGTTTGGCTTGTTGCAGTTTCCAGTTTTTGTCTGCATGTTTCTATTTATACTTTATGGTCACTTTATTTTGCATTTGATGAGGTTCTGCATGTGTGACTGAGGTAAGGTATTCTGCTACCTAGCGTGTAGTTTCTGTGTAGGGATTTATAGCAGCATGGCCTGTTCTGTTTTCCTAATAGGTTATGTATTAGGGAGAAGGGAGTAAGAGTTTTCTCTTCTTTTTATAGCAAAAACATATCAATTTCAATCCTGTTTAGGTAACTGTCTTGAATATTTCAACTGAAAATTAATGTCAATTAATGTCAATTAAAATATTCAAGAACTATGTGAAACGAATCTTGGACTCAAGGCCCAGCATTACCTACATCTGATTTAAATCTTGGCACACCACTCCAAAAAGGTAGCCTACCCCTGAATGAATGTAATGCATTTACGAATAATTCAGAATCAAATTTTTCAAGGTTGTTAGTGTTTCAAACTGACACATCTAGTTTTTTGTCGATTTGCACCCTATGTGCCCGACAATCTCTTACACTGGATAATAAAAAAAAATATATATTTTTCTTTTAGCTGTCTGTAACAAAATAATGTGGTCAGCTACACATACCATTACAAGTTATCCTCCAGGGTGAATTTTGCTCTCGGACGTATTACTGTTTCTCCTGCCTGGGAGTGATCAGGCAATTTAGTTTGCTAAGCCAGGCATCCAAGACCTTAATTAATTAATAAAACATTAATTTTCGAGGGTGGATGAAGAAAAGCTCTTCCCGATACCTATTAGAATTCAACTTTCTTTTTCCTGATATTGAAGATGCCGCATACTAAGCGAAAAGCGAAATTGAGGGAAGTTTTGGCTTCCTCTCCGTTACCCTCTTTTGAATCCTCTTAGCCACGGATAGAGACTTTTTTGCGTCTCCTCTACAAACACCGGACGGAAAGGCTCTAGATGTGGCTGGCGGGGAGCGAATGCCAGCCCTCATGGCCAAAGAAACATCATTAAGCCCCAGTGCCCCCCTCCACTTTCTGCTGCTTTTGGTGATATCTTTATTGATGAAAACAGAGTTTGACCAAGAGATATTTCCTGCCCCATTTTGGCACAAACTTTGGAGAATCTCCATTTGGGAGATTCCAAACGAAGAGATGGTTGTGGGGGAGCCCCTCAGATGGAGGAGAAGGTGAACCAAAGGTACATTTGATTATTAAGCCTTTGTTGACTTGACCTTCAGTAATCACGCTAGAATCGATATGGAATGCATTAACATCCTTGGAAAAGGCAATATGTTCTTTAACACAGGCCATGAAAGAAAATACAAGCAAAACTGTGAAAATGGAATCCCAAATAACATTGGCAGATATTAAAATAAAAGAATTGGATACTAGAATGATATCTGTAGAAGCAGAACAAGCGAAGCTAATACAATCGGATACTGGCCACCTTATGAAACTGGAAAATTTAGAAAATACATTAAGAAGTTTTAAATTTAAGGATCTTGAATTTTCCTTACTCAAAATTGATATCTCCTTGAGATATTTTCACTGATTACCTCATAAAGATCCTTAAACTACCTAAAGAAGGAATTCCGGCAATTACAAAAATGTATTATCTACCATCATCCTTGAAAGAAGCACCGGTTGATCAGGTACAAGATGATAATTTAAATATTTCGGATATTCTGGAACTTTTTTGTGAAATGGATATTCAGACCAGAGGACCTTTGCTTGTAACTTTTGCGTTTCCATCAGAAAGAAATTCAATATTAAGATTTTTCCTCTGAAATCAAGCCCATCTGTTTCAAGGTCAGAAGATCTGGATGTACCCAGATATAACAAAAACTACACAAGAGACGTAAGATGTTTTTGGCAATGAGAGCTGACGTGTTAGTACTTGGAGCTAGATTTATTTTGAAATATTCGTATAAATGCTTAATTGACTATCTAAATTCAAATTATGTGCTTTTGGAATCATGTCAATTACGCGCATTCTTGGATTCACACTCCTAAAATCTTTTTGAGGGTCGTATGGGAAAAAGTTATTGTAGGGGAACCTAGAAACCAGATACCTTAGAAGAGATTGTCTTCGCTAATTCGCTCCAATATTTCCTTTGGTCTCCTCCCATTCTCCTATAATGTATGGAGGTACTCTATTTCTGTTATTGTTTAATTTTTACTAGTCTCTTGAATTATTATTAAAAATTGATATAAAGGTATCTCCTATTTTGTTACAAGTTATGCTTGTATGTAATTTCAAATGCAAATAAAAAAAATAAAAAAATTAATAAATCATTTTCTTCCTAGCAAGCTTACTAAGTCCTTCTTGTCTCATTGAAACCAAGTGAACTTTAAGTAATCTAAACCTTTCATTCCTCCTTAGGTCTTCCAGGTTTACAGGGATATCCGGGTCCTCAAGGTAAGAAACAAAAATGCGGTTTTATCCTTTTTTTTTTTACCCTTGTTAACCCTTTACTACTTCTAAGCATTGGACTTTCGTTATCTAGGTTGTGGAAGTGGTGCAGTTGGCGACTTACTGTGCACTTCTGCAATCGTCATGTAGTCCATGTGACAGTTTACCGTATGACTGGGTCCTTTCGCATTTACCGTAATTGACAAATATAGAATGACAACGCAAATAGTTTTAATAATGACATTTTTTTCAACTGTATCTTTTTTGGCCACAGTCCTTCATAAGTAAGCTTAATTGGCTTTTAAGGTCTGCTTCTAAATTCTCCTTGTGAAGTTTCTGACAAAATGAAACAAAATCACATTTAAGGGAAGGGATGCTGTTGGCAAGTGACATACCACTTTCATAGACTTGTCATCTAATAGGTAGGGACCTTCATTTTCGGTTTTTATTTTTCTTTATTTTTCCTGGGAATTTATTAGGGTTTATTATGACAAGAACAAAAACAGGGCCGGGGAACTTGCCAGGAAGTGCTTCTCGTGCACAGGGACTGCTTCAAATACATTTGCAGCACCAGACAGCAGGCGCTGTGGCTGCTTGGGAGGTGAGGAGGCAGGATTTGAAACACGGCATGGGTGGCACTGGCGGGGATGGGACTTGAAACACAGCAGGTGCTTCGGCCTGCACTGGCTTCCAGCAGTTGGCCGTAGGCCTTGAAATACTGCATCTGCAGCTGTGGAGCAGATTTTTAATCATCCTAAAATTAGGGTGAATATCACCCTTAAACCGATTGTCATCTTTGAAGAAATCTGGGAATTTATGGGTAAAAATCGGTTTAAACTGAAAACGAAGGACCCTACTAATAGGACTCAAGATTATTTTTCTGCTCACTTCGGGCCTGATTCCTCAAGACATTTCCCATAGACCCAGAATGGGAGAAATGCCTTAGTGAATCAGGCCTTTACATTGCAATATAATAATTAAGTAGGCTGCCCTGTAGTGAGAAGAAGGCTTTCAGAAACTGTATAGGAATAGCTAAGTCTTGTGTGGAACATATAAGAATGGCCAAATTGGACAAGACCAAGGGCCCAGCTAGCTGCCTGCAGAAGTAGCACGTGACAGGTTACTAAGGAAGTAATTTTGTGACTGCCCACACTAGCGTAAAGCGTGTGGGTGCTTTTTATGTGCTGACTTTACACCAGCTTTCAAAGGGAACGTGTGCACGGACTAAAATTAGTCAGATAACTTTAAATTAGCTAGAATTGTTTATCTGGCTAACTTTGCCAGCTGCCTAGTGACTGAAAATGGACCCCTAAATTTACGGTTTCTCCTTAAACTGTATCTTTGCATGCTGCATAAGCCCCTCCATATTTTTTTTACACAAACGGTATTGTCATAGTCTAATATTCTATAGAGTTTGGAAATTACATCTTTTGAGCCTGCAGTATCTTTATTACCAGTGCCGGTGTCATAGTTCCTCATATATTAGGTTATCTATATACCTTTTCCCTCTCATCTTCCTGCCACACTTTCAACACATTTGACTAAATAGCCTTTCTTAAAAATCCATAGCCTATTTTTACATTGAATTCATCTGAACTTATTTATTTTAATTTTTTGCTGCATTTATTTTATTGAATTTGAGTATTTTTTTTAATTTGAAGTTTTAAATAGGTTTTGTTTTAATTACACTCATTTTTTGATTTATTAGTGCTGTATGTTTGATTTTAGTCATTGGTTTACAATTGTGTGCATTCTTCTGTGAGCTGCTTAGGGCCTTTGACATAAGCAGCATAGAAATAAAAATAACAACATAAGATGGAGGTGGTGCGGTGAGGAAAGAGCTGCTAATAACGACCCAGGGGTGAGGTTTGCTTACCCGGCCCCGTTGGAGCACCTGAGGATATTTTGCCTGTTGAAATCGCTGGACTGACGTCATTAACCTGAGACGCAGGAGGGCTTTAAAACGCCAATAGCTAAAATATACTTTCTTAATGGTAGTAAGAAGGAAAAGGGGTAAGACACAGATCAGTTCTAATGTTCAGTTGGGAGAAATAGGAAATATTACTGAATGAATTGAGCTACCTTCAGAAGATCAAATTGAATTTAAAGGAACCCTATTAGTTTCTTTTATCTTCCCTTCAGATCGGGATTTAATATTGAGACAGTTTTTTCGAAATAGATCTAAGAGCTATATGGGTGAAAAGGTGTGGATATACTTGGATATTACAAGAATAACTCAATTGCATAGGAAAAAGTTTCTAATGATGTGTCAGGAAGCCAGGGATATTGGTGCAGTTATAGCCATAAGATATGCAGGTAAATGTGTGGTAAAATTTAACAGATGTGTCTTTTTCCAACCAGCTCAACTTAGGTTATTTCTAGATTCAAATATACGGAAGGAGGTGGTGTGTTCTACATAGTAGTAATGGAGTTAATTATAATAATTGGATGTTTGCTTTTCTTTATTCTTGAATGATTTAATTATTATAAATGTGAGCTCCAGCTAGCTGGATCGTCAATTTTTCCTTTTTCTTGGCCAAGTAATAATTACTACTAAAGATATAGGTAATTTGCTATTATTATTATTATATGATTTCAGTGTCTATATGATATTAATGTGAAAATGATTGCTAAAAGGGACTATTATTGACAAAGTGTATTATTTGTCAAATATGTTATAAAAGTTTATAAATAAAATAATAAAAATAAATACATAACAACATAAGATGACACACACTGGTATTCAACATGCCGACCTGACATGTATCAAAAGTTTATTCTATTTAGGCACTTTTTTGCTACTTCCCTTATTTCCATTTCAGGGTTACCTGGTCCAGGAGTGAATGGTGCACCTGGAATTCCTGGTGAAAGAGGTTCTAAAGGTGAACAGGGTGTTCCTGGTTTACCTTTGCAGGGTCCAAAAGGGAGAGATGGCTTACTAGGCCCTCCTGGCTTTCCGGGCCCTCCTGGTACCATAGGTAAGCTAGAATATATTTTTCATGTGTCTTAAATGCCGTTGCAGTTTTAAAGCTGAAACTTATGATATAGTATTGAATGGCAACCGTAGCTGCCAATATGAGTTTGCAAAAGTGGTAGGGTGCATAAAAATGCCACAGAGTGCACATTATTACTTTTGCGAAAAATAGCACGGGCTATTTGGCAGTCTTCCGCATTTTATTTTCTTTTGCAAACCCCCTTCATAAAATTTACGCTAAATAGCCAATGAGCTGAGAAATTATGCACATCGGCTCGCCAGAAATTCAGTAGCTAAATATTGTGCTCCAGATTTTGCATGAACAATGTTGTAGGCAAAAATGAACAATATCTCTGGAAAGTGTAGCTATGTGGGGATTTTGCTTAGACTTTCAGAAGAAAAATGCAACAAATCCATTTTGCATATTTAAGTAAACTGGCACTGCTGGCAAAACTTCCTGCAGTACCAGGTCATTTTAGCGAACAGCTTCATTGTTTATTATATTGGCCTCATAATATGCAAAACAGGTCAGTATGGGAACAGGACAGGAATTTGCTAATCGAATATAAAGCTAATTATGCAAAAGAACTCAGAAAGTGATGAAGGTAAAGTGACTGGTGGTATACTGCAGGGCTAGGGAAGAAGGACTTGGATGTCATGCTTCAGGTGCAATAAAGTGCAAATTCCTCTTCACCCAGCCAGACCAGGCCAAACCCATGGTTTATGTCCACCAACCAGCGGATGGAAGATTATCAAGCTCGCTGATGTCACCTTACATAGGCTCCCGTGCTGTCCTCAGCCTGCCAGTATTCTCTGTCTCCAGCAGATGGGTAGGAGTGCACGTCACCTGCTCTGAGATGAGGCCTAGTTAGGTTGTTTGAAAAGGATTGGATTGGAAGGGCAGCTCCCGCGGTGAAAGCCTTGTGCTTCCTGCCCAGGTTGAGCATGGCCTTAGACCCAGGGGGCTTCTAAAGGTTGGGTTTGGGCTCCGTATTTCATTCTGTGTTTCCCTGTTTCCTCCCATTTCCTTTCCCCTCCCCAACTTCCCTCTCTTCCCTGATTGGACGTCCTCAGAAAAAAGAAAAAAAAAAAGACAAGAGGGAAACCTGGACTGGCTTCTGATTCTTCCATTGCCTTGTTAATTTTCAAAAAAGTTAAAAACAAAAAGAGAGAACGTGAGCTTTCTGCACAGTATGGTGTTCCCTTTCCAGAGGCTCAGTGTTATTCAGCAGTGCTTCAGACAGAATCGCAGCGAGTAAGATCAAGAAATGAAAAAAAGCAAGCTTCTCTCTTTCACATCCTAGGAGTTTGTTTTGTTTTACGCCATGAAGGGGGTACCTGGTGGAAAGCCCGTGCTCTGTATGTGTTGTGCAATGCAGAGGCAGATGGGGGAGGAGGTTTGTAGAGTCACGGCTGTGCAGAGAAAGAGAGGAATTTGGGGAGCCGAAGGAGACATCGGCTCCGGAGGAGAACCGTTCCGGTGGGGCGCTGGTAGTGCAGTTGCTTCCCGCTGGGGGTTGGTCTGCCACAGCCAATCTGGCAGCTATTTCGTATGCGTGACAAGAGATTTGAACTAGGCTCTCCACCCTAGCTTCTCATGGTGCAGGACCTTATAGCATGTTCCGGGGCCGCATTAGCTGCTGGTTTTTATATTGGCAGTTTACTCTCCCTGATGTCAGACTCCTCTGCAGCCTGTCAGCATTTCCTTTGACCTTTTAAGATATCTGCAACAAGCGTTCTCTTTGGGGCAGCCTCAGTTCCTTATCCTGAGATTTCTCTTTCTCAGGGATGAAAGGATAGAAGTTCTCTAATGGCGCGGGTCAACCATTGCTCCTACCATGTGACAGGGGCCGACCAATGGCACCGATAGCCCCTGTCACATGGTAAGGGCAAAGGGCCATCTGCGCCATTTTGATTAGTGGCAGCTGACAGCCCGAGAGGGGAAGATCGCTCCCAGGACCCCACTGGTCCACCAGGGACTTTCAGTAAGTCTTGGGGGGAGGGGTTGCAATTTATTACATTTGAAGGGTTGGGGTGGGTTTTTTTTTTTTTGTTTTTTTTAAATGTGCCCCTTTCTCCCCCCCCCCCCCCCCGAAATACGATAAGAAAACCACACAAAACTTTGTGGGTTTTCTTATTTCGTTGCCCCCCCCCCGAAATGCAACAAAATAGGAAATATCGTCTCTATTTCCTATTTCGTTGCAAATGAATGCACATCCCTAATAATTACGTGGAACTTGGGAGGAAAAATACCTAAGTATGCTATTGGGGTAGAGAAAGTTTAAACGGACTGACTTGGCCATATCATTTTGGACCCCCGACAGTGGGAACTGTTGGAAAGAGGCTTTCATAACTTTGTGATGTGATGAGGGGAGCCAGTGTTGGACCTAAATTTGATCCATGGGAATTCAAATATAGAAAGTTTCTACAGCAGAAGAGTAAGAGGGTCATCCAGGTTGAATGCCTTAGTTCAGTCAGCCAGAGAAACTTTGTATTTCATTTGTGGCCTCTGATAGTCTCTTGCAGAAAATCTTCAAACTTCCAGGGTTGGTAGCACTGGTATTGTGTAATTGGTCAAGGTGGCCTTGGTGTACATTTCTATTCCACCTGTTGGGCGAGAATCCCCTCTCTTTACCTCGGAAATCAGGTCTCCTGAGGCAGAGTTTGGTGTTTAATGGGGATCCAGTATGATTTTGTCTTGTAGCCTTGCCCTTGAGAGGTCTTGTTTGAACAAGGAAAGACATTCTCAAGAGATGATGGATACCTTGTTACAGTCTTGGGAAAGTTCTACATCCCTTGTATGTATATTTATATCTAGGTTTGGTGGATTTTTGAAGATTGGTGTGCCATTAAGCAGGTTTATTTTCTAGATGGAATTATAGACCTTCCACTTGCTAGTTTTTTGCAATAAGGTTGGATAAAGATCTAACTCCATTTCTTGAAAGTGCAAATAGTGGCAATTGTGTGTTTGAGGTTTCTTTTGTTATCATGTGTTGTGTTATGTTTCATTCAGGGTATGCTTTTATCTTCTCATCCAGATTTTTCTCATTCCCTATGAGAAGTGAAACATATAGACCACCACTAAAAGAACTAGTCTTGTCTTGGAATTTGAATGTAGTGATATCATTTCTGGCAGGTACTTCTTTTGAGCACTTTAAAGAAGGTTTTTTTTGGCTAAATTGTTAGGTAAATTTCTGAGTTGTAAGCTTGTTTGCGCAGGGAGTCAGTCTTGGTATTTTAAAGAAAATAATATAGATTTGCACAGATTTGCATTCCTTCTGAAGGTGATTTGCTTTTCCACTTTACTTGGGTAGTATGTCTTCCCTCTTTTTGCAGAGAATTGTGTGGGGAAGTGTATATGCTGCTCCATTCCTTGGATGTGCAGTTTGTTCTCTTGTGGAATTAAGGCCATGAATGGTTTTAGGGGATTGGATCATCTTTCTCCTCCATGCAGTCTCATTTAAGAGGGATGTGGCTATGAAAATTTCATTGGCATGCTGAATTTAAAGAAGTCAAAAGTGCGGCCTATGTAGTTAGAGGACTACCATTCCTAAATTGGATACAAGTGGTTTCTTGGGTCAAGCTTTGGTTGGTTTCACCTTTGAAGAGTTACTAACAGTGACCTGGTCTTCCTTGCATTCTTTTGCAATGCTTTATCATCTTGATGTTTGAACTAGGAGGAAGCATCCTTTGGTTCGGAAGTCATGGGAGCTGGTTGTGCAGTGTCCCACCCATTGGAGGTATAGTTGGGTAATCACTTGCACTTGGACTGGTCTGGCTGGATGAAGAGGAAGGAGAAATTAGTTCTTATCTGATATTTCCTTTCCTTGAATCCAGCGAGACCACTCCAGGACCTGTCCTTATCTGCCAAACTTCTGGTGTTCTATGGGTATTTCTTTTCAGAAAGTGTATATATAATTTTAATCAAACATTCAGTGGATAAGGTATGCAGATTTTAATGTATTTGGTTTATCCTAATTGTGTTGTTTTATTGGTATGTTCATTTTGTTATTCTCTTTTGGAAACTCACAGGTATCCTGAGAGCAGCATGGGAACCTATGTAAGGTGATATCAGCAAGCCTGTTAATCTTTGCCTCCATCTGCTGGTTTGCGGACATAACCCATGGGTTTGGACTGGCCTGGCTGGATTCAAGAAAAGAAAATTACCAGGTAATAGAATTTCTCCATTATGTGCTTCAACTGAGAAAAACAAACAAACAAAAAACCAAAAGTTTAGTCACAGTTAAGAGGATACTTAACTACAGGTGTTTGTAGGACAGATACAGAGAGAGCAGTGGAAAGGGCAAAGGAGGGTGACGATTAAGTTTCAGGAGACTGGGCGACTGGATGAGTCAAAAGTTTAAGACTGAAACAATAAGACCACTGATGGAAAAAACTTTACATCATATTCAAATACAGAAACGGTATATAGGACAAGCATCTTTCAAAATCCTAAAAATCACACATTTTATGAGAATTCACTCCCTTCTAATCAAGTCTTTAAAATAACATTAGAAAAATAGAAAACTAAAAAAGTACAAAAGTAGAAAAAGCAATTTTATTATTCATACTTTTTAAAGTTTTTCTGAAAGTCCCAGAAGACGTTGAAATAGAAAAGCCTTCCACCTGACAAAATCCTGCGTCTAGGATGGTCCAGCCCTTGATTTTCACAATCCTGTTGTCACTACTGCTGTAAACACAATGAGAGTTTTATCCGTGTGCTTTAAACCTCCCCTCTAAGTCTCTCCCCGACAAAGGACCTCTGTTTCACCTTTCTCAGGCTTCTTCAGGAGGCAGAGACATTGATCATAATAACTAGGACCATTCCTTTAAATAAATAAGTAAGTATAAATATCAGTCTGCGTCACGTCTTTATCTTAAAAATTCTTCTAGAAAAAAACCATGTAACTGCTACCTGCCAGTATAATGCTAGGTTTCAGAAGAATGACAGTTTTATCAGCAAATTATTCAAGCCTATGTAGACGTCACATTTTCCAAATCTCACAATTCGAACTACATTTGAAAAAATATCAAATAAGCAATGTTAAATATACAAATAATGGCTTACAAAAAAAATTCATGTTAGAAAAGTAAAATGAACTCATTCGCACAGCTATTACCGGAGCCTGCCTTCCTTCCGGGTCTGTGGGCTGAACGTTGCCGGATCTAGCCTGTGTTAATAAATGCTTTGTGAAGCTGCTGAGAAAAAAAAAAGGCTCTTAAAGAGATTGACATCTTTCCCTTGGAAGAATACACCAGGTTATAAATAAAGTTGTAGGCTGCAACTTGTAAATTGAGTCCTATGTATCGTAGTGTGCCATGAATAAATGTAGTATTCTTCCTGGCATCTTCGTCACAGCAGGGAAATGTTACCAGCCCTCCAATAAACCACTTGCTGTACTAAAAGAAAAATGTAAATCATCAATTGTAAGATTGTGATCTATCCAGTAACGGAGAATCCAGTCTTGCTGTATAATGCAAGTTTTTAATTGACAACTTGGTATGACCTATAATATAGTTTTTGACAGGGACAGAGAATTGCATATATTACCTGTACTGTATTGCAGTTGAAATGTCCTTGTAATTAATGCTGAATAGGTAATGTTGGATGTTTGAAGCCCTTGATTTGCATTACATTAACACAAACCACACACTTGTTGCAGGGAAATTGACCCTGATCTTCTGTATTCACTTCAATTTGACTGCGAGGCGTGCTATGCACTAGTTTGTCTCATAGGTTAGTGCCCCAAGTTCATGCAAACATCGGGGTGTCCTGAAAAGCTTTATGCAAGGAAAGCACATTCCAGTGCCTTCTGATTATTTACTGGATCATGTCAGTTTTCACAAAAAAAGGTAATGTGCATACTAGTTTGGTCACAGATGATTTAGAACCCATTTGAAGCAAAAGATATATATTTGCAAATAAACCCCTTCTTGTATGTTTCCTTGATTACTTTAGAAGGGTAGCCTCTTACCTAAAGTTTATTATATATATGATATTGTATTCTCCCAGAGAAGTGCATAGCCATCTCAGTCTTAAACATTGGCCCTTAGATATGTTAGTCCTGAGATTATATGAATGGTAATTTTTAAAATGCAGTAAACTGTTTCTATCAGTTGATTTTATATATATATATATGGTAGTATCCAATCTGCCCGCATTTTTAATATTCAGCTGCTAAGTGACTAGTTAAGTTAGCTAGACACCCATATCTGGCTAACGTAACCAGAATATTCAGCTGCACAGCCGTGCTGCTGAATACACCCAGATAAGACAGTTAGCCAGATATGTGGCATGCGGCTAACTTTAGACCTGCCTTATGGTAGGTAACTGGCTAACTCTGAATATCTGAGATCGCTGGTTAACTTAACGGCTAACTCAACTCCTCCCCAGAATGCCTGCCTTTCATTATCCGGCTAGAATTTAGCTGGGTAACCATTTTAAAAATGTGGCTAAGCCATTTAGACAGATAAATGGCTTTTGAATATATGCCCCACGATGTCTAAAATGGCCACCTGTTCAAAATGATATTGCAAACGGAATTGTAAATTTCTGTTATTGATCCACGTTTGAAAGGATAATAGTTAATTCACTGTGCCCAACCATGTAAAAAAATACATCATCAATAAATCTAACCCACACACATTGATATGATTCCAATATTGCAATGTATAAATCTGCAGCATATAAATTCACCACTGATAGGGCCATTGTAGCTCCAATAGCCGTACCTTTTATTTGTTTGCAAAAAAATTTTCTTTTAATGTAATACTTGCCATTTTTCCCACAAAATCAGTAATAGTGTTTGAAAGACCATGGGTAATCAGTGTTTGTTTGATAAAAGACAGAGCTGCATCTTGTGGTATGTTTGTATAAAGAGATGAAATATCCGCAGTGGCCAGAATATATGGCTCCTCCCAGGTCAGCCTAGCTTGTAAAACCTGAATGAAATGGGAGGAATCTCTATGATTGGCTATGAGGCACCAGTAGTCATAAAAATGTATCAACGTACTTTGAAAGAGGCTCTAAAACAGACCAGATCCCTAAAACAATTGGTCGTCCTGGAGGCTCCATAAGGGACTTGTGCACTTTTGGCACCAAATAAAAAATTGGAGTGTTAGGGTACGGTTCAAACAAAAAATATATTACTTATAGGAAATAAACTTGTTTTTCACACATTGATCCAAAATTTCTTTGATGTAGAGCTGTAAATCTATGTGAAGTCTTTGGTTGAGTGCCTGACAGTTGGTGTTCCGCTTCAGTGTGATAAGATGTAGTGTCTAATATCACTACCCTGCCTTCATTATCGACCAATCTGATCACAATTGAAGTATTTGAGTTCAGGGACTGAATAGCTCTTTTTTCCTTTCACTGACAGATTTCGTACAGATAGCCAGCTTTCCATCTCTGTTTCAGCTAAATCACAAAGAACCAGCTTTTCAGATGTGGCAATAAGAGGAATTGATGGTCCAGGGAGGATCCATTTGGATTTATGATTTAATGTAGTCTCCCGTGGTGCTGATGAAAAATAATGAGCAATTTTTAATTGCTGGATGAATTTATAAATCTGTACTCTAATTTGAAAACGGTTATAGGACGTAGTTGGTACATATGATAAACTTTTCTCCAGAAGACTATGCTCAAAAATCATTTGTAATGTTGTGACCTGGTGAGTCATCTCTCCCATGGGAATTCTTGGGTTCATGAGCACTAATATCTGGGAATGAATCCCTGTTGTCTCTGTGTTGTGGCATATAAAAAATCACAGCCAAATATAAATTGCAAAAGAAACAAGCACATATTGCAAAAGCAAATTAACAAGTTATCAGAGAAATAAATTAACTTATTTAAATAGGTCCATCATACCACCTTTGGATTTAGAACATGATTAGTGTTCAAGAGACCAATTGAGTCTTATATAATCATTGGTCCAAATATAACCAGTCCAAAAAGAAATTTTTTAAAGACTTTTTTTTTCCAATATAGTAATGCTTCTACAAAAATATATAGAGATATACTTCCCCTTTAATACATCCAATACTACCAAGCCCGACACGATATCATGTTTCACGGTAGCTGCTTCAGGAGCTCCAAAATATGCATGAGTGTGTTAAAATAACAGATTTTCCAAACTTCTTAATAGTTTTAAACATCATATGGTTCCAAAAAGTGCGTTTTCTAAAAGAAATATAAAAGGATGTCTCATCACACAGCAGAAGAATTAGATATTTAAATAAATAAACTACTAAGCACCCCATTGTTTTCAAAGAGTACCAAGACGCCTTGAATAAACGCCTGTACTATAAAGGTTTTTCAAATGACCCATGTGATTGCACGTAGCTGAGACGTATATGACGTCACAGTCCTAAAAAAGTCATACATACAATCCATAATGATCAATAGAAGTTTACAGGAAGGCACTCCATTCGACTTTGAGACCATTTGCAAGCGATAAATCCACTTTTGTTCTTGTTGAATTAATCTTCGCAGACTATCTCCACCCCCGCCAATGAGCAGGGACCTTTTCCAAAAATGTCCATCTACAATCTCAAAAGACGTGATTGTTTTGGAGGAAATGGTCCACTAAGGGTGCCTCTTCTTTACATGTCTTTAAGTGGCTTTTATGCTTGATCAATTGTACTTTAGCGGTCCATTTAGTCATCCCAATATATTTAAGCTTGCATGGACAAACAATACAGTAAATAATAAAGGATGATTTGCTTGAGAATTCTGATGGAGACTAAACTGTATGACCCCTGAATAAATAAAAATCATTTAGGGGAAGCTTCATTTAACACAAATCACACTGACGTGTTACTTTCAACTGTTGGACAATCTGGGCGAAAATTACTGGATTGCACCACATGATCTCTCATATTATATCCTCTAGAATAAGCAATCTTTAGATGGGAAGAGAACATGGGGTTGACATTCTGAAGGGCATGCCAATGTTTCTTAATAATACTGTTAAGGCAGCCATAGGTGAGTGCTTTAGTACAAAAGTCTGCTGGTTCAAATCTCCTGAGGGTGTGGGCTTCAAAAAAAGATATGTTGATTGTATAAAGCCCTCCGGTATGATGATCAAACACAAAAGGATAGATACCCTCTATCAAGAAATCGAATGGCCATATCTTTAGCTCGACTTTTGAATTCATCCAGACCAGAGCACAATCGATGCAGTCTCAAAAATTGACCATTTGGGAGACTGTGTTTAAATGATGTGGGATGGGAGCTGTTGAATCGAAGCAAATTATTGCATTCCGTTGGTTTCCGATAGATACTTATCCTTAAAAAAATTGTTATGTTTAGTAATAAGGATATCCAAAAATACAATTTCAACAAGATCGTAAGTGATGATAAACTTGAGGCATGAAGATAAAGTATTAAACCAGTGATAGAAATCCATCAGTGTGGATACTGGTCCGTTCCAAATAACAAAATATAGTCTATATACCTCTTCCAACAGACCAGATATGGATTCCAAGGCATATCTGAAAGAAAGGAATTTTCAAAATCTGCAACAAAAATATTGGCCACATCAGGTGCCATGGCCACTCCCATTGCTGTACTGCAAATTTTTAAATAAAAACGACCATTATGAGAAAAATAATTTTTACTTAATGCTAATGTTAACAGCTGAATCTTGAATTCAGTCCAATGTGGCTCTACTTGCAAAGATGTAAAAAAATTGAATCATGCCTGAAGAGTCCTTAATGAACGACAGAGCCCGCGGTACTATTGGTTGAAGAATTTTGTCCAAGAATATCGAAAGGGGTTCCAATACAGAATCATTCGCGGATACGATAGGTCTTCCGAGAGGATTAGTAATCGACTTGTGGATCTTGGGGACAATGTATAGCACTGGTATATGGGGATGTTTATTGATAAGGAACTCCAGCTCAGAACTGGTAAGATATCCCTGATCAAAACCCATTTGGGCCAAGTCAGCCACTTCTTGCATAATGTCACTGGTGGGATCTTCAGAGAGTAATTTATAAAAATGAACAGTTGATAGCTGTCATGAAATTTCATCATTATATTGGGTGGAACTAAGTACCACTACCGCACCACCCTTTTCAGCTGGTTTTACTATATCTCTACGTGAACGTAATTGACGAAGTGCTGAAGACTCTTCATGGGCTTGGCAGTATTGCATGTATTAAAGGAGAAGTATATCTCTATATATTTTTGTAGCAGCATCACTATATTAAAAAGAAAAAATCTATAAAAATTACTTTTTGGATGGGTTATATTTGGACCGATGATTATATAAGACCCAATTGGCCTCTTGAACACTAACCATGTTTTAAATCCAAAGGGTGGTATACTGGTCCTATTTAAATAAGTTAATTTATTTCTCTGATATCTTGTTAATTTGCTTTTGCAATACGTACTTGTTTTTTGTGGCATATAAAAAAAAAAACATCTTCCAATAGGATGTATGTTCAGTAGGATTAATAGATGCAGAAATAGATACAGTTTTTAAATTACTTTTCTTCGGGTGGGTTTGGGGTGAGTCTTCCTCTGAGGAATCACTTGAAGATGAATCCATGGGTAGACGTAAACTTGTGCGTAATATTTGATTCTTTAAGATCATTCAAAAATGTATCCATAGCATCTTGGTATGTGTTAAGTTGATCTAGAAGATCGGTTTTAGATTCATCTATATGAGAGTTAACTTCCTCATGAATTTCTTCTGCTGTGCATTGGCTCAACAACAGCATCAACTCATGTGAACATGTATTGAGTATGGCATTCCAGCAACTTATAAAATGCTCATTCTGGGAAAACAAAAATTGAGATATACGCTTTGCTCTACAATACTCATTTAATGAGACAGAGAGTGTGTGTGTGTGTGTGTGTGTGTATGTGTGGCATTCATAAAACGTTTGCTATCAGGTACTGGCTAAAGTCAATACAATTTAGTTTACTATTTTGAAACTACATATATCAAAACTTCTGTGTTTTTTTCCAATTGTAGCTGAGGTCTTGGAATGCCAGCCTGGAGCGCCTGGTGATCGTGGTTTACCAGGACAACACGGACAACAAGGATATCAAGGGGAGAGGGGACAAAAAGGTATTATTAGCCTGTCGGGGAAACTGGCTTTTTCAAATCATCCTGTCTGTCCCCCTTACTAACCTGTAAACCATTTATCCAATTTCATTCAAATTCCTGCCACAAGATTGAAGTATAGATCCTAAGTCAATCAGTCCCTCTGACACTTAAAGTCCTTTTCCCTTTCCTTACCTTTAGGGAAACCAGTTAGTTCAGTTCAGTTGAAATCTCAGGGTGGTAATGTCGTCAAGCACTTTCATAATGGCCCTGGCTTTGGTTGATATTGAGCGTTTTGAAAGCTGCCTTGCAGTTGGATAGTGCTGTGGATACCAACTGACTCAATTTCTTATGTAGATTCCTGTGGGGGGAAAATTGCCTCTAATATTTTATGATTTACTTATTACATAGAAATTCACATGACAGATGTCTTCGTAACCGTGCACAAAGAGAAAGAAACTGAGCATTGCCAGATGTTCACGTATCTTCTTCTTTTTATATTAATTGAGGATGAGTGGAGGTTTTGGTTTTTTTTTTGCCTATTTTCCTAATCCCCATCCCACTCACTGGCTCATCCTCAGCTCTATAATGCTGGCACTCTGTTCCTGAGTAGTTTTGCCTCATGCCTCCAAAAACTGCACACATTTCAAGGGAGTCTAGTAAGGCTGATACTCTGATGCTGGCCTTGTTCCTTCCCGAGGATGAGATGCTGTAATAATACTGTAGTAACCATGCTTCTAGGCTACTGAATTGACTTATTCCCCTTTACAAACTTTTAATGCTATAACCGTGTCAAATTATAAAAAGAAAAACCGTCACAAAAAAATCCACTTAAGTGATTCAGGAGGTTCAGGCAGGTGATCAGTTAGCACTGGAAGAATGGTTTCTGTTTGAAAGATCTGTTTGTAAATGCAATTTATCCTGTGTAGGTGACAAAGGAGACAGCTGTGCTGTGTGTGATCCAGGCGTGGCAGGACTTCCAGGAGAGCCGGGGCCGCAAGGCCCTCCAGGAGACCCCGGTAAAATTAGATGTGAAAATGCCTTCTCTTTGAAAGCACTTTTTAAATTCTTCTAAAGCCCATGCTCCAGGACAGCTGTCAGCAACCCCTGGCATACATGCCTGATTGTGGCACGTGAAGACCTTCCTCTCGGCACATTGCTTCTTTTTGGTATGCCGGCATCATTGTCAAAACTCCTGGGCTGTCTTTAGTAATTTCGTGATGCGCAAGATAGTACAGCTGGTCTGCACCCCTTGAAAATGCTTACCCTGCTGAGAGACAGGAGGGAATGGCAGGCAGCGTGGCAGCTTTTTTGTCAGGGGTACGACTTTGTCAGGCACTCAAATCACCCCCCTCCCCCCCTGCACTGACTTCTGGCTGTTTTTGGACTGGGGCTGATTTTGCTATAGGAGACTCTTCTAGGAGTAGGGATGATTATGTCACAGGAAATACCCCACCCTTACAAGCATGGATTGACACAGCATGCAACATGCTAACAATACCTTCAGTTAAATCAGCCCATCTTAGTCAAGTAAGAGAGAGAAGTATCTCCTTCGCTGGCCCAAAACTGTGGAACGAGATGCCGGTTGAGTTAAGGACCCAAGCGGAGATAAAAGCATTTGAAAACCTGGCTTTTTGGAACTGCATTTGGAGGGATTGACTAGAGCTATTTTATACTATTTTAACCATTTTTACATAACATGAGGCACTTAATTTTTAACAACTGAAAGGGAGAAATCTATAGTATTACATCAAGTATTTAAATTTTTCTTTTATAATATGATTGTATTTTACTATGTTTTATCTGTTTATTGTATTTTATTTTGTTTTTATCTACCATTTTTAGGAATAATTGTTATTTAATTTATTGTTATTTATGTTTTACATATGGAAACCGTTGTGATGGTCAGTCTGAACAACGGTATATAAGAGCTTAAATAAATAAATACATCTCTTTTAAGAGATTTTACAGATTTATTTTTTTTTTGGTAGTTTGCTGAAAATATTGCCAACTCCCATGCGGTTGGGTATTGGCCAGCTGTAAGCTGGATAGTCTTGCCTGCACAGAGGAAGCAAATCTTTCTACCCCCCCCCCCCTATTTCCAAACTTGGACCCTATTATATAACAAATATTGGCAGTTTGAATTACAAAGAAGCCCAGGGAAAAAGGGGTCATGGAATGAAGTGAGGTTAATGCCGGGAACGGGCTGCCAACAAAGACGGTAGTAAACGAACCAGTTGCACACTTCAAGCATTCTTAGGACAGATATGGGGGGGGGGGGGGGGCTGATTCAGTAAGGCTTTCTTCCTGTTTTGAAAAGATCTTAATGAATCTGGTCCATCAAGGAAAGGAGTATAGATGATTGGGGATTATATAATATCTCTCAGGCCGATACAGTACAGTGTGTTTGGATGCACGTTTTCAACGCGCTAGCTTTACCCCCTTATTCAGTAAGGGGTAATAGCGCGTTGAAAACACGCAACCAACCACCCCCCCCCCCCCCCCCCCCCGAAACTAATAGCGCCTGCAACATGCAAATGCATGTTGATGGCCCTATTAGGTATTCCTGCGCAATTCAGTAAGTAAAATGTGCAGCCAAGCCGCACATCTTACTGTCAGAAATTAGCGCCTACCCAAAGGTAGGCGCTAATTTCTTCGGGCACCGGGAAAGTGCACAGAAAAGCAGTAAAAACTGCTTTTCTGTACACCCTCCGACTTAATATCATAGCGATATTAAGTCGGAGGTCCCAAAAGTTAAAAAATAATTACAAATAATTTTTTTAAAAAATGTAAAATCAGCCCGCAGCTCGTGGGTTGAAAACCGGACGCTCAATTTTGCCGGCGTCCGGTTTCCGAACTCGTGGCTGTCAATGGGTTTGAGAACCGACGCCGGCAAAATTGAGCATCGGCTGTCAAACTCGCTGACAGCCACCGCTCCTGTCAAAATAGAGGCTCTAGGGACGCGCTAGTGTCCCTAGCGCTTCTTTTACCGCGGGCCCTCATTTGAATACTGAATCGCTCGCCCGCTCGCCCGCTCTCCCGCGACCTTTACTGAATCGGCCTGCCTGTAAGAGACAGCAGCTGAGCACACTGGGGTGGGCTAAAAGGTCTCTACCTGTTGACAACTGCTGTTGATAAGCTGCTGTGGCCTAAATGTGGTTGTTCTTGATTGTAAAATAATGGGACTGTATTTATTCTCAGTTAATGAAAATCATAGAATTAGATTTGCCGATTAATATAAGGTTTGATTGTAGGCTTAATAAAGCACCCAATTGCGTGCTTGTAATTTATATGTTTTTGTTCTCACTTTTAAAGGTGTTTCTGGATCACCTGGAAGAAAAGGGGAGCCGGGCTTACCTGGTTTTGAAGGCCTATCAGGAGAGCCGGTAAGTGCATGTTTTGGCTATTAGCAGGCCTGGATTTAGGTACAGGCAATGTTAGGCGACTGCTTGCCATGGCTCCGCTTGTTTTCTGTAGCGGCGCTGGCAGTACCTGACAGCAGCAGCAGCAAGGCGCAATGAAAAATAATTTAGCGCAGTGCCTCCTGCAGCCCTGGTTCGCTGATAGACCCTGCAGCTCATCGCCCCCCCCCCCCCCCCCTTCTTCCAGACGGGAGTTCTGTTATTTTGGAAACCCATGGGAGGGGCAGGGCAACCAAGGCTGCAGGAGGCTCGATGCTGATATTTAACTCTCCGTTTGCTGCTGCTGCTGCCTAGATCCGGCGCCACTACTTAGAGGTGAGGCGGGGGGGGGGGGGCCTGGAGGGAGAGAGCATCATCCCTTCCTCATCCCTCATGGCCTATGGGTGCATTCTGCTGGAAACCGACCATGTTTTGCATATTTCAAATATTCACTAAATATTTAAATGTAAATTAAAAGGGAGGTTCTGGCGAAAACTCCCAAGGTGTTCATTTAGGTTACAATATATTGCTGAACCCTAGCTACATTTGCGCTCATAGTAGTATACAGATGAGGACTCTGGTTCTTCTGGGGGGACACAGGAGCAGAGGAGGATGTGATTTCAGTGGGTTAGGAACACTTACGCTCATAAAACTGAGCATCCGTTTTTCCTAACCCCGCACACAGGCCCCACGTCTCCTGGGCGTCCGATGCCATGGACACACCAGGGATGCCTATCCAAAAAGGAAAAGTTATAAATCTTATAATGTAAAGCCACTTCCCAAAAGAATTCTTCTTTTATTTATTTGGTTTTTTATTTTGTTTTTTTACTGTTTTTTTTTTTTTTGTAAGATTATAAGATTTATAACTTTTCCTTTTTGGATAGACGTTTGTGACTGTGGAAATTGTTTCAGTTCTTTTTTTTGACGACACACTAGGGATGCACCATTTATCCCATGCACATCCTTTTTTCGTGCAACAGCTTCTTTGCCTATTGCATTGAGAACCCAAGAGAGGTGACTGTGCGTGTGTGAAAAAACAAACAAACAAAAAACGGGCACCCGTTTTTGGGGGGGAGGGGTGTATGACCAGTCCACCCCCCTAGGGCCTTGGCACTCAGGTGAGGGGACAGGCTGTGATTTTTTTTTTTTTTGTTTTGTTTTCCAGGAGACAAAATTTAACAGGATATATTATTTTTTTTGAATATATCCGGTTAAATCCAAAGTTATAAGGCCCCGTGAGGCCGGATACATTTAGACCTGCTTCTAGCCCCCAAAACACCCCTTTTATATCAGGAAGGGGTGACTTAGGAGAAGTGGTACTGTAACATGTATCTGACCCCAGTGGCTTGCACTGTGGCCAACTCTCATCCCAGATACTGTATTGGGGTCTTGCGTTCCCCTGTGTCCTTCCACCATAGCTCCCCAGCAATACTGTAGCTGACTAGGGGCACTCCTAGGAAGCATTGAGCTTAATAGGGCCTGAAGACAGCAAATCCTGTTGCTTACCTTGATGACATAAGCACTGTTTAAAGTATTTAAGGAAGCCCAGTTTACTTCAACAATTGCCTGAGCAACCGGATCTGTTATTCCTGTATCAGAGCACTTGCATCTTCATGCTTCTGCTTTGCTTTGACCCAGACTGTTATGACCTCGCTCTGCTTGCTGCCTGCCCCAAATTGGCCTGGTAATCTTCTCTACGAATGGACTTCATCTGCCCCTGCCAGACTGATTACTACACCTATCTTGATTTCTGCACACCGCCATTTTGCATCAGCTGGCACCTGTTTGAGCCAGGTCTGCTCCCAGATCAGGCAGTGCCAATCCAACAGTGGTCCACGTCTAATCATGACAGGCCCAAAAGGGCTGGAGGAATAGCTGGAGGGTTACAGTTAATATTAGAAAAGTACTTGCATTTGCCCTGGCTTTACTGAATTGGCAAATCATACAGAACAAAGTGCAATTCCCAGCATAGGAGTGCTTCATTTACAAATTGTTTTTTGGATGAGCCGCACAACAGTAGGATTTTCTGAAACATAAGGTGGCTCTTATTCCTTTTAAGGGTTTTCTCACATTATGTGATTTGCAAAAATCATTATGGAACAAATCCAAATATTTTGGCTGCTGCAGATCTCCTTCACAGAAGAGGTTTGCATCCTGAATGGTGCAAAATCAACCAGACTGACTAGTTCAACCTTTCTCCATCATGCGGATCCCTTCTATATAGGAGATATCTGCTAAAACAGATTTAAATCTCTCCCCAATTGATCATGATAGCATTTGCCCATAATTTGGCTTGCATTAGCAGACCAAACATGTAAATGGTGTCTTTTTAGTTTGCAGTGTGCATTTATTAATTCCCTGCTTCCTAAAGGGGCAGTCCTGGTAGCTCATTAGCAAGCACTTCTATTTGATTCCGAGGTCAGGTGTTCCTTTCCTTAGACTGGCTGGGAATGAAGACGATGTAGAGACAGTATTCACAGGCCCTGGAGGGAGAAGGAAGTCTTAGTCAACCGTGATACCTTATGGCCAGAATATAGGGCCCATGATTACTGCATTATGGAAGGAGCCTTGTGCATGGCCCACAGCCAAGGGCTATCACTGCAACCATTGGGCTGTGAACTGGGAGGGGATTAAAGGGGAATAATCACTGGATAGCTGTGAATGAAGGTTTATGGTGCCATAATTCAAAAGAGGCTGGTGCTGTTGAGCTGGAAGCTTAAAGGTGCCGGAGGAAAGTGCCTGGTAAAACTTTTAGAAGGTTGCATTTACTGTTTCTCTGGGTTGATTAAACTAGTGGTTTTCAAATGCATGCAGTGAATATTCATGTGATATATTAGGTCTAAGAATCTAGTTAATTTGCAGATAACCAAATCTGTTTTGAGTTCTTGAGAAACAATGCTGAGGGACCACTTTCTTATGTTTAAGTATGTTTATTAGGGTTATAGAAATACAACACATTAATAAGAATATCAACAGGAACTGGAACACTAGGACATCCCAGTGCCTATGCATGAAGAGCTTATATAATAACAACCTTAACGATACACCTCAAACAACCCCCCCCCCTGATTTCATCCACCTACCCCACCAGTTGGTAAGATTAATACAAGGGTAACAGATCTAACCTGAGGCATACTGCTTGCAAATATACAAGAAAGACAGAGAGCAGGCTGGTGAGATCTTCTCAGCCACCCAGTAGTAAAATTAGACCCAATAAACCCCCCACTCCTTAGGCCTCAATCATTCCAACTAGGAGAAGCCCTAAGCATCTATAAAGCTTGGCCTAATGAATAGTCATTTAATACAAGACTACGAGGCAAAGACTGGAGATAGGCGTCCCAAATTAACAAAATGTCAATCTGTTCTGCAAGCTTCTCATTAACACGTAAAAGGTGGATTTGGTTGCACCAATATGTCAGGTTTGGGGGATCTTTACCCACCCAATATTGAAGGATGGACTTTTTGGCATGCCAACTGTTCACTAAATCCAAAGAGGAGCATGAAAAAGGCAGTCTCTTGCCGGAGGCCAATGGGGGCAACTGTGGTTGTTGCGATCTGTCCAATCTAATATCCAAAACACAGTTAAAATCCTCTCCCACGATCAGAGGAAGATGTAAAAGTGGTGCTAAAATTTGAACCAGTTTCTGAAAAAAGGCATGAGAATAACAGAAAGGTGCATATACATTGCATAGCATCACTGGCCTCCCGCAAAGAACACCCTCCACCACTACATAATAGTCTTCCAAATCTGCGATAACCCAAGTGTCTTGAAAAGAAATGGATTTGCCCACAAGGACTGCCACACCTGCTCTCCTGGAAGCGGAATGAGCCGCATATACCTTCCCCATGCATTGACAACACAATTTGTAATGTTCGGTAGCGTCAAAGCGTGTTTCCTGTAACCACGCGCTATGTACCTTCCAGTGCTTCAGAGCTTGCAAAACCTTAAAGTTCTTGGTTACACAACTCAAACCACCCACATTCCAGGTGGCACAACGTGTAGCCTGATTCATAATGTCACTTGTCACATTAACGACCAAGAAGTATACGGCTTGCATAGTGAGTAAATCATAAACAAAAATTGGAGTGGGCCCCCCAGCCTAGGCCCTAATCTGAACATAAGAAATAAGTGCTCTTAAATACCCAAAGTGCAAAAACTTTATCAAAATATGAGGCCTATTTCATCCCCTACCCCCACCCTCCCAACCCCCCCACCCATCCTAACCCCACATAACACAACCATTAGAACAACCAGAGCTCAACTATGAGCTACAAGGAGGTCACTTAGATTAATTGCATTGGGGCCCCACTCCCCAGTGAGGTTTGTAAAGAAAAGGAAACCTCGTCCACACTGAAGTAGCATTACAAAACTGCTGAAAATGATCTCATAGTCCAAGTATAGAAAGTGTTCAAACCAAGCCCAACATCGGAGCAGGGAAGACTGGTTAGTAGGGTAGAAACATAAAGGCAGACAGTCCTCCTGTTCAGGAAATATCTCCAGTTCCGTTTTCCATTTCTTTCAGCCTGCTTGGGCCTCCTACGCTGAGTCAAAAAATGGATTTTGTTAGCATAGGATACCTTAAGCCTCACTGGATATTGCAGCGTAAACCGGACTTGGTGCTGTACAAATTTTGAGCATAGCAGTGCAAGCGGGTGCCAGCAGGCCGAATCTGCTGGTTAGTAGTCAGGGAAAAAATAAGATTTTTCATCCTTCATATTCTATGGAGCGCTTTTGCCTGAACAATCGCATAACTTCCTCTTTATGAGAAAAGTTCAGAACCTCAATCAGTATCGGTCACAACTTGCTCTGCTCTGTAGGTCAGGTTTCTATGCACAGGCCCGACAATGTGTCTGAAGAGTTGAAAACACACAAGAGCCACTCTTCTAGGAAGGTCCATAAATCTCGATCTGAAAGAGATTCCGGGAGTCCGATCTGAATATTATTCCAGCGCGAACGATTTTTGTTGTCTTCCATCTTTGCCTCATGCTAAGCCAGTCCTGCTTGCACGTCACGGTCAAGGCCCTGCAACTGGTCCTCCACCACCCCAACTCGCGTATCTGCTTCAATTAAGCGTGGCATGTGATCTGTGAGTAGGGATTGAATTTCATGGAATCAGGCGTGTAATTTGCTCAGCTTGTCATCCATAGCAGCTAAAATAACTGCTGCAATGTTGCTTCCCTTCCCTGCTGGAGGGCTTGGTGGAGCTGCCATGCCGGGAGCTATGTCGGCCTTCGGCTTCTCCTTGCGAATCGCTTTTGCAGCCATACATTACCTCATCTGCAGTCGCCGAGAAGTTTGGTGAAATGCAGCAGAAAAACAGCTAAGTTTACAGTGGGCGGGAGTCCAAACAATTACCAGGGAGAGGGTGATAGCCACCAATGCAGAACACGTCCAATTTCTCTCACAGCATCATGTGACCTCCCAGACCACTCTCTTAATTAAAGGTGATGGTTCTCACCTTTATCGTTCACTAGCTGTTTTATTTCTAGATTGTCATTTTAACATTTGTAGTTTGAAAACTGAAAGCGGAAAGTTGCATGAACTATTATGCTGTCTGTGATTTTAATGTTATAAATTTCACACTTCATGTGAATAGTAGGAGTATTGCATCATAAAGCAATCATTAAGATGCTTTTGGAACAAAATATGAGAAAACCTAGAGTTAGTGTGTCAATTGAATGTATGACATGATGATAAACTAGGTGACTAAGAAATGAAAGCTGTCTGTTAATTTCTAAGAATACTAAATAAATGCTTCAAAATAAATTACTCATTGCTGGTTGTTTCAGGGACCAAAGGGTCTACCAGGATTGATAGGTCGCCCAGGAGCAAAAGGAGAACCTGGAGAAGTTTACTTCGATCTTAAACTGAAAGGTGATAAA
The DNA here is from genome assembly GCF_901001135.1 of Rhinatrema bivittatum. Taxonomy (NCBI): domain Eukaryota; kingdom Metazoa; phylum Chordata; class Amphibia; order Gymnophiona; family Rhinatrematidae; genus Rhinatrema; species Rhinatrema bivittatum. The sequence continues at coordinate 357,908,981 of NC_042619.1, forward strand.
GGAGCTTTTGGTTTTCCAGGACAATCAGGCAGTCCAGGAAATGATGGAAAACCAGGGCGTGATGGCCAGCCTGGTCTTCCAGGTCCTAAAGGTGTAGCGGTATGTATTTCAAATGTTTGAGCACATTTGAACATCAGAGGTATCGCCGTTTGAGAAATAACATTATTCTGTTGAATACCAGAGGAATTGAGGTTAGATATGTGTAGAACAGTGGTTCCCACCTTATGATCCAAGGACCTCTAGGAGTCTGCCAGTCTTTAATAGAGGGTCCAGAGGAAATGCGCCTGCATTGACTGAAGAAGAGGCCTAACAAGTTGCTTTGAACCCCATCCTAGAGCAGCTGAAGAAGAGGTCCAGAAGAGAGAGGGAGGTCTAGAGTGAGAGCCTGTATCAGTATGTGTGTGTGAATGAGAGAAATCATGTGGGAGTGTGTGTGAGGGAGCCTCTGAGATTGAGAGCATGTGTATGTGTGTGGGGAGGGGGAGTGAGGGAGCCTGTGAGAGTAAAAGCATGTGTATGTAAGCCTTTAAGAGTAAGAGCTTCTGTGTGTGAGAGAGAATGTGTGTGTGTAAGACAGCCTATGGGAGAAAATATGTATGTGGGAGTCTGTGTATGTTGGTGAGGGAGCCTACAGGAGAGAGATGTGTGACTGGGTGTTTATGTGAGCCTCTAGGGTTGAGAGCATATGTGTATATGTGATGGAGTGCATGTTTGTGTGTAAGGGTGCCTCTGGGTGTGAGAGCATATGTGTGTGTGTGTGTGGGGGGGGGGGGGACAGAGACAATATGTGAGAGGGGGAGCCTGTGGGAATGAAAGCCTGTGACTGTGAGGGATCCTCTGTGTGTGTATCAGAGGAAACCTGTGGGTTGAGAGCTTGTGTGTGTGTGTGTGAGAGAGAGAGCCTGTGGGAATAAGAACCTTTGTGTGAGAGAGGAAGTGTGTTTGGGAACATGTGGGAGAGATGTGTGTATGAGAACATGTGTGAGAGAGACAGGAGTGTGTATGAGAGTATATGCGTGAGAGAGGGAGTGTGTGTGTGTATATGAGAGTGTTTGAGAGGGTGTGTGTGTGTGAGAAAGAATGAACATGCATGCATTATAGAATGTGTGTATATGACAGAGAGAGGATAAAGATATGTATGCCCCCACTCTGCCCCACTAATCCAAGACATCTCAGTGTGTCTGGAAATCAAATGTTCCCAGGTATGGAGCGCAGCTGATCTTTTTTTTATGCCTATTAGTTTTAATTATTGTTACTTGATGGGTCTGCCAGTTTGAAATATTTTATTGGTGTTATATTGGTGAAATATTTTATTGGTGTTTTTTAAAATTATGTTTTTAATTATTGGATGTTAGTCTGTTCATCAGCTGTTTTGAAATATTTATTCTTTTTATTAATATGGTTTTACTATCAAGACTGATGTTTTATATTTCTTGTTTTTATTGTTTGTTTTATGGAGAATGATAATGTTTCTGTTTTTACTTTGTTGCACTACATACAGAGCCTGGCTTTAGGTTTCCAGTTCAGTTTTTGACTGCATGTTTGTATTTCTATTTTATGGTCTCTTTGTTCTGAATTTGTTGAGGGTCTGTCTGTGTAAGATAATGAAAATGAGTACATTCTTGCAGATTTACTTCTGTGCTCTGCAATTATATGTATTCAGTTTACATCAGTAAGCATTATTTAATACATTTTATATATTCTGAATTTGTCTGGGTGCATGTAATTATTTTTTATTATATTAATAACTTTTCTAAATATGGCATATAACTGCATGGAAAAATTAAAGAGACATGCAGGAACTATTAAAAGTTTGGAGGTTGAAAAGGAGTCTGTGTTCGCAAAAAGGTTGGGAACCCCTGCTATAGAACATAGTTGAACAGAGTCTCGATAGCCACTACTTGATAGGCGGGATGCTATGTACTTGCAAAACAAATATAAAAAGAATATATTTTAGCTTCTTTGACAATAGTAGCCTTCCAGAATTCTGAAACATGGCAGCAAAGCAATATGGGCGGTCTGTATTTCATTGTAACTTGCAGTTGATTAGAGTTTCCATTATCGCTTCATATTTTGATGGTAGAGAGTGAACCGCAATTAACTGGATGGATTTTTTTTTTTTTTGTCTTTATGGTAAAATCAGGGGACTCCTGGTCCAAAGGGAGATCACGGTTCTCCTGGAGAGCACGGGTTTCCAGGAATACGTGGTGAACGGGGTCCTCCTGGTCTCTCGGGGATTGGGCCTGCTGGTGCAGCCGGTGACAAAGGGACTCAGGGTATTCCCGGGCACGCGGGGGCGCCTGGCTTCCCAGGTAAAGCTCTATCTCGACATTAGATAGAAATAAGAAATGTCTAGCTTCAATCTGTCGTCTTTTCCCCAGCACTAAAAAATTACAATTTTATATTTAAGAGCGTGGAACGATGCTAATTTTGAGTTAATGTTTGCAAATATAAAGACAACTCTTTTTTAATACATTTTTTTTTCTGTTTTAGGTTCCAAAGGTGAACCAGGACAAATCATTCTTGAAACAGGAGCACCAGGACCGAGAGGACCTCAGGGAATTCCCGGTTTAGCAGGCGACCAAGGTAGTCTGCAAAAACATGTGTGAGATGGGGCATTCATCATTCTTCTTCTTTTTGACATTTTGGAAACATTCGAATTGACCCCCCCCCCCCCCCCAATGTCTTATTTCTCTCTGCAAAGGTGAGAAAGGTACCCCTGGATTCCCAGGAAGAACCGGACTTTCGGGAGAAAAAGGCGACCGTGGCTTACCCGGAGTTGGGTTTCCAGGACCTCCCGGACCTAAAGGTACGCATCTTTTTTTTTTTTTTTTCTGCAGTTGAAATTGCTCCATGTCGCTCGGTTTTTACAACTGCTATTTGCAGGGAGCTTGTTTAAAAAGGGAGCGTATTGGTTACCGTTAAACGTGTCAACGTGTACTTCCGTTCTGGTGGGCTGATGTCCAAAAGCTTCCACCTAATTCAGAAATCCTCTTCCTCGCCGACTCACTATGGCAGGAACATATAACATATTCACGTGAAAGCTGGTCTATGATGCCAAGCAGCCAGGACTTGTCAGAGAACAGACTCCAGTGCTGGCAAAAAATAAGCTTGTTTGTTAGTGAACAATAATATGAATTTACTGGAGCTGGGGGGTAAAAGAATATACCTAGCCTGTTTCCAGTAAATTCATATTTAAATATAGAACAGGTCTAGTGCGGCCCTGTTGGGTATTGTAAGTGAACAATAATAAAACAAGTTAGCTGGTTTGTGCGATTCAACAAAATAATTGTAACTTACAGTTCATTATCTTCAGGCTCCCATCTCTCTCTGGGTTCCTCCCTCATCCTTTTCGTCCCCGGCCTCTAAGCCATGCTTTGCCGTGATGCACCGTAGCCCAGAATCCCTTGCTGGGTTGGGAGTTAAGGACAGGTATAGATAGCTGCTGCCAGTCCTTTAAGGTGTTCTGAGGGAGTTTCGTATATGCTCCCTCACACTGTCACGCAGGGAAACTTTTCAGTGGAAGGTTTTATAATAGTAATAATGCTCTTAAAAGCTAGGGCTATCCCTATTTGATGCTCTAGGAGGTCTTAGTTTTCAGCTTTGCTTCTGTCTGTCACACCTTGCTTAACACAAGCTGACAAGCTGGAAATATTCTGCCATATTATATGGAGAGGGCAATTTTGAATCTGGCCTTGCATTGACCAGCATACGTACATTTCTCTGCACTGGGGAAATTGGGGGCGGAGCAATAATCCAAACATGTTTTTGCATATGTAAACATGCATTTATTTACTCACATGGAAAGTTTTGACTATTAGTCCCAAATATGTAGAGACTGCCGACTTTTCATCATGGGGGACAACACGAACAACTTACAAAACAGAGAACAAGTTTCTGAAGGAAGTACTTCATGGAAGGTGTAGCTCACCTACTTTCTCTCTGAGCAGCAAAATTCCCTTAGATTTCAGTGTAACATCCAGGCGGCCATTTTTATTCACAAACCATGGCTACATTAATTCTTACCCACAGTTTGAGACTTAAAGTAGCGGCCTGAATTTGACAGTAAAATCTAGAATTCAGCTCGAAGAAAATGCAGAATTGAAGTTTGCTAAAAGGCAGGGAATTGCATTAGCTCATGAAACCATGCCTAGCTATTACATGTAAATCACTTGGCTTCTCATCTCAAACATTTGCTTCTTGTGTCTGAACCGCAAGGTCAAAGTACTCCATCACATACTCTGTCAATCTCTAGTGCTTGCACGTTTCATGCTTCTCCTGATTTGACCAGTTCAGTTATTCTCTTTTTATTGCTTTTTTGCTGTATTGCTCCAAACTGTGAGATGATGCATGCTTCGGCGATTGTGGTTGTGAAATAGAATTGGCGTGCAGTTTGCATGACTAACTTATGTATTGCGAATGCAGTGGGGTTTAATACAATTTTGAATATGGGATCCCTAAAACATTTTGTAATAAGAATTCTAAAGTGTCATAACAGAATGTTTTTAGTCAAACTGCTTCGGCAGTTAAGAAGTAGTAAGAACCAAGCAGTCAGAACAAGTTGTCCTAAATTCTTTGTTTTTGCACTTTTTAAAACGACGATCCGCCTGCAAGGGCAGCAGGGGAAGCTGGGTTTCTAGTACTCATAGGGGTGGGGAGCCCTCAGAGCTGAGAGGGCCCACCAGTAAGGTCAGGCTGTGGGTACATCAGGACGAGCATGAACGCCCCACTGCACCCGCAGGAAATTAGCTGCAGCTCATTTCTCGTCAAATAATGCGGCTTGCAAATTTATCAGCAAGCCACATTCGATTTGCATAGTTTAGGGTAGTAATGAGCTCATTAGCGTGTGTTTGCATAACAATGAGCTCATTTAAATTTGCATGGTGGCGAGGCAGGAATAATGAGGAATATTTCAAATATCTCATGTTAGCCCCTCGTTAGGCCATTTACTGCATGAAAAACAGCGTTTTTGCACAATAAATCGATAAATGCCATTTAGTGAATGAAGCCCTAAGATAGGTACCCATTTTCAGATGAACTTAGGTATTCTAAATTTTTAGCTGGAAATTCACTAGAATTTAGGATTTCCATTCATTTGCCTAGATTTAGGCTCCTAAGGTGTCTAGTGCTGAAAATCAGTGCTAAACTTTTAACTGTTTGCCTTCCCTAACTCCTCCCCTATGGACACCCATGATGTAGGCTCCCTACATTTAGGAGCCCAGTGAAACTAGGAACCCAAATCTAGGATTCAAACCAAGTACATTTTCAAAAGGGTCTATTTAGGGACCTAAATCTAAAAGTTAGGGACCTATACTCCTTGAAAATCGTCCGCTTTATCTTTCATTACCTTGGGTACCCACTTAGATTGTAGGCTGTCTGGGGCAAGGATTTAGTGTATCTGAATACTAAAAATGCTGTAAGCCACTTTGAGAACACTATTAGGAAAGGTGATCTTTAAATGAAATGTATTGTTGGCCTATCTGTAAAAAATAGAAAACAAGTTGCAGTACATAGAAACTAGTTTACCTCACGTTGGTCATGCACAAGGAACACAACCCCTGCACCTTGCCAAATGCAGGACAAGTGACCACAAATTGTAAATGGAAATTATGCGCACACAAAAACTGAACTCTTGCCCACTCCAGCCATACCCCCTTCTGTTCCTTGAAGACAGGAAGGCGGGAGAAATCAAGAGGAGGGAAAGGGCTAGATTAAGGAGCAGAATGGCTCTTCCACGTGCTGCTCTGCGCCCTCCCTCCCCCTTCCTCTTACCTGTATTCTACCTAGGAGAGGAAGAGCTGGAACAGAAAGTAGAGGGGTGTTCTTTGTTTGGAGATTTGGGGCACTGGCCAATAGTTATGGAGTAGAACACTGGGTACTAGGGCACTGGCCAATAGTTGTGGAGTAGAACCTTGGGTACTAGGGCACTAGCCAGTAGTCGTGGAGTAGAACCTTGGGTACTAGGGCACTAGCCAGTAGTCGTGGAGTAGAACCCTGGGTACTAGGGCACTGGCCAATAGTCGTGGAGTAGAACCCTGGGTACTAGGGCACTGGCCAATAGTCGTGGAGTAGAACCTTGGGTACTAGGGCACTGGCCAATAGTCGTGGAGTAGAACTCCGGGTACTCATACATAATAAAGTTCCCTGCCCCCCCCAAAAAATTCAGCTTATAGAGCAAAAGAGAATGTGAGTAGTGGGAGGGTGCGCACAGAGACAGGAAAGAATAAGAGAGAGTGTGTTTCTGTCATCAAGAGTGCAGTGGGGGGGAAGAAAGAGTGTTAGTATTGTGGAAGGGGTGCAGAGAGAAAACGAAGCAAGAGAGAGTGATAGGAGCAGTGTGAGAACAGAGCAAGAAAGAGTGTGTATGTGGCATGAAGAAAAAGGGGCGAGAGGGGGGGAGAGAGGACCAGGGATGGCAGAAGATGAAGGACCCTGGATTGGAGGTGAGGGGGGAAGAAGGAATCCAGGGTGATAATATCGGGGGAAAAAGGGAATGAAAAAAATGGAGGAGAAAGAGGCATGGTGAAAACAGAGTAGGTAGGAAGAGAAGACAAGGAGGAAAAAAAGCAAAGGGGGGGGGCAGAAAAAGGTGTAACGTTCGGCCGATCATGGCAGTTGCGCACCACGGCTGGCCTTCACTTACTCTCGGGTGCCGCCACGCCACCCTGGACGCTGACACTTCTGCCCTGCTTCTTAGGTGCGTGTTCTCGCAAACGTTTAAGGCCCCGGCGGCGGGGGCCGATCCTATAGTCGCCTCCCGATTGACGTCAGGATGCTGGCTCATTTAACAGCCTCCCACCCCCTTGGAACTCCTAGACGGTGCCTCTGCAACAAGTCCTCCTGCAATTCTGCTGCTGTTTCGCGCATTTGTTCCTGCACCCGTTCCTGCCTTGTTCTTGTCCGCTCCCGCTCCTGCCTTCTTCCAGCTCTGCCTTGCACCATTCCTGTCTCGTCCTTCTCCTTACCTCATTGCCTTGCTTCTGTTCCTCCTCCTCCTCTCCTATTTAACTCCTGCTTCCCACCTTGCTTTGCCCTCTCGTGTCATTGCCCTCTCAGACTGATCTCTTGTGCCCGACCCTTGCGTGCATGCTGACTCTGCTTGATTGCCGCCTGAGTTGACCCCCACCGCCTGGATATTGACTCTGCCTGTTTGCCACCTGTCTTGACCTGTGCCTAGGCACGGACTCTGCCCGATTGCCGCCTGCCTTGACCGATGCCTGGATTTCGATGCGGTCTGACCGCCGCTTGCCCTGACTCTGACCACTTTCTGTGCTGTGGACCCTCACCCTAAGTCATGCGGGCCTCACAACCCAAGGGCCCAATCTGCAGTGGAAGAGGCTGATATAAGTGAAGCCCGCTTAGTCCCAGCCAGTAGACGATCTCTTCCTGTTGTTGGCATGGCCCCTGCCATTCACTCCCCGTGACAAAAGGGGGGGAAGAGAAAATATTAAACTATGCGTTGCTGGAGGAAAGGGACAAGGAAAACATAGAAAAAGAGGAAAAGGATACTGCATCAGAAAACCAAGCCAGAGATTGAAAACTATTATCTGATAGAGAATATTAAGACAAAAGTCATTCTCAGGGGAAGACAAAGTCTACGCAGACCTCTGCCCCCAACCAATCTCAGGGTGAGCAGAACTGAAAAGTTCCTGAGCACAGCCTTATCCCTTCAGCCTTTCCTTTAACGCCACTGCCTAGCCCACCGTTTCCCCTACCAATGTGCCACTGCCCACTGGTGTGACTTCTGATCTAATCAGGTGTAGCAAGGAAACGTCGCCGCTGTCCGGTGCTGAGATCCAGACCAGCATTTCAGCTCTGCTCTCCATTACCTCGCAGCAACCAGAGTCGCCAGCCGGGTGGATCTTAACACACCTAGGAGCTCCTTTTCCGAGAACGTGCGCAATCGTGCCTGCCTCTTCTTCCTCGCTACAGCGTGAGATCCCGGAGTGTGGTAATTAAAGGGGGGCTGCAGGCAAGGTTGCCCCCCTTTTGAGCCCTGTCATCCTACGCCCTATCCCTAACCCGAGTGAGCCCAAGGGAGTGCCTGCACTGAGCACCGCACGCGACTTCCGGAGCTCAGCAGGAGTGGAGGAGCTCAGCAGGAGTGGAGGAGCTCTGGCGAGCACCACCTGCGGCAAACACAGTAACTCACGGAGCCCGCTGTCCCACATCACGCAGACTCCTCCCTTCTCCTGCACTTTGTACGTAGAGGGAACTTGGCCCATTGTGAAATGTTCATGCCCATCTCCGCCCCCACCCTCCCCCTCTCCCTTGGGTTTTAAAATGTGAAACACAGACCGGAGAGGCTTCCAGTGCTTCCTTAATGGTTTCTTGATCGTACGAGTCCTCTCCATGTCTGCACGGTCTTAGCCATTCACTATACTTTCTAAGGTTGATATTATTATTCAGAGGATTTGTTTGGGTAACTTTTCGAGTTACCTGGACAGAATCCAAGATTTGAATTTCCTGCCCCACCAGGCAGTTAAATTTTAATCGGGTAAGTCATTTCGCAGTTAAAATTTAACCAAGTAAAAAAAAAAAAAATAGAGGCAGCTTAGAGGCATTGCTTAATTTTAACTGGCTCTAGCGCTGATATTCGGCGCTACCTCATTAAAGTTAGCCGGGGAAGAGACCAGGGTAACATTTATTTATTATAAGTTTTTTTATACTGCCTATAAAGGCAAGCAAGCGACGCGGTTTACAGTAACCGGGTATGATCAGCGGGTGAGGGTTCTGCTGAATATCTGAGTAGCTTTCCCGCTTATTGACCTGCTGAATATTCACCTTTTTTTTAGGCCAATTCAGAATAAAATGTGGGTGGTTTCAGGGGCAGAGTTAGGCTAGGGAAAATGTTAGCACGGGTTTTCAGTACCAGGCACCTTGCTTAGGTTCCTAAATCTAGGCAAATGCATGACGGGCCTAAACGTAGGTCCCTAAAGCTTTAGGAGCCTAAAGTTGGATGAATTTTCAGCTTTAAACTTAAAGGCCGATTATAACAAAAAATCTGAGCTCCTAAATTTAGGGACCTGAGTTAAGGACCTTTTCTATGCAGAAGGTAGCAGCCTGAGTTTTCAGCTGCAAGTTTAGTATAAATTGATTGGTTCTTGAGCCATTCAGAGGTAGGCGGGTAGTTAGCAGCTGCAAGCTCTGAGGGCCTCTTCCTCTCTCCTGCCTTGGCCTCCATTCTAGGACCCGCTGAGTGCTCAGCTTACGTAGATGAAAGCAGCAACTAGGCTGAAAAGGGATGATGATTTTTTCGGACCCAGACATCCTGGGACTTTTCCCAGAAACCTGGAGTTGGATTTCTAAACCTGAAGACTCTGGGTTAAACCCAGAAAGTTCTCAGGCATGAACCCAGAAACTGAATGAGAGTCAGCAATGTGCCACCGCTAAGTAGGGATTTTGTGTGGGTGTTTTTAATAGCATTGTGCTCTATGTACTAAAAGAAGTATCACTTATTAGTCATGCGAAGAACTTCTCCCACCCTCTTCATCATTGGCAAAGCCTAGATAGAATCACCATTTTCGGTTTTGAGCTCTGTCCTTTCAGAATGACATAGAAATATTGGCTGAAGTTCCACAAGAAATCACTCAATTAAGAGGCTTGGATGAATACCTTTGAAGACAGGTTGAAGGGATTGTTTATTTAGTCTAGAGAAGAGAAGTCTGATAGGGAGGCATTTGCATGTTGTCATTGGATGTTTTATAAACAGCAGGTTAGATAAACAACTGACTGGAAGGCAGGGGAATAGACTAGATAGCTTCTTGAGGCTTCTGTGACCATCTTTCTAACTTCCCTTTTAAATGTAATGTAAATAATATGACCTTTACTGACTTAAGATGTTATTTATTAGAGATGAGAATCGTTTTTTGTGTTCATGTCGTTCTTCATTTTTCAGCCGCCGCGGGAAATGTCGTTTTTTTGCGGTTTGGGGTTTTTTTTATCGTGAAAAATTGTTTTTTGGGTTAGCGCGCGCTAACAAAAATCATTAGATTTTGTTACTTTTTTGTTACTTTTTGCTAGCGCACACTAATGGGAGGTAGCACGCACTAACCTGAAAAATGATTTTTCGCGAAAAACCAGGAAAATCCCGATCATTTTTCGGGTTCCCCGAAATATGGCGAATTGGACAATTTCATTGAAATTTTCCAGTTCGGCAAAAACAAATGCACATCTCTATTATTTATTTAGATTAGATTCTGCCTTTCAGGCACTTCAAAGCCTCCACAGGTATAGCAGGTGAATAGATCTAAGCATGAATTAATTGTATAGGTAAATTTTATGACTGACTTTGCAGGTTATCAGGGTTTACCAGGCACTCCTGGCCAGGCTGGTGCTCAGGGGTCTGCAGGGCTTAATGGAATACCAGGAACACCAGGTTTTAAAGGTCAAAAAGTAAGTATTCTTTTTCTCTGTGTAAAGAGCATGGCAAAAGATAAATTGCATAATTATAATGTTTGCAATCCTTTTTTGAGCAGGAGGGGAGGTTATGTAACTTGCTCAATGTCCTACAGCGAGTGAGTAAAGAGTCATTTCACACTAATATATTACTGTATTTACATTTATTGGTTCTTTGGTTGTAAAGCCATTGCTACTTACTGAAATCGTAGATGTATTTACATGCATGTCCATCCAATAGCATGTAGGTTAATAATGCAGTGATAATGCGAATGAGCTGAAATGTGAAATGGTTACAAAAGAGGCGCATGACATACTTGCTCAAACGTGACAGGTGAACTGCACACCATGACCACTAGAGAGAGGATGAGAATGTATATTTATTTATTTATTTTTATGTTTTTCTTTTTCTTTTATTTTCTATGTATGAATATTATACATTACATTTTCAAGAATAATAACTTTAATTTGCAAGCAGAATACATATTTGGGAAAAAAGAAAAATAGAAATACATGGCTGAGGATGAGAATTGTATATGTTTTTCTTACATGTAACAGGACATTTACATAATTTGCTCGGTGATTTTTATGACACAGTGCTTGCAAATATTTTGACCTGTGTCCTCTTCAGGAAAACAGCAGAAGCACAAGAAAAATGTTACCGTTTTCTCAGAGGATGTGAAGTCCTCACAGGGGTTGACATTATCCAAAGGAGCTTGGCCAGTGAAGATTTCTTTTAGCATGCTGTACTGACCATGTGTAGTCTGTTCCTTGTCATGAATGTTGCGCAGAGCCCGTTCAGTTTTAGTTTTTCTGCGGAGCCAAAGAGTTGCATGATATTCTCTCGGAGAGAAAATATTTTCATATTTCAAGTATTTTCTTGATTCACCTTATCTTGCCCTTCATAGGTAGACTAGTACATTTTTTGTTTCCTAGCACCCAGACAGATGATTTCAGGACCAGTGAGTTATGCACCTCTACCAGCAGATGGAGACAGAGCAAACTGACGTCACAGTATATTATTATTATTATTATTTAACAGTTGTATATACCGAAGTTCTGGTAACAAAGTTACTAATCACTTCGGTTTACATTACAACAATTAAATTGACAATATATAGAATAATGTTTTACAAAGAACAAGGAAAGTTGAACTTGGAAAAAATAAATAATAATAATAACTTACAAAGAGCAAGGAGAGTATAATTTAAATACAATATATTTTGAGGAAAAGTGAATATAATTGCTGGTATTGACTAGGTTGAGACTGAAGTTGACAGTCATGAAGTTCAAAACTTAGTTATTGGGATTAAGAGAGAGCTTGGTTGAACAACCAGGTCTTGAGTCTCTTTTTAAAGGTAGGTGCTGATTGTTCAATTCTAAGGTCAGGAGGGAGTGAATTCCAAAGTTTAGGGCCAGCGGTGGAAAGAGCTCTTCTACTTAGTGATGTTTTGAGCGGATGGGCCCTTAGCATGCCTCTCTGGGCTAGTCTCGTTGGACGGGAGGTGGTGTGAAGCTGTGTCGATGACTTTGTGGATTATTGATATGGTTTTATAGAGGATTCTATATTTGATAGGGAGCCAGTGAAGGTTCTTTAAGATGGGAGTAATGTGGTCCCTTTTGTTGGATTTAGTTAGAATCCTCGCAGTGGCATTTTGTAACAATTGTAGAGGTTTCAAAGTGTTTGCGGGTAGACCAAGCAGCAAAGAGTTACAGTAATCTATTTTCGAGAATATGATTGCTTGTAGTACATATCTGAAGTCTTGGAAATATAGGAGGGGTCTTAGTCTCTTTAATACTTGAAGTTTAAAGAAACATTCTTTATATATATACTCCTGCAGTGACGACAGCCTGCCTGTATTCTCCGTCTCCAGCAGATGGTGGACATGTGTTTCCCTACTGGGGATTGCTTCAAAATTTAGAGGAGAAATAATAACAGATTTAATTTGCAACGCTATCTTGCGGTGATACCAAATAGTTCTTCCCCCAGTTAAGAATTCCTGAGGTGATTTCCATGGTCTTTCAGTTGAGTGTCTTGTGCCGGTAGCTGGTTTTCTCAGCTGGCATGGACTTAGCTGATTAAAACAGCTGAAAGGCAGTGGGTGCAGGAAGCCGAGAACAGCAGTGACGGTATATGCCCTCTCCCCCTGCAGCCGGAGACCGTCTCTGTTCTCAGCCAGGAAAGGCTGAGCTCAGGTAAGGTTTAAAAAAAAAAAAAAAAAAAAAGAGGAGAAAGGCAGAGTAGAGGGTTGTTTGTAGGCTTTCCCCTTCCTCCAGTCTGTGCTCGGCGTGCTGTTCCAATGTTCATTCCTGCTCCTGTGGGAGATTAAGGGACTTGGGCAGCCTGGCGTGTTGAGCAGCCCAGTTGGGTTAGGCCCCACTGTTAGGCTTTCTTTTCTGTGTGCTGTGTGGAAAGCCACAGCAGCGTTTTCGCATGCTTTTTTCTGCGCGTTAGGTTGCCCTCTTCGGGACCATCGGTGCATGCAAATGTCTGACTGTGCGTCCGAGTTATGCACCCAGTTTTTTGTGGGCGCACTGCCTATGTGCACAATCTGGTACATATTGGCTGCGTGCTTAAGTTTGGCGCGTTGGAAGTGCATCTAGTTTAGCGATGCCTAGCCTTCGGGCGCCTAAATTTTGTGCCCCTAAAAATTTTGCAGCATGAATTCAGCTGGACACACTCCTTCAGTCACCTGTTAAGCATCCTGATGGACCAATGGCACCTTTGGCTAAGAAACCTAAGTGTCTTTCCACTCTGTGCTGCCTGTCCTATTTGGGCATCTCAATCTAGAGTGCCCTCTAACTTGTGGCAGCGCTGCTTAGAGGTTCAGGGAGAATTATTTTCCTCTGATTTTACTAAGCCTAGTTCTTCCCAGCCTGATGATGTCCTGGGTAAGGACATGTCAGGAGGGACGCCTGACGTTGGAACTCCCTTAACTGGTTCATCAGCGGGGGAAGGTAGCTTAATGGACATAGCAGAGGTGCCTTCTGGTTTTGGCATGGATCCTTCTACCTTTTCTTGGGTATAATTTTTTCAAGGATTACAATCTTTTCCTCAGGCGCAGTCCTCAGCCCCGTCCAATCCTATCAGGTCATAATCATAGTTGGTGGCCTCTCACTTGTCCATTACTACTGTTAAGGGCCAAAGTACTTGTAGATTGACAGCAGGTCCTCCTGATAGGAATCTGGATGGCACTGATGATGAGGCCAATCCTGACTGGAGGATGGGGAAATTCCTCCGGGACTGGAACCGAATAGGGACTATGTTGCGGTTCGGGGGGGTGCTCTTGAGCAGCAACCAAGATGACTGCCTAATCCAACTGCTCCACGAGATCCTTGCTAATTTTGACTCTCCCATCTCTTCTCATTCTAGCTCTGTTTTTCCATTTTAATATGTCAGCAGCTAAATCTGGAAAGACTGAAGTCATGTTCACAGCTGGAGGGGGGGGGGGAGTAAATGAGCTAAACCTGATCCTCTGTCCCCAGACAAGACGTCTTCCATGAGGAATATGGCGTCGGGAGATCTCATTCTAACGGAGCTTAGACTGTTAAAGGATATGCTTCAAAATAATATGGACTCGACCGCTGCTATTCGCTTTGATCTTTCTGAGGTGTCTCAACGTTTTGCTACCTTTGTGGCATGGCTGGAAGGGCTAGAAGCACAAATGGAGTTCCCTTTTGCTAACTACGGCTCAGCTCCCCCAACTCTTCCAGAAAATGGAGCGCCTGCAGTGTAACTTAGAAGATCTGTCGAATCGCAACCAGAGTAACAACATGCACTTGCTACAGGTCCCTGAGGGCCTGGAAGGATCTGACCTCCGAAAATTCCTCATCAGCCTGATTCCGGCTAGGCTACAACTACAGTTTGATCTGCTCCTGGAGATTGGGAGGGTGCATTGAATTCCATCGCGACCACTCCAGAATTCTAGATATTTGAGACCTATTATTTTAAAACTTCTCTGATATCTGCAAGTGTTAGAGGTGCTCTCTGCAGCTCGAGCTAAGACACCGCCCATCTACCAAGGGCACACCATTCTCTTCCTACCAGATTTGACAAAAATCATGGCCGCTAGAAGGAAAGTCTTTTTGGGGTTTCATCCCCACCTTCAAGCCCTGGTCTCCTATATCCCGCGCGGATGTGCGTTACCTGCCACAACCAAACCAAAACCTTTGAGGCTCTGGACGCCTTGGATGCTTTACTTTCTTAGCTGGAATCATCTTTGGAGATGGTGATCGGACTATCTGAATTTGGGAGTGATTCATTGTGGAGTCTAACTTTTCATTCTTCATGGCTACTGCTCTGTTTACCCACATCCTTTTTTTGCATCACAGTTCATGAAACTACTTTAGTGTTACAACCTTTGCCATTTTTGGCTCGTTTTTCTTTTCCCACCTATGCCCTGTTTTTGTCTCGTTATATATTACTAACCCAGAGGAACTAGGCTCAATTTAAAGCCAACCATATGTTTTATATATATTTATTTCCAAACAGCGTCTCATACAATTTAACAGAAAGTGCTAAGTGCAATACATGATATCCCCGTTAAAAATCCTCCACACCATACTCACATACACACCATGCATACCATCATATCCCACCACATACTAAAAAACCCAACTGGTACATAAACAATACTAGTACCCCCCACTATATACCCCCAATGTTACAATACATCCTTTTTTTCAAATAAACATTCACTGTTGTTACCAATACCAAGTATCTGTTATTAATTAACATGTATTACATTGTATTGTTTTTAAAACACAAGAAACTCTTAAATATCATATCAGATACAAAGTATCTACCATGTTAACACAATCATTGATTCAATTTATACAATGTGATATCTGATGTTATAATGCCCGACGGGACACCCGTTTCACCCCTTCCTTGGGGCTTCTTCAGGGATGAATTTCTGTATTATACACATACACCCTCTATCATCGTCTTCCTCATATGTATTGGTCAATATCCATGCTTTCATATAGTGATATTGAACTCCAATTCATTGGGAGGATATCAATTGCACACAGCCGTCAATTCTCCAGCTAACAAAAGAATATATTTCATAAAGTTAAAAAAGAATGTCTGTTTTATGACAGGGATAACCACCCTGTGCACCGTCACCTTAAACACACCGTACCAACCAGATATATTCAAACCGGCGAAACTGTTTCCCGCTGATTGCCAAAGGCACTCATAATTACAAATGCAGGGCATGCGTTGTCATTTCATCATTGCTGATCTCACGAAGCAAAGACCCAAACTGTTTCAATATCTGTGTAAAATCAGATCAATAATTCCTTTAATGATTCATGTTCCCATATGTCTCATCATTAGTGATATCAAAATAAAGGAACCTTACACACGTTCGACTCTTTGAATCAAACTTATTAAAATTGTCTATTAACGCACCCTGACTCTTTTGACAAACCTAGTGACACCATTATATACTAACGTTATCTATGCTTCTACTTCAACCTCGCCATTCAACCTCCCCAATACAACCTCATATACTAACATTATCTATACTCCAATTCAACCTCGCCACAATGGTTATCTCACCATTCAACCTCACCAATTCGACCTATAATACAGCCATTATCTATACTCCAAGTCAACCTCACCATTCAACCTCATCAATTCGACCCCGTATACCAACGCTGTCTGTACTTCAATTCAACCTCACCACAATGGATAACCTGAAAACTTCCCAAACTTACCTTAACAGAACTTAATGCCAATCGTCATGTCTAACAGTCGCTGCAAATGGTAACACTCAATTCAATAAATTTACTGCGACAGACGCCGCCGCCATGTCCTGAACTTCACAAGGAAGTCTATCATGGAAACGTAATATCCGTATTTTTAACTCTCCCCTGACGTCAAGACGTACCTGACGTGATACTGATGTAAAACACCCCGTAGCGTACTGAACTTCAAATGGGAAATCATCTTTAATGAAACACCCCGTAGCGTACTGAACTTCAAATGGGGAATCAACTTTAATGAAAAATCGTCCTTCACTGCTTTAAACTATGCACCCTTAAAATAAGCAGCCTCATCAGCCCACAGGCAGGAAATCACCATTTTACTCCACAATTTAAAACCATCTATCAAACAACTCTTACCCGCTATAAAAAGCATCCCATTCTATATTATCATTTAATCCCAGCGGATGTACAGTTTGCCAAGAATAAATATATTTTTGTTCTATTTTTCTAAGTATGTTACTCACATCACCTTGTTGGCACACACAACACTGTTGGATAACAAAAAACTTAAGGTCATCTAAACAATGTTTAGCGGACTCCCAATGCGATACAAGTGGCGCTCCACTCTTATGTGTCCTTAATCTACTTTTATGCTCGATGATACGTTGCCTAATCTGTCTGCTGGTATAACCAATGTATACCAACTCGCATGGGCAAATGATGGCATAGATAACCATCGTAGAAGAACATGTGAAGCAGCCTCTTAAACAGTGTGGGTAAGGTAAATGTGGTACTTTATACTCTTTGATGTCTAACACATTTTGACATACCGAACAAGATCCACACCTGGTCTGTCCCCAATCCTCTTGCTCTTGTTCTAACCTGGTTCTAGACAGTAATGATTTTATATTCTTGCCTTTTCTCATGGAAAAAATAGGCGGTTCCTCGAACCCTGGTAAAGATTGTAAAATCCGCCAATGTTGAAGGATACTTTGTTTGATAGCATGGGACTTCGTTGAAAAAGGTAAAGTACATATGGTTCTACTCAACTGGTTCCGGGGGCTCGGGAGCAATAAATTATCGCGATTGGCATATAACGCTCTTTTATAAGCGCGTTTAATAATTTTGAGGGGATAACCTCGTGCTCTAAATTTATCTTTAAGCTCTTCCGCACGGATTTTAAATTAATTTGTTGTTGAACAAATGCGTCTGTACCTCAGGAACTGACTAATAGGTATACTCTCCTTCAATTTTTTGGGGTGGAAACTTTGAAAGTGGAGAGTGGTATTCCTGTCTGTAGGTTTGATGTACACAGATGTAGTGAGTTTATTATTACAAATTTTTACCAAAATATCCAAATATGGTAACTGTTGCCTATTATGTTGCATGGTGAATTTCAAATTTGGATCACAGGAGTTCATGTCATGTTCAAACTGCTGTAAATCTCCTTCATTGCCTATCCAAATAAAGAAAAGATCATCTATGTATCTCCTGTACAAGCGAGTATATGAAAAATATCGTGAAGTATACACATATTTATCTTCGTACAGAGACAAGTACAAACATGCAACTGAAGGTGCTAGAGGAGATCCCATCGGGATGCCTTTAATTTGGT
The DNA here is from genome assembly GCF_901001135.1 of Rhinatrema bivittatum. NCBI lineage: Eukaryota > Metazoa > Chordata > Amphibia > Gymnophiona > Rhinatrematidae > Rhinatrema > Rhinatrema bivittatum. The sequence goes on from NC_042619.1 coordinate 357,926,709, forward strand.
TGAACAGTTTGGTTTGAAATTGAAAATAAAATTTGGTAATCACTAACTCCACTAACTGCATCACAATATGTTTTTTAGAAGTGCGGATTCCTAATTGATCCAAAGACGTCTCTACTATGGACATCGCAGCTTGTTGTGGGATATTTGTGTACAGGGATGTAATATCCGCTGTAACCAAAATGCTATGATAATCAACTTCACCAAATTGTTCAACCATATTAATAAAGGAAGTAGTATCCTTAACATATGACCTAATATTGGTCACTAATGGCTGTAAGATGTTATCAATGTATTTAGCAGCCTTTTCAAAAACTGATCCACGACCCGAAACAATGGGCCGACCAGGAGGCTTCACCATCGATTTATGGATCTTAGGGACGAAGTAGATATAAGGAGTAGAAAACATATCAACCTGTAAAAACTTCGCCTCTTTATTACTAATGAGTCCCAATCTTCTGGCATTCGTAACAATCTCATTCATATGCGACTTAAGGTCATATCCCGGATCTTGATCTATAGGTTCGTAGAACTGTACATCATTCAATTGCCTCCATGCCTCCTCTTCATACGCATAGTGGGGGGTACTAGTATTGTTTATGTACCAGTTGGGTTTTTTAGTATGTGGTGGGATATGATGGTATGCATGGTGTGTATGTGAGTATGGTGTGGAGGATTTTTAACGGGGATATCATGTATTGCACTTAGCACTTTCTGTTAAATTGTATGAGACGCTGTTTGGAAATAAATATATATAAAACATATGGTTGGCTTTAAATTGAGCCTAGTTCCTCTGGGTTAGTAATATATAATGAGATTAACAGAGGATGCACTTTAGCATATAACCTGTTTTTGTCTCGGGCACATAACGCCTTACAGGCTCGCTTTTTTTCTGGCACCAAGGGAGATGTCCCTTTTCTTTTTTCATATATGGTCCAGTTAGATCTTGTTGGCTTTAGGCTCTGCCTAGAGACTTATTTTATTGCCTCAGATAGCCAATTGATTTGGCTTCTGCTATTCATCTACATGTTTGGCTCATTTTTGGTAACTTTTTTTATTGTCTATTGGTTTTCTTTTTTTGTCTTGCTGCCCAGTATTTGTCTCTTAGCTGCTTACTTACTCTTTACATGGAGGATTTGTACATTGTACTTTTCTTTTTTCAATCATTATGGCTTCAGTTGTCTTCATTACAGGTCATATCCCTTAATATTAATGGGTTAATTAACCCAGTTAAAAGGAAGAAAATCTTGTCTTATTTACACTCCTTACATCCAGATGTGGCCATGCTCCATGAGACACACCTCTCTGCCTTACCATCTCAGAAGCTGAAACAGGCTTGGGTTGGGGGAGGTATTTTTTAGCCCAGCGCCGCATAAGAAACAGGGAGTGGACATTTTATTTCATAAGAAATTCGGGGTTCTTGCTTCCAGTTCCACTGCAGACCTAGAGGGCCGTTGGGTCTCAAGTCAAGGCCTCTTTCGGGTCAGAACATTTCCTGTTTTTTAATCTGTATGCTCCCAACGCAGACGATCCCTCCTTCTTTCAAGCAATTTCCTCCCAGCTCTTACATGAAGATTCTTCCCATTTAATTGTGGGGGGTGATTTCAATCAGCCTCTAGATCTCATTTTGGATAAACAATCCTCAGCTAGAATCTCCTACTCCAGAGCTTATAAGACTTTACATAACCTAATTGCAACCACAGATTTGGTGGACCTGTGGCGCTTGTTACACCCCACAGCCAAAGACTATACTTTTTTCTCCGCCCCTCACCTTACATACTCTCGTATTGATTACTTTTTAGTCTCTGGTTGAAATCCCAAATGTTTGTTTGGCCTCCATCCAACCTATTTTAGTGTCTGATCATGCGGCGGACTCCATTTCTCTTGTTTTGCCCTTCTCCTTTACGGAGATTTAACTCTGCTTTGTTGGATACAGAATTTCAGGATTACATTCGGGGGAAAACTGAGGAATATTTTCAACATAACGAGACACCTGATATTGCTCCTCCTCCTGTGTGGCTGCCTTTAAAGCTACAGTAAGGGGCAAGATAATTAGTTATGGTATTAAGATTAAAAGAAAACAGAGGGCCAAGCTTCTTGAATTGCAAGATTCTGTGGCCCATCTGGAGAAGGAGTTTGTCTCTCATCCTTCCTCCTCACTTTACAGAAAGCACGATATGAGTATAACAAGCTCTTAAGTCACCATGTGGGGAAAGCCCTTTTTTCTCAAAAAGTGCTGTATTATGCTGAAAATAACAAATGGTGGGCATTTACTTACTAATTATCTGAAAAAGAAATTTGAAAAGAAACGGAGAGCAGTCATTCAATCTCAGCATAATGTTTGTTTGCAATCTGATACTGATATTGTACATGCTTTTCGAGATTTTTATGCGGATTTGTATATGTCTGAATCCACCTCGCCTTTTTCGGCCATCCATGCTTTTCTTTCACAGCTATCTCATCCTACTCTCGTGCCAGAGCAGAGAGAGTCGCTTGATCGTCCCATCACTCAGGAAGACATCCCATCTGCACTGGCTACTCTCTGAGGTGGGAAGGCTCCTGGGTCCAGTGGCTATACAGTGGATCTTTATCGTGCATTTCAAAACTTACTGGTTCCCAAGCTCTACTCTTTCTTTAGTGTATTGCCCTGCTATCCTGGTTCTTTCTCTTCCTTTTCGGAAGCTTGTATTGTGATGCTTCCTAAACCTGGAAGAGATTCTCTGTTAATTACTGACTACCATCCTATTTCACTTCTCAATACTGATTATAAACTTTTTGCTTTTGGCTATTAGGGTAGAGCAGGAAATGGGATCTTTAGTTCATTTTGACCAATCTGGCTTTATTAAAAAATAGGCTCATCTCAAATAATGCACAGATGTTTCCTCACATCCTGGAAATGGCAAAGACTTCTTCTTCCCCAATTATTACTTAGTCCTTGGATGCTGAAAAAGTGTTCAGTTGCGTTGAATGGCTCTATTTGGTTGAAGCCCTAAAATGGTTTGGTTTTGGTGCCTCTTTTTTTTAACTTGGATTCGATTGCTGTACTATTGCCCTTCTGGTTTCCTTTATCTTAACAATAGGATGCCTTCTCAGTTTACCCTCCAGGGATGTCCTCTGTCCCCTTTCCTTTTCAATTTGGCATTGGAACCTTTGCTCTTAGCTATCCACTTTGTCCCTGCTATTGAAGGTCTGAAGCTTGGTATGGTCTTTTATAAACTGTCTGCCTATGCAGATGATGACCTTCTCTATCTTTCCAACCCTCTCACTTCTCTGTCCCCATTGTTATCTCTAATCTCTCGTTACTCCCTTTTCTCAGGCTACAAAGTGAACTGGCATAAAACTGAGTTGCTTCCTCTTAATTCCTTAGGGTCTGTGTGGATCTCTCCGAATTCCCATTTCAAGTGTCTACAATGAGTCTCAAATATTTGGGAGTTCTCTTTTTTTTTTTCTTCAAACATTTCCACCACAGTTTCTCATTGCGAGTCTGCTTTATTACAAATGCTGTGAGACGCTGTCATACAATGGTCCCTACTACATTTGACATGGTGGGGCCGCCTTGACACTATTAAAATGGTGTTAACCCCCCCTTAACATTTTCTCCATGGTTCCTATTTCCTTTTTGCAGGATTTTTACCAACAAGTGGACAGAGTCCTTACACAATTCTTATGGAATCAAGTCCCCCCCATATTGCATTGTCTAAATTGAAGGCTGACAAAAGTCTTGAAAGGGTCAACTTACCAGACTCTTATAGCTACCATCAATCTTTTATTTTGCAACAAGGAAATTACTGGTTATTGGACATTCTGTCCCTTTCAGAGACTCCTCACTGGCTGCAAATAGAGCGTGACTTACTTTATCACTTCCCCTTGGAGGCCCTGGTTGGGATATCCTCTAAACGTATCCTTAAAACCCATTCCATTATTTCTACTACACTTAGGGCCTTTGCGGAATATGATCATTTGATATCCTCCTCCTCCCCGACCTGGGGTTTTTCCTAGTATGCCACACCATGGTAAAATTCTCATTTTCAAGTTGGGGGCTTCTTACTCAGTTGGAAATTATGGCAGTCCTGATGCCTTTGGTTTCTTTCCCAATTATTACGTGATGGCTCAGTGCTCCCTTTCTTCGAGTTATGTCACTCTTATGCTCTTCCTCACACTCAATTTTATGCCAGGCTTCAGCTTCAAGCCTGTTTATCTCCAACAAATGTATCCCCTTTTTGTTTGGGAGACTTCCCTAACCTATTTGTCTTTTATAAGGACTATGGTGCCTTGGGTCATTTGGCTTCTCGCATTTATAAATCTCTCAAGAAATCCTCTTTTCGTGCTTCTCTTGGGCTTCACTCTTTTTGGTGTTCAGAATGTGATTGCTCTTCTGAAGAGATGGATTGGGGGCACTTTTGGTGCTCATCATTGCATATTTCACTGTCTTCCAGCTTAACCCAAACTTCTTATTTTATCTTTCTCAGAGCAGTGTGGACTCGTGGAAGGTTTTTCAAGCTGGCATGGTGTCCACACATTCTTGTTGGTCTTGCTGTCTTCCAAAAGTGATGTTATCCCATATGCTGTTTCATTGACCCATTGTACTATTTTTTTGGCATCAAGTATGGGCAACCATCTCACAGGTATTACATTTATATTCCTCCCTTACATTTCATATAGTTATTTTTCAGGGGGCAGTCTTGCCATTCCCTTCTTCTCACTGCAAATTGCTGGATTTTTTTCTAGCAGTTACCCTGTCTCTTATTTTGTCTTTTTGGAAGCACAGTGATTTACTAAGTCAACAATTTTGGTGGAATTCCATTTGTTTATACTGTAAGTATGAGAAGGCAGTCATGATTAAAAATCATCGCCTTGCCTCCTGGTCTCTGGTGTGCCAACTGCTTGATGATTATTTTGAATCTTTAGATGTGACAATTGCGCACCCCTACAAGTTCATTATAGCCTTTAGCTTAAGCAAGTCTATGTAATTTTTAGGGCAGCATTGAATTGTCTATTTTATTGTTTTGTCTTATTTTATTTTTATTTTTGTCTTGTTTTTAATGCTTAGTATATTTGAACAAAAAAAAAAAGATGCTGGGAATACCTGGGGTAGATTCCATGTCAGAGCCATAGAAAAATCCCATTTTGTTTTCTTTGCTTAAATCCTCATGTTTTTTCCCTGTTATGGAGGCCATTCAAGAATTGATTGTTGTTGAGTGGGACAATCTGGAGGCAAATTTCAAAGGGGTTCGGGCTTTGGAAGGACTGTACCTCTGGATCCAGTAGTGAGAGAGCATCTGCTTTTTCCGAAAATGGATGCACTTGTCTGTGCCGTCTCTAAGCGGACGACTATCTCAGTGGAGGGAGGAGCAGCCTTGAAGGATGTACGCGATAGGAGGATTGAGGCCAATCTTAAGAAAGCATTTGAAGTAGTGGCAAAGACCTTGTAGTTTGCTTCTTGTTGTTCCCTGGTGACTCACTCTTGTTTGCTTCTCTCTCAGGAGGTCGATGACTGGAGTGAATTCTAGGGTAGTTATGGAGCCAGCCGCTGCATTTTTGACAGATGCGGGCTGCAATTTGGTCTGCACCTCAGCCAGAGGGGTGGCTTAGCTAATAGTGGCCAGGCATCATTTATGGCTGATAAATTGGTCAGCCGATGCGACCTCCAAGGCTAATCTTATGAAACTGCCCTTTAAAAGGCTCCTCTTGTTTGGGAGTGAATTGGAGAAACTGGCCAGTAAGTGGAGTGAATCCCCAGTTCCTTGGTTGCTGGAAGATAAGAAGCAGACACCTCGCTCCTTTGGCATGAGAGGTCGTACCAGGGGATCCAAGCATTTTCAACCTTACAAGGGACCAACCTTTCAGAGGACTTGACCTTTTGGTAGGTCTCAGTCCTTTCATCCCAGACAGCCCAGGCAGGGTGTGGGCTCAGATAGTGGGTCTGCTGACCCACCCCTGAGAACAGGGGTGGGTCAGCAGACCTTCATTGGGAGGCTCTCGCTCTTTTATTAGAAGTTAATCGAAATCCATTGGATCAGTGGGTTCTGGAGGTGATACAAGAGGGATATGCACTCCTTGGGACATGTTCATGGTGTCTCCCTGCCATTCCCCACAGAAGAAGCAAACAGTGGAGTGTACGTTGTCAAGGCTCCTCAGTCTGAGGGCTGTGGTCCCAGTGCCTACAATAAGGGTTGATATTCCATTTATTTTGCTGTGCCCAAGAAAGAGGGCTCATTTTGTCCCCAAGAAAGAGGGCTCATTTTGTCCCATCCTGGATCTCAAAGGGGTTAAACATCATTTTCGGGTGACTCATTTTCACATGGAAACATTGCGCTTGGTGATAATGGCAGTGCAGTCGGGGGAATTTCTGACCTCCTTGGATCTGTCCAAGCGTACCTCCATATTCCCTCACGTGTCTCCTAGATAGGATTTTAGACAGTGCTGGGGAAGGAGACCGGAGACAGGCTGTCGTTGTACATGTGGGCACCAACGACATAGGAAAATGTGGGAGGGAGGCTCTGGAAGCCAAATTTAGGCTCTTTGGTAGAAAGCTGAAATCCAGAATCTCCAGGGTAGCATTCTCTGAAATGCTTCCTGTTCCAGCGCAGGTCCCCAGAGGCAGACAGAGCTCTGGAGTCTCAATGCATGAATGAGACGATGGTGCAAGGAAGAGGGATTCAGTTTTGAAAGGAACTTGGGAACCTTTTGGGAAGGGGGAGTCTCTTCCGAAGGGATGGGTTCCACCTTAACCAGGGTGGAACCAGGCTTCTGGTTCCACCCTGGTTAAGGGTTAAGGGAACCAGGCTTCTGGTTCCACTCCTTTAAAAAGGAGATAGAGCAGCTTTTAAACTAGAACAAAGGGGACTGCAAACAAAAACCCACCCGACCCTTTAAAAATGACCCCTTAGCTTCCCCCACCCTCCCAATCCCCCCCAAAACATTTTAAAATTACCTGGTGGTCCCGGGAGCGATCTCCCGTTCTCGGGCCGTCGGCTGCCACTCATAAAGATGGTGCCGATGGCCCTTTGCCCTTACCATGTGACAGGGTATCCGTGCCATTGGCCGGCCCCTGTCACATGGTAGGAGCACTGGTAAAAGTGTGCAACAGGCATGGACATTGTTAAAAAAAACAAAACAAACCATCCTAGAAGCACAGTACAGATGTATTCCATGCATTAAGAAAGGTGGAAGGAAGGCAAAACGATTACCAGTATGGTTAAAAGGTGAAGTGAAAGAGGCTATTTTAGCTAAAAGATCTTCATTCAAAAACTGGAAGAAGATCCATCAGAAGAAAATAGAAAAAAGAAAAAGCATTGGCAAGTTAAATGTAAGACATTGATAAGAAAGGCTAAGAGAGAATTTGAAAAGAAGTTGGCCATAGAGGCAAAAACTCACAATAAAAACTTTTAAAAATATATATACGAAGCAGAAAGCCTTCAAGATAGTCGGTTGGACCGTTGAATGACCAAGGGGTTAAAGGGGCACTTAGAGAAGATAAGGCCATTGCGGAAAGATTGAACTATTTCTTTGCTTTGGTGTTTACTGAAGAGGATGTTGGAGAGTTCCAGAGAAGATTTTCATGGATGATGATTCAGATCAACTGAACCAAATCACAGTGAACCTGGAAGATGTGGTAGGCCTGATTGACAAACTGAAGAGTAGTAAATCACCTGGACCAGATGGTATACACCCCAGGGTTCTGAAAGAAATAAAAAATGAAATTTCAGACCTATTAGTAAAAATTTGTAATCTATCATTAAAATCATCTGAGTGTCAGAGCCTCTCAGGAGATGCATGAAACCCAGGAGTCACTAGTGGACAGGGGTATGGAGTGTGCAAAATAAATGATTTTATTAACCTAGTGTTGTTGAAATGGTATTGACAGTTTCTGCAGTAGGGATTAATACATGGCTGCTGGCCTCACACTCAGGCAAGATATCTAGTGAAGAGATCATAAATGTCATGCAATAGAGAGAATCTCATTGGAAATAAGGGTCAAGGAAGCTGTAGCTTAAGACCTATCCACTGCCATTCCAGATTCACCCTCCTCATCTAGGAGGTATTCATGTGGGGTGCTGAAAATATCCTTCTATCTTCCAAGAAGGCAGTACCCTCCACCTCCTAACCCCCCGAGTGTAACTTCAGCATGGGTTATTTTTACCTATATGTATCACCTTATAATTGTCCACATTTAATTTTATCTCCCATTTGGATACCCAATCTTCCAGTCTTGCAAGGTCCTCCTGCAATTTATCACAATCTGCTTGTGATTTAACTATTCTGAATAATTTTATATCATCTGCAAATTTGATTACCTCACTCGTTGCATTCCTCTCCAGATTATTTATAAATATATTGAAAAGCACCGGTCCAAGTACAGATACCTGAGGCACCACTGTTTACCCTTTTCCACTGAGAAAATTGACCATTTAATCCTCTCTGTTTCCTGTCTTTTAACCAGTTTGTAATCCACGAAAGGACATCACCTCCTATCCCATGACTTTTTAGTTTTCTTAGAAGCCTCTCATGAGGGACTTTGTCAAATGCCTTCTGAAAATCCAAATACACTTTATCTATCAGTTCACCTTTATCCACAGGTTTATTAACACCTTCAAAAAAATGAAGCAGATTTGTGAAGCAAGACTTCCCTTGGGTAGATCCATGCTGACTGTGTTCCATTAAACCATGTCTTTCTATATGCGCTTTGATTTTGATCTTTAGAATAGTTTCCTCTATTTTTCCCAACATTGAAGTCAGGCTCATTGGTCTGTAGGGATGTGCATCGGGTGCCCGATCGTTTGTGTGGCCGTGGGAAAATCTCGTTTTCCCACAGATCTACTTTTTTTTTTTTTTTTTTTTTTTAGTAAAAAATTGTTTTTTGTCTTAGTGTGCGCTAACTCCCGTTAGCGCGCACTAACAAAAATAACAAAAAGTAACAAAACATAACAAAAATAAAGTCTTTTGTTAGTGCGCGCTAACAGGAGTTAGCACGCACTAACCCAAAAAACGATTTTCACGAAATTTTGGGGGAAAAAGTGTTTGTTTCTCGTTTTACCTGATATATAACGAATTAAATATTGTATGATATTTCTGTTCGTTATAAAAACTATTCACATCCCTATTGGTCTGTGGTTTCCTTGGTCACACCTGAAGCCCTTTTTAAATATTGGGTTAACATTGGCCACCCACCAGTCTTCAGCTACAATGGATGATTTTAATGATAAGTTACACATTTTAACTAATGGATCTGAAATTTCATTTTTAAGTTCCTTCAGAACCCTGGGATGCATGCCATCCAGTCCAGGTGATTTGCTACTCTTTAGTTTGTCAGTCTGGCCTACTTACATCTTCCAGGTTCACACTGATTTGGTTCAGTTCATCTGACTCATTACCCTTGACAATCTTCTCCAGAACCAGTATCCCCAACATCCTCATTAGTAAACACAGAAGCAAAGAATCAATTTAGTCTTTCTGCAATGGCCTTATCTTCTTTAAGTCCTGAGCTGAGCCTCTCTCCCTTCTTTGGCCACTACTGGCCTGAGCTCTGGCAGTGGCAGCCGCTTACCTAGCTGAGGCAGCCTCGGCAGAGGCAGGCAGGGTGAGGTGGCCACCACAGTGGCGTTCTGAGAGGGACATCTTTTTGCTGCCTCGAAATTCTGCCCCTGAAGCAGTTGCCTCATCCTGCATCATTATAGAACCGCCCCTATCTTATCATTCACTGCTATACACTCTCTCTCCCATCTTACTTCTTAGACTACTGGCATTGGCCTACAGACATTTCAAAGTGTGTTTTTTGTTTGTATTAACAGCCTGCTTTTCAGTTGATAGGAATAATTTGGAATTATTTAGCTCAGGTGATTCTTTACTTATAGGCACATGGACTACTTTTGCTTTTATTGAAACCTCTCTCTTTGGATGCCCTAACTCTCCTGTTTCATTAGTATCCTTTGAAGATACCTCTCTCCGAACCATGCGCTGCTGAGCGACTGTCTGCTTTCCCCCTTTGATTTAGTTTAAAAGCTGCTCTATCTCCTTTTTAAAAGTTAGTGCCTGCAGTTGGTTCCATTCTGGTTAAAGTGGTGCCCATCCTTTCAGAAAAGTCTCTTCCTTCCCCAAAAGGCTCCCCAGTTCCTTACAAAACTGAATCTCTTTTCCTTGCACCATCGTCTTATCCACGCATTGAAACTCTGGAGCTTTACCTGCCTCGGGAGACCTGCACGTGGAACAGCCCTCATTACCATTTACTCTGCACAAATTCCTCCCACTTGAATGCATTTTTCAAATTTGAATACGCATTTCGCTATGCAGCATTTATCGCAGGCATTATGGCGTTATCGCAGGCGTTAGGACCCTAACACCCGCGATAATGCCCTAACGCATTTTGTTGAATTACCCCCTTAGATTGTGAGCTGTCTGGGCACAGGGAAAAACCAGTGTTTTGAATGTAATCCACTGTGAAGGGCCAAAAAAGCAGAATATTACAAAAAAAAAAAAAGTATGGGTTTTCTTTCCTTTTAAATACAAACAAAGTGTCCATCACAGAATTAATGCCAAAGTAAATGAATTATTTTATGACCTATTGCTAAGGAGGGTCCCTAATTAGTTTGGTATACTTTAGCTTCCTATATGTCCCTCACAATAGCTTGAAATTTCTGCAAACAAAACACATCCCTTCAGAGAAACAAAGATATGAAAATTGGTGGTTATGAAATACTATTTTGTCTATAATAGCCTGGCAAATAGTGTTGGCAAACAAAAACCTGCAGGTTGTATACACATGGGGGATGCTTTTGCAGAGTGTTTATGGTCTTTATTACAAGTTGGTGAAATTATCAACTGTGTTTTACATTTTAACAAGATGAACTGTGGCTTTACATCATTAAATCCATGATGGGGGGTTTCTCACCTGTTTATTGTAAATGCTGTATCCCCTGTGCATGTATGGTTGCCTCTGGAAATCGCTCCTTCCTTGGGTTTGTTCTTGCATCATACTAATTATAATAAAGAGAGATCTTCCAGGCAGAACTTGTCAAGAAAATGGATAGACAAAGATCTTAGCAAAACCATTCCGTAGACCTGTGCGTTTTCAATATGAGGCAGTCTGCAGGAAAGTGAAAATATCAGCACAATTAAAACAAATCCTGTAGATTAGGGCACAGCAAAATGGAAATTAAGATGTAAGGACTAGGAAAGATGTGCATTTTGAAAATATGTTTTGAAGGGCAGAGAATTTAACCGTGTTAATCTTTCATAGTTAATCTGTGCATTGAATTTATATAAGATCCTATTTAAATATTATGCATCCGTGTGAGGAGTTTCATATGAAAGCCTGAATCTGCCACCAGATTATCTAGACTTGACTGGTTTCGGGATGTGAATCTTCTCTCTTCAAAAGGCATGGAGTACAAAATTCAAATTTGCCCCGTGGTGCATTAGATAGGGTTGATACTTTAAAAAAAAAAATTGGTTATCTCTTAGTCTTGTTTAAAAGATATAACATATCCTCACAAAATAGTGAATAGTCCTTGAGAAGATTTACTTTATGATAAGTATGGTAAGTATGTGAAAAATAAGTATGAAAGCTTGCTGGGCAGACTGGATGGGCCATTTGGTCGTCTTCTGCCGTTATTTCTATGTTTCTAAGACATGACTGTGATGCTTATTGATTCTTTTAAAACTTTGATTTTTTTTTTTTTAATATTAAGGGTGAACCTGGAATAGGTCTTCCTGGTCTTACAGGGTCACCAGGCCCACAAGGCCCAGCTGGAGCCTCAGGAGAAAAAGGAAGTTCAGGAGGACATGGCGTGCCTGGAGAGCAAGGCTTTCCAGGAGTTCCTGGTCAACCAGGCGCCAAAGGTAACTTCTCTAGATAAAACTACATGTACAGAAAGATCAGTCTCTAGGAAACGTATTTCTGAGCACAGTGATGCAGATCATCTTTTATTTAGCAGGTGGAGAACAAGGGATTAATGAAAGGATGGAGAGGAGAAAACTCTGTTGATGGAAGCAGTAGTGAAGAAATGGGCCTATCAAAATTACAGTGACCCTCATAACCCTTAGCTCCCTTAATCTGAAGTGTATTTGAATTCTGCTGTCTTTGAGCTGGAGTGAGAAATACTTTTGTGTCTCTCGTTTATTCCTCCACCCCAAACAGGTAGCACAGGGGCCAATGCTGACCTGATGGCTAGAGAGATGTCTCCTCTGAGACTCTCCTTCAGCACCATTCATTGGCCAGTAGGCTTCACTGCAATAGTGGCAATCATCTCAGAGTTCATGCAGGTGGTCTCTGAGCCATAGAGCTAGCTCTGAATGTGATATTGCTCAAGTTTTCATAGGGATTAAGTCTAATAATTTTCATCTCCTGAAAGAGATGCCAGATCATTTCTGTCTTTTTTTTTTTTTTTTTTTTATTATTGCTAGCCTTTTACTGCTTGAATAAATTAGTTTAATGTAGATTTGTGCTATACCAGTCCATAAAGAAGCCTAGGAGTTTTTACCTACCAGGGTGGAGAATTACTCTTTAAGACTGATGTGGGGAAACCTTATACCTTGCTTTTCACAGTATCACGAAGTGTACTTTCCACACAGGTGCTTGTTCTCAAGAACTTTATTTCAGGATAAAACTTGTAAACAGAAAAACAATCTGTTTATGGCAGATAGCAGCCAACAGCAATAAATGCTTCTTTTACTCCTCTTCCCTTGCTCTTCTTCTTTGGAAGACTGCCCATTAAATTCTGAGATATGAAACACCATGTAATAATTAAAAAAGATGGGAGAGACCAAGTTGTGTCTGTATAGGTGGCCATGCTTCCTGAAGTCTCTGTGACATCTAAATTTCTTGCCTCATTTGCCTAACTTGGTTATCTGGTATGATTCAGAAGTGGAGGACAAGGGTTGTCCTGGTACCTTCAGATACCCCCATCTACCAGTCTGATGGATTCTTTTGTTTTGCAACCAGAGCTGCAGGGAGTTTCTTTGGGGTCTAGTCTGTTGGGAAGTGCAAGGAGTAGAGAAGAAGTGCCTCCTTCTTCCTCAGGGCATAGCGTTTTGATTAGCCCTAAAGGACCTCCAGAAGGATCCAGCCATGGTGCACATAACTCAAGCCTTGGCGATGAGGCCATCAAGCTGTGACCCCAGAACAGATGCTGCAAGTTCAGGGGAAGCAATTGACATGGCTGGGTTGCTGTGCAGGGAGGTTGGTTCCTTGTCAGAGCCCGGAGGGTACAATTTGCTTCTATGGTTGGAGGGGTCTGACTTAGAAAGACCTAACATGTTTACTTTGGAAGAAATATGGAAGGCCATTCTGGGTCTAGGCAAAGCAGTATCTGTTCAGATAGCCTCAATCTCAGTAAAGTATATGGACATGGAGAATTGGTGATTTGGAAACTTTTAAGAAGGAAGTTGAAGTTCATTTATCTTCTGTTGACACTTAAGCATATGGAAAGTGAGCATGATGCAATAGTTAAGATAATGTTATACTTGCATCTAAGTTGCAAAATATGGATAGGTGCAGGAATCTATGCTTAATTAATTTTCCTCATCTCCCTCAGTTATACCATTGGATATGTTTAAATGATATCTTAAAGAAATTTTGAAAATTCCAGAACAATCCTTCCCACCTGTGTCCAGAATTTTCTACCTTCCACCTTTAAGAAGGAGGAAGGTATGGATCTTCTGTGCAATATTTCTCCTATTTTAGATAGTAGTTTGAAGTTGTCTGCTATTTAGAAGACATTGGACAAGAACTTGCCTACTCCTTTTACTATTATAATGATATTTGCTCTGGACCTAGATAGAGATTGGCTGCTGAGATTATTTATTAGATACCATGAGGAGCTGTTTTTTCAATGTTGGATTAGGAATTTTCCCGATGTTGCAAAAGTAACTCAAAGGAAGAGGAAGAGTTTCTGTTGATGCGACTTAGAGTAATCCAGTTGAGTCTCTTTTTTTTTCTTAAATTTCCGTGTAAATATTTGGTCACTTACAATAACATGTCATATATATTTTTTGAGCCTAGTCTATTAATTCTCTTTCTTAGTGAACAAATTGTTTGTATGGGCTCTAGCAATGGCTAATGGGGTATATTTCAGCATAAAGTCCTTGATTGATAAGACTGTTTGGCTACTGATCTTGTCTTTTCTTTATTTGGATGTTAGCCTAGGATTGTGGTATTGGCTTCCTTGTAAATAGTGGGCTTGAAACTGTAAAGACTCTTTTATGAAATTTGTTTCCTTTCATTCTAATTATGAGTGTATTTTCTTTTTGGAATTCTTTCTAAAATATATGTATAGCATTTTTCCTTGAGTATGTATTATAAATTAATAAAGATAAAAAAAAGAAATGTGACTTCTGCTTTTTAAGATCATTATTATTATTGTTTTATTTATGGACATTTTGATATTCCATCTTTTCCCAAAGTTGGTTTTAAGGCAGATTACAAGAAATTAAAATGAACAGAGGCAATAGAACATCATAGAGTCAAATCAGAATTTGCATATAATGAAGCATTGGGATCCAGTATAGAAAATCCCATTTGTGAAAAGTTTCAAGACCCAGTTGTATTCCCTGTTTGTAACACAGTCCTTTGTAAAGAGTTCAGGAAGCTGGAACAAAGATTTGGATTTTTGGGAAGGCCTGGCTGAAAAGCCATGTCTTAGCTTTTTTCCTCCAGGCACAGGCACAGGGTTAGTGGTACTTTGTTCCAACTGTTTGGTGCATAACAGTTGAAAGCATAGAGTCTTGTGCAGGTCAATCTGGCAGTGGTCAGGGGAAGAGAAGTGTAGAACCATTTTGGCGGACCGGAGATCCTTTGAGGGTATGTAAGAGGAGAGAAGTTGAGAGAGGTATAGAGAGGGCTGTTTATTCAAACGTTTGTAGACAAAGCAGAGAGTTTAAAATGTTATCCTGTTTACCACTGGGAGCCCTTTGAAGATGATGTAGAATAAGTTTGATATGCTCATTTGATTTTGCACCTATCAAAATTCTCATGGCACTACTTTGTAGGAGCTGGAGGTGCTTCAAACTGTATTGTGAGATGCCTAAGGAATTGCAGTAATCATTTAGCCTGGTGACTAATGCATGGACTACAGTAGCAAGACTGCATTTATCAAGGAAATTATGCAGTTGGTGGATCTGATGCAGATACATGAAGGAGGAAGACTTTACTACTTTAGAAATTTGGAGTCCCATTATGAGATTTTGGTCAAGTTGAGCCCCTAGTTTTTGTACCAGCTCCTTAGGATATAAGGCTGTACTAACGAGGGAAGCGATTTTAGTGTCAGCTGAGCCAGAGGAATTCTGTTTTAGATGGGTTTAGTTTGGGTTTGTGTTTAAGCCATTGGGCTACCTCTGTGAGACAGTTATTGAGATTAGTAATGGATGATGTTTGGTCAGATCCCATTTTGATGCAGAGTTGGATGTCATCTGCAAATAGGAGTCAATCATTATTTAAGGACTGAATGAGGTTGCAGAATCATATAGATGTTGAAAAATATCGGGAGCACCAAACCCTGAGGCATTCCACAGTGAGTTCTCTAGGGCAAGACAGTTTGTTGGTCCACATAACTAGCATTCTGTTGGCAAGGAATGATTCAAACCATTTTAGGGAAGTGCCATCAGTGCCGATGTCCCTGAGTCACTGGATCAGGAGATGGTGATCAACTGAATCAAAGGTGGCTGAGAGATCAAGTAGGACAATGAGGGAGTCACCATTTGATCCGCATGGAGGTGGATACTGTTTGTGATGGCCAACAGAACAGATTCTGTTCCATGACCTTTCCTGAACCCAGACTGGTACCGATGTAGGATATTCTACTCCTCTAGGAAATCTAAGAATTAGAGGAAAGCTACTTTTTCCCACCACCTTGGATAAGAAGGGGAGGCTGGATACTGGGCGATAGTTGTTGATTATTTTAGGATCAGCACCAGGTATTTTAGGATGGGTTTGATAACAGCCCTTTTGAGTCAGCTGGGTAGAAAGCCTTGGCTACTATGCCATTTATTCTATTGGTTAGCCAGGGGTCTAGGTCATGTTTCAGGTTACAGATGAATCATGGGGGAATTGGATCTTATGGGCTCACAGACTGATTGATTTGCTGGAGGATTGTTACTACTTCTCATGATTATCTCTGTCTGTCTACTGTCCTCATGCTGCCTCTGAAATATTCTGGGAGAATACTTTCAGTTCATTTTTCATCTTGGGTTTTTAATTTTTTCAAACCATCACCACTACTTTTTCCATATTCCCTGGGGCCTCCTTTGACCCCTCTGGCCCCCAACCCATGCCAAAATTCCATAGCCTGAGCCTATCTGGGATCACTTTGCCACCGCTTTCAGGGCTGACACACACCATTTAAAAAAAAAAAAAAATCACAACAGGGGCAGAAGTGAATGGGCATTGCTACTAACTCTTTTTTTATTCAGGGCCCCTATGGAAGAGGTAAATGGGGGCCAGAGATCTCACTGGTCCCAGTTGATTTTTCTGAGTAGTGGGTGGGAGGGGGTTGAAAGGGTCCCGGGGAGGCTCTGGCTGGGCTCTAGAACTTGGCAGGGGTTGGAAGGCTGGAAGCATCTGGGGAGACCCTGGCTGGGTCCAGGCCCCTATGACTTGCTGAGTCACTGGATCTGACAGTTTTGTTTTGTTTTTTTTAGGAATGGCCCATTTATTTCAGGTAATCCAAACCATGACAAATATGGGCATTTTGGTTTGGATTACCCATTTGTTTGAAACAAATGCCCATCCCTAGTAGGAATATTATACTCTGGTCTCCTGCAATATATTCTCACATTAGATCTCTGTTGAATTAAAATTGTATTGAGCGCCTCCAGCCTTTGCAGCCATACTCTTCTCTCTCTCCAGCTTCCAGGGCAGAACTCAATTATCCATCCTTTCTGTCTTCACATGAGGACTTCTTCAATCTCCTCACTAGTCCCTATGTCCTCTTGTGGGCACAGCTCACATCAAAATATTCCAGAGGGGTGACTGGAATGTACCACTACCACCCCTGGTTTAGGAACTGGATTTGACCATCTCTAATTTAGGGAATGGCTTTGAATTTAGTAAGGCCTGATGCTATGTTACATTGTAGGTTTATACTGCCTTTGTCAAAACAGGTTTGTCCCAAAAGGGTTTACCTCATGTAACAGTAGCTAAATATAATGTGCTCTCTAGCCTACAATAGTAGGCTAGAGAGCACAAATATATGCTACGTTTATCCTTAAATGTGGACATATGGTACCTTCTTTTTCTATGCAAGCATGCAGGTTCATGGCTTTGAGAATACGTTCAACATAGATTTATAGAAGAGGTGATGAGATTCTTGCATTACGTATGAAATAAATGCTAAATTTCAATATAGTATTTCCCCTTGTTGCAATCATAGGGTGATGACATTGAACAGCTTGGAAAGTACGTTTGAATGTATGTGGGATTATAATGCTTATGGAAAATGTTCCATTCCAAACACCCCCTCCCCCCCCCCCCAGCAGCTTAGCTCAGAGCAAAACCGAAGCAGTGTCCCAGTTTACACTGCGCTACTACAAAACACTCTGATGTAAATTTAAAATTTAGAGAGCAAGCAAAGAAGAGTGGGCTGCATACTCAGATACGAATACTGCATGCAGACAAACATATGAATCGTGGTAAACCTTAGGCATGTACTTGGTGGTGTGGGTATGTAGGTGGTGCATGTGTGTGTGTAGCAGAAATGGAGGTGGTGTGTCTGCAGGGATGGAGGGATGATGGGAGGGAGGGGTACGTAAGGCTGTGGAGGAAGGCTCCCTTTGATATCAATGTAATCTTTGCCAGCAGCTTCATATTTTTTCCTGTTTTTTTTTTTTTTTTTTTCTCTGCCGGTCTTGCTCTGGTCCAACCTGCTAGGGGACGAGAGGGGGCTTTAGAATGGAGCTGTCAGCAACATTCTGCAACTTCTAACCATCTCTCATAGTAAAAGCACTGGGGAATTTTATTTTGGAAGAGTTCATTGTCTGAAAATACTGACTCAATGTTTCTGCTTTTTGAACTCATCTGAAATATTCACATTTTCTTCTAGCTTGCCAATTTTGGTTATTTTTCTGCTTTTCTTTAGAGAGTAATATTGCCCCTGGATGGATGGAACAGACACTGAATCCTTTTTTCACATAATTCTTTTTAACATTTCACATAGTGGAATGTGCAAACAATTATGAAGGATTACATCTTCTATATAAGATGCAGTATGTTGTTCAATAGAATTATGTAACATGTTTTATTTATAACATTGCTTATGGCTGCAGTCTTCAAAGTGTGAACCAATATGTAAGAAAAACCATGATAAACTAATAACAATAAAATGTAATAAAATAATAAAGGGCAAAACATATCAATAATAGAAACCAACCCAATAAATTTAAAATACTATAATGAGCATACAATAAAAAGAATAAAACCGCTACTTACAAGTATCAAATCCTGACTTAATCCATAGTCAATCTCTTGGGAATAGAGGCGCAGCTCTAAATGATGTCTTAAACAGCAAATAATTTGGTGTGAGGTGGATTTCTTTAGGGGTTCTAAAGAGAAGGGATAAAGCAAGAGCATCCTTTCCCTCTATTTCTAACAAGTCAATGAAGGGATCACTGGCAGTCCCTCGTGAGCAGACCTTAATGGAGTAGCAGGCTATAAATATTTTAAATAAATAAATAAAGATGTATTTTGTGAGATAAGTAGAGTCCTGGCCATGTAATATTCTAAAGGCCCAGATTTGAGCTTAAAATATGCTGATAACTAGTGGAGTTCCCTGTATCCACATCCTGAAGTAACCGGGCAGAACTGTTTTGGACCAGTTTCAGCTTTCGAATCGGCTTCGGTGAATGCCCATATGGAGAATAGCATCATAGACTAGTCTCGGTATAATCAAGTAACTAAATTAGCATGATGTAAATAAGGGTATATAATACAGGAACATATCTTAACTGGGCAAGCATGCTTTTGGAAGTGTTAATAATATTTGCTTCCACACTCAAGTTTGAGTCAAGAAATAATTCCAGACTGCCGACTTTATTATTTACAGAAAGGGCCATGCTATATAAAACCAACATTGAATTTATTTCTAAAAGTATGATATTGTTTTCTGAAATAATATGATTATACTTTTTGTTTAGGTGATGCAGGTCGTACTGGAGTACCAGGTCTACAGGGTACCCCAGGTGTGCCCGGGATAGGCCCTCAGGGGCCACCAGGACCTCCTGGAACGCAAGGCCCACCAGGTTTAACAGGTACAGTAACTCACAATGTGGAATGGGTTAGCGCATCAACGCTGTCAATAGGAAACATGTTTCGCTAGAGGGTGCCGTACTATTTCCTTTAATAAAGTGGTAGAAGAACGCGAAGCCGAAGCTGTGATCCTTCACAAGCTCTTGAACTCCTTTAAAAATTGTGACTAAATTGCTTGTCCATCGGTACACTATAATAGGACGACGTGGAAAGACAAGAGAATGAAGAAACCAGGTTAAGGGAAGATATGGCAGCTTAACTGAGAGGAGCTGCTTATTTAACTGGACGACGGAGCTTATGTTTTATCTTCAAAGGGAAGCGAGTTCAAATTCCTTTTAGATGCGTACGAAATAGGTTGTAGGACTGTGGGGGGAGCCTTTAGAGCAAAAGCCCTCACAGAACCCGAAAACGTTTGCAAATCAAATCAAAGTGCCCTGCAAGGAGCAACAACTGCAGCTTCTTCGAGCACACATTTTTTTGCAACCTTGGTGTAATCGCTTCTCCTCGGCAGTTTAGATAGTCGTTCCTATAAATGGGGAAAAAAATGCAAGACGCTTTTTGAAATTAAATATTTAATGGGGGAGTTTCTGAATACTGTTTATAAATATATGCATTTAAAAATGTCCTTCAGTGTTCATAAAGAGGTGAAATGTGAAATATTCTCTCCAAAATGCAAACTTTTAACTAATGAAAGCATAGGGCCAGATTTTCAAAGGGGCACGCACGTAAGATACGCGCGTACCCCCCGAAAACCTGCCCGAAGTTCCCCCTGCGCGCGCGCAGAGCCTATGTTGAGTAGGCTCGGCGGCTCGCACACAAGTCCCGGGGCTTTCCTGGGGGGGGGGGGGGTGGGGGAGGGGCGCGTGCCCATGCCGACCTGGCGGCAGCCGTTGCTGCTTGTCCTTCTCTTCTTCAGCCTCCGCTGCTGAGCTTGGGTGGCTGCTGCTGCTTCCTGTCCAGGGCTGCCTGGCACACACACGGTCAGCAGAGTCCCGTGGCAGGAAAGAGGAAGCGGCGGGGCCCCAGCAGAGACAGAAGAGGAAAGACGAGGGCTGAGTGGGGGGGTGGGAGGTTCTGCAGATATTATTAACTGAATGGGGACAGACTATAGGAAGGAAGATGACAGGTTATAGGGGGGGAGAAGGAGGAGAGATGAGGCTGCTGGAGACTGGGAGGAGGAAGCACAAGAGAGGGGGGGGCGAAGGAATGGCAGAGAGTATTGAAGCAGATACGACAGAGGGAAAAGGGAACAGAAGCAGGAAAGGTGAGGGGGGTGAAATGCTGGTGGAGAGACTAGAGGGGAGGGATAAAAGCTGGGGAGGAGAGGGAGGGGAAAATGTCAGAGGAGATCAAACAGAGAGGGAAGGAGAGAATGGGGCAAAGGGAAAAGACTGAAGGTGTGAAGGCAAGCGAGGAGAAAGCATCTTTTGTGGGGGTGGGGGAGGAGAGCTTGCGGATCGAGAGGGAGAAAGGGGAGTACGCAGAAGAAATAAACACGAGAGAAAAGCATGGAAAGGGAAAGAAAGCACGACACAAGAACCAAAGAAATGATCCTGACACACAAGAGAGAGAGGCTGCAAATCTATTGTATGTTTTAAAAGAAAACACATTTGCGTTTACCTGTACACACACATTTATGCACCTCTGAGGAAGAGTTTCAAGAACTGTGCCTCCACCTGCTGAGAGAATCCAAGGGCCTTGATAATAAGGTTACCCCCCCCTATCGACGTGATTCATGGAAGGGAAGGGGTAGGCCAGCTCAGGCTGAAACGCTCCAGCAAGGGCGCATGGCATCGAAAGCACTGAAACCCAGCTCCACTTTCTCTCTGTTACAAACAACGCCAAAGCTTGACTTTTTTATCGGCTTTTTTTTTTTTTTTTTACGCAGGACCTACAGGATCAAAGGGAGAGAAGGGTTACCCGGGTTTCCCCGGACTGGATATGCCGGGACCAAAAGGAGACAAGGGTGGCCATGGCATAACCGGGGGTACAGGAATGCCGGGCTTACCTGGATCACCCGGGCCACCCGGAAAAGAGGGTCTTCAAGGCTTTCAAGGTGAGAACACTTAACGGAAAACGAATGATTGGGTGGGGTGGGGGTGCTGATGGGATTATGACAATTAAAGGATGGATAGAGGAGGAGGAGGAGATTTGATTTCTAGCACTGGCTGCATAGCCAGCTTTATAAGACGTAAAGGTGCAGAGCAGTGGATGCAATCGCTGTTTGACAACTGCACTCCAAACGAGCCATTCCGAAAAATGTCCATTCGTTTATAGCAAGCGGGACATCACTTGCGGAGGTTTCCCCTGCTTGTGAGCATGCGGTGCAAAGGGGGAGGGTCAGATCTGTCATTTAAAGCTCAGCCGCCGAATGGAAATTTCCTTCTTTGCTCTGCAGTCTGGCAGGCTCGTGGCCCTCGCCTCCTTTTGTGCCACATGCATGCTCAGTGGACACGCTACCCGCTCTCGAAGCATGTGCTGAGCTCCGCCATGCAGCCTGGGTGGGTAGATGTGGGCACGCAGCATTTGTGCCCAACAGTATCTCTAGTCAAGAAATGTTTATGAGCTGCCTATCAAGTGAAGTGCTGCTTAGTAATTAACATTAATGGTGGGATTTCCTTTCCTTGTTTTTTTTTTTTGTTCTTACTGTGGTCCTGTTTTACTAAACATTTTTCTCATACACACAGAGTAGGGGAAAAGCCTTAGGAAATCAGGTCCTGTGCATGATAAAGCTCCTTCTCTCTATATTCCCAAATCAGTTCAGGCTCCTGGGTTTATGCCTCCCTGCCAGCAGATGGAGACAGAGAAAGCTTCACTGACACTGTACATAACCCATTGTGCCACCCTCAGTATTTCTCTGTCTTCAGCAGATGAAGATGGTATAAAACTTGCAGTCTGGAGAGAAAGGGAAAAAAAATAAAGATTAAAAGTCAAAATTACTGGATCCTCCCAGGGGGTTGTGAGGTCCTGGTGGGGCCATCACCCTTGGTTTGAGGCGGATGAGCAGGGAATTGGTGACCTTTCTAATAGCTTGGTCCGGAAGTCCATGGGATGGACATCTGGTGGTCCAGATCCCTCATCCCCCATAGTTGAGGAACCCCCTTTTCAACTATTGCAAGCAGTTCCCTGCCCTGCAGAGGTGCAGAGAGGCACTTGCGCTGAGGAGTGTCTGGTTCTAGTAGAGGTCTTCTGCCAGTTTTAATTTGCTTATGTGCAAAGCATGTTTGGCGAGATGCGGGCTCTTGGCCCCTTTCTCCATGGATTCTCGCCCAGTCAAGAGGCCTGAGCTGTTGAGAAGCTCTTCAGGCTAATGATTTTTGGTGCCGGATGTTAAATGGATCCGGGCCTAAATGAGCTAAAGGTGCAGGCAGGTAGGCCACCGCAGTGGTTCTTTTCCGCGTGCGTAGGCGTGTGCACGCATTCTCACTGCGTGATGGTTGTATGTGCTGGGACCCGGGCTCCTAAGGCCATGGCATAGATTTGAGCATGTTTGTTTGTGACCTAGACTTGAGTGCATATTTGTGCAACTACCTGTACGTATACGAGCATGTATTTGAGAATCTACTTGTGTGTGTATGACCGCAACCTAGTCTTGAGCGTGTATTTGTGCGCATCCTGGAGGAGTGGGTGTGTATGCCCAGGTGGCAATGGTGTGCACACAGGAGGCTGCCTAGAGCCGAAGTTCAGGTGAGCTAGGCGCCGGGGATGAACAGATCCAAACGCCTTGATGTGAGACTTGCTTTCTGATAGCAATTCACTCCTCACTCTCTCTCCGTTTTGTGTCAGTGCTGTTTAGATGCTCAGTGATTTGACTACTACATCTTTTGCCCATTTTGGGACATCCTCTCAGCGTACAGTGTCTCTGGAAGGGGAATGGAGTGGAAGGCAAAGCAATGATCAGTTCTTCTCCCTTGTTCCTAAGGACAGAAGCTTCCCCGAGAGAGGTTGGGGAGAGCCAGGTTGGGCCTATGGTATAGATCCATCCTTCTCCTCCCAGTTGGAATGTTTCCAAGGCCTTCCAAACTGCAGCAGGAGTGACCTCCCCACCCCGCAGTGGCAAGAAGGCAGCACTTAGCTGTTTGCTTGTGCTGCTATCATGGCACAGAGCAGTCAGCCTTGAATGTAATTCTATGCTTTTTCTTCTCCCCACCCCAGCCTTTAATTTTTTTTTTGTAGTTTATTATTATTTTTATATTTTCTTGCTGGGGTTATTCTGGTGAGAGGAGAGGTCAGAGCCGGGGGGGGGGGGGGGGGGGGGGGGGGGAGTGGCACAAAACTCCTGCAGCCCCTGGCAAAGTGGCCAGCCAGCACCGATTTTCAGCTCTGGGTCCGGGCAGCTAATGGACGGATTTCCCCAGCAGCTGCGCAGCAGGAAATCCCGGCGGCCACGTTCTCAGCTGACTGCTCAGTGCCACGATGATTGCAGCACAGGCAACCTGCTGAGTGTAGCGGGGCCGGGGAGAGCCTTGGGATGAGATTCCTGCAGCAGCATGCGAGCATGACCTTTTCTTCTTCCCGCGTGCCCGGTAAACATCACTTCCTCTTCCGGGCCACAGGGGGGAGGAAGGTCACGTTCCTGTTGCCGGCTTCCACAAGCACTGCTGCCGTTGCCCCCTCAGCGCTTGAATGTGCTGATAGCCAGCCCGGGCCGGAATGGCGGCAAAGAGGGGAAAGAGCAGCGGGTATGCGACACACCTGCCGGTGCCTCGCGACACACTAGTGTGCTGCGACACACTGGTTGAGAACCGCTGCCTTAGAGGATTGTGTGAGGCTCGGTTTGAACCACTAAGGTCTTGACTCTTGAAGTGGTTTTCTTGGTGGCTATTTGTTCAGCCAGGAGAATTTCGGAGCTCCAGGCACTGTCAGATGTCTGATTTGGGGGTATCTTTATGCATGGTGCCTTCTTTTCTGCCTGAGGTAGTCTTGGCATTCCAGCTTTTATGGAGTTGGATTCGTATTGCGAGGAGCTTAGGCTCTTAGATTGGAGGCATGCATTATTGAAGTATCTAGAGGTCACTTATGATTTCCATAGATCGCATCACCTCTTTGTAGATCGTATCACCTCTTTGTACTGTGGAGTGGTCCAAAGAAGGGAAATAAGTCATCTAAGGCTACAATTGTGTGGTGGCTGAAGGAAGCAATCAAGTCAATCTACATTTCTAAAGGGCACCTGTGGCGGGGGTGTGGTGGTTTAGGGGTGCACTTGACGGGTTCTCAGGTTACTTACTGGACTGAATCACAGCAGGTGTCTCCGCATGAAATTTGCTGGGTGGCTACTGGGAAGTCATTGCCCACTTTTGCTAGATGTCGGGGCTCCGGCTTCCATGAGCTTTAGTGCAAGTGTTCTATGAGCAGAACTCTTCACATCCCACCCAAGTTAAGGGGAGCTTAGGTACATCCCAGGAGTCTGGCCTGATCTGGGTACCTACAGAGAAAGGAAAATTGGTTCTTACCTGCTAATTTTCATTCCTGTAGTACCACAAATCAGTCCAGAGATCCGCCTATTTACTGCAGGGGAAAATCCGCTGCTCGTACTGTTGCTTTATATATAGTGCGGAGTTGTTAGAGGTTTTCAATGCTGATCGCTTATGTTAAATTTGGGAAACAAGTCTTCCATTGTCTTTTTGGGCAACTTCACCTTCTTCTGGCTTGTTGGAGGGGAGTGAGTTTGCTTAGAAGCTTGCTTAGAAATGTATGGTTGTTGCTGTCATCTTGGCTTGGGGTACAGGTCAATACTGAGGGGATTGCAGGTGGCACACTGGGTTATGTACAGTGTCAGTGAAACTTTCTCTGTCTCCATCTGCTGGCAGGGAGGCAAAAACCCAGGAGTCTGGACTGATCTGTGATACTGCTGGAATGAAAATTAGCAGGTTAAGAACCAGTTTTCCTAATTACACAAAGGCTTTCCCTGTTGGGCTTCTAAAATCCACTGGGCACCGCTGGATCAGTCTGCTTTGTCAGACACTGGATTCAGTGATTACAAACACGAATCGTGGTGTCTCACGTAAGATAAACCACCAAGAAAGCGTGAAGGGCTGTATACCACTGTGCGATACAGGCGGCCGCACTGACACAAAGTTTGAAAAAGACCTCCTGCTCTGTAGCACAATTCATCAGTGGCTTTTTCGTATCCTTTATCACTCCAAACTACTGAAAAACCAACCTCCTAGGTGATGAAAATGCAAAGAGCCCTAAATGTATGTGTTGAAAGATCTTTTTTTGTCGTTTGACGTTCTTCTTTTTAGGTACAAAAGGAGAAATGGGATCTTTAGGGACTCCTGGGGAACCGGGTCCTACAGGAGTCGTCGGTGCTCCCGGAATCCCAGGGGAAAAGGGTAAGAGTGAGAAATAATTTATGCTTTTATTTGGAATGAAATGGAAAGGTTACATTTGTATTTGTGGCATTCTGAATCTTGTGCTGTGTAAAATGGAGGCTGTCCTCTAGTATAGTTTACGGTAAAAGTGAGCCATCATGTCTCCTGTGCTTTTCTAAAAATGGAGCATCTAGGGAAATTCAGTATAAGAATGTGAATCAAAGGAAAACACATTTGCACTATTCATTTTAGCTAGAGTGCGGAGATCTACTGTAGTATTTTGCAATCTGCACGGATCTGCTCCGCGCGGTTATAAAAAAAAAAAACATGTATGGCCACTGCATGGACATACTCATGGATGTTTCATCACACATGAATGTCAGCAATGCATGAAAGCTTGTGCTTTTTCTACCTATTTTTTCCTTTGGACAAAATGGGGTTGTTGAACAATGTAATCTGCATACTTTTAAGTTTTTCAGTAAGCGGATTGGTATTTAATTGCTATTTCACTGCCTTTCCTCCATGCTAAGAATAAATAGAAAAATGTAAAATTTTCAGTGTTTCACAAGTCCTTAACATTGGAAAAGCGAGATGTATCACAGACCAACACACTCCATTCCACGCTCTACTTATGTAGAACACAAGCAAAACGCTTTCTTTATGGCTACAAAGCTCAGTCTTGCATAACCTTCTGTGATTCCTCATGTTATGTGCTTTTATTAGAGCCATCAGCAGGTTGTACTGTGCAGAAAAGTTTACTTCTACACGGCATGTGCATACAAACCCAGCGCCGTCTATTAGCAAATAAAATAAAATATCCTCCAAACAAACAAATAAATAAATAAATATGGCATTGTAAATATATTTCTTTTTTTTTGTTTTCTTTTTTTATTTGAATGTTGTCATACAGAATTTTCAAATAACCAAATCATTTCAGATACCAAAATTCATACATTTTTAAACAATCCGGCAGCCTAACTTACAAGAGTTGTAACTCTTCATTCAAAAACACACTAGGGGCATGTTCCTCATGGCTTATTAAAGGTAGAAATGCTGGTGAATGAAGTGATTTTGTTATTACAGTTATTTGAAAATGTTGTATGACTGTTTTAAATCAGTAAACAAAAAAAAAAGTAAAATGATACATTTTTATTGGACTGACTAGGCTTCTTGTCTTTAAAGAGAAAAACAGAAAACTTTTTACCTTACTTCAACAATTTTCATGATTTGCCACTAGATGGCGCTATTTATACAGAAGTGAGTTTGACTTTCTGCACAGTACATACCTGGTGATGGCAACGATGCTAAAATGCCCATAAAGCGAGGAATGACAGTGAGCTATGTAACGTGAAACCTGGCTCCGTTTCAGTTAGTCATAAAAAAAAAAAAAGGACTTATTTTTATTTGCTTTCTACATACGAAGAGTATTTCTTTGGTGGCCAGTCTATGAACTATCTTGCTTTTGCTACAGAGTTTGTATAGATCTGAAAGCTGAATTCCTGGACATAAATAGGTGTGCTGTGTACATTTTTTTTTTTTTTTAAATTGACCTTGTCATGGCATGCAACTTATTTATTTTATACTCTAAAAGAAAATGTTTTCCCTGGAGCAAAGATGGGAGCACTAAATTACGAGACATAAACAGGCATCCACTGTTTTTTGCTCCTGCAGTTCTGATGTATTTGAATAGAAGACACTGAGTTATTGTTATAGGCAGCGATTATTTCACAGGCACTTTAAAACTAGATTGCTACTTTATAGTTGTTAACAGGAGATTAGCTGTAGCCTAGGACAAAAGGGAGTGAGGTAGGACTGGGGATCAAGCAGGTTGGGAGGGAGAGAAAAGAGTAGGGATTGAGAGAGAGAGAGAGAGAGGCTGATAAAAAAGAAAAAAAAAATCTAGCCGACTACCGAAACTGTTCTAATTTTTGGAGCCTTGCATTAGCATTCCATGTTGTTTTCTTGAATGGCAGGTGATCCTGGAGTGCCTGGTTTCCCTGGCACGGTTGGCTCTCCTGGCTACAAAGGGGACAAAGGTGAAGATGGTCTGCCAGGTAAACCGGGATCAATGGAAATGATAGACATGGAACGCATGAAAGGTCAAAAGGGTGAACTAGGTGATAAAGGTAAGTGTCTGGCTTTAACATATCATAAATCTTGAATAAAGTAGGAAGCATTGAACAAAATTACTATTTAAACACATCAATTTAATATTGCATTGAGGTTGATATTCAGAGTGTTTTTCTGGTTAATCTTTGGAGTTACCTGGACAAAAGCCATGATTTCAAAATCCTTCCCCCCCCCCCCCCCCCACCCCCGTGCCCTCTCGAAATGTTGTCCATGTAATTCATTATCAACACAAAATTTAGCTTAAGATAAAAAGAAGTGGGGAAAATTCTAGAGGTGAGACTAAACGTTAGCTGGTGAGTGCTGATAGTCAGGTCTGGTAAGAAAAATAGCTGTCCTAAAACTACTCAGTAACTTTAACCGGGTATATTCAGCGGAAAATGTCCCCAGCTATGCTTCACTGAATATATCTGGGCAAAGTTACCCAGGTAACTTCCCATCTTGCTAGTCCACTAAACATCAACCTTATTGTTTCTAAACTGAGAGTAAATCTGACCTGAAATTTTCATACTGTATAAGGTCAGGCATTTTCCAGTCTTTCAATATTCACTCTCCTACATTATCATTTGATCCGTGTTATTAAACCATCATCTTTTCCTAAAAATGTCAAAGATCAATGAATTTTTGCTTATTAACTGGTTTGAATACAATTTTAAAACTAGAAAATCAGATGATATTCTACTCTGTTTCTCCAACTAATATTTGAATGAAAGGATAGATTTCACCCTGGAAGGGCATATTTAATATATCTCTGCATCAGTATGTTGTCTTAAGTATTCTTAAAGTATTAACTCAGTGATCAGAGATGTATTGTCTGAAAATTCAGTCACCTAAGGTCCAAACTTACATTGCCTTTGTCAGCCCTGAGGTTCATGAGTATGAATCTTAGTATGGGTAAGGTCATGATGAGATTTCACCTTGAAGATTGTCTTCAGTTCTGGAGGTAGTACCTCCAAAAGTATATAGACAGGCTTAAGAGAGAGAACCAAGTTCCTGGAAGAAAAGTCCATAAAAACTTATTAGCCAGGTAGATTTATGGGAAGCCCTTATACCTGGAAATGGGCAACCAGAAATAGGTCTACTGTTTGGGATCTATCAGTACGTCCTAGAGATCCAGATTGGCCACCGTCAGAAATATGATGCTGGGCCTTTCTGGCTTTCTTGATGGACCCTTGGCACTTTTTATGTTCCTATGTACCAAATGGTGTAGGGTCTACACCAAAAATCATATTAGATAAGACCTAAATTTCTATACCTTGGAAGAGAAGAGAGAAAGGTATAAATAATGCAACCTTCTTTGAAGGAAACAATGCTGTAGAACAGGAGCTCAAGTATGAGGTTTCAATGAGGTACATTCAGGAGCAGCATGAGAAAATATTTCTTTACAGAAAGGTTGGTGGAAAAATGGAATGGCCTCTCAGTGGCTAGTTCTCCACCATTCCTGGCATGAGTTAAAAGTTCCATCACCCATCAGCTGCACTTCTTCATCTTACATCCAAGTCCCGCAACAATCCAAGCAGCCACCTCCCAGGCATCCAGCTACCAAGATCCTCATGGCCTCGCTGGATGGCATCTGGCTACCATCAACCTGCTAGCACCAATCTAGTTGGTTTCTGGGGAATGGTAGCCTGATGGTAGTTAACCCATCACCTGCGGTGTTGCTCACCTATGCTTTCTTTATGCCCCTTGTTTTCTCCTTATCACCTTGATGAATAGTAACTGGACACCACCAACTTACTAGCCGTGATAAGATTGGTTTCTTGGGAGTTATGCCCTGTTGATACCGACACAGCTATCCCATGGTCTGCCTAGTTACCACACTTACTCAACCACTCAACTCTGTTCCTACCATATCTGAATCAAGCATGTCCATATTCTGTTACAAATGCTAGCCTTCTCCATGTCTGCTGGTAGGTTTTCCAGACTTTGTTGTCTTCTTATTTGATTCTTACAGTCTGCTGTGCACTTTATTTATTTCCAGGTGTATCAATTGCCTCTCCCACAAGGCATACAAGGCGATATAGAGTTAAAATGTATATAAAGCAGACATACTAAAACAGGCATTTCTCAATATCAAGACTCAATACCTTCGTAAAAAGCCAGACTTTAAACTGTTTATGAAAATCTGAGCATTCATTCAGGAGTCTGAGAGCATAAGGCAATGATTCCCAAACTGAGAGGCCCAAGCAAGAAAAAGCCCTTTGTGTTATAGTCACCAGCCTAATGCCACATGCTACCTGAAGGAAGGCTTTCTGAGGGAAACCGAGAACCCTTGTTGGTTGATATGCATGAATACCGCCAGACAAATAACTAGGGACAGTATAATGAAAAATACAGTAAATCATATATAAAACCTGAAAGCCTGTTCTATGGAAAACTTATAGCCAATGAAGGGCCTTGAGTACTGGCATTATATGCTCATGCGACTTGGTTCTAGTAATTAGGTGAGCTGTGATGTCCTATATAAACTATACGCTTCTCTGTGCCATTGATTTTTGGGAAGCCCGGGTAGAAGAGAATTACAGTAATCAAGGTGATTGAGTAGCACATTCTGAAACAAGCTATGTAAGTCTGATGTCTTCAGATATGGATGCAGAGAGCGAATATTTCAAAGTTGAAGTGTATAGGCCTTAACAATTGAGCTAATCTGTTTTTAAACCATCCAATGAGAATTCTGCCAGACTCCCAAAATTTTTACTTCATCTGCCGAAGAGACGATCAGAAAGCCGAACTGAAGTTGCAGGCAATTAAGTGAGATGTGGATGTCGAAAGCCACAGAAATGTAGCCTTATGATTTAGCTTTAATTTACTACACATCGATCAGTGCTTAGCTTTCTCAAGGTATTCATTCAATATGTAGACAATCTCAGTACAATTGATTCCCAATGAGTAATACAGTTGTATGTCATCTGTATACTGGGATGGTAACTTTCAAATGGGCATGCGGGCGCACACAGGCGTGCACACAGTTTTGTAAGTGGGTGCGTACAACCTCATAAAGTTGGGTTTGAGCCATGCATGTTGGGAAATTTTATAGCTGGCGCACATCCACGCCATTACGTTTCACCAGTTCATCCACTAGTTTGGCCAGGGTACAGCTAGATCTCTAAATCCCCCTGGTTCGTTAGCCTGCATCCTCCCCAATTAACCCAGACCCTCCTCAAACACCTGAGAGATGCCTACAAACAGTTATATTTGGAATTATGCCTCCCCAATAGTAGAAGTAAAGTCACGCGACTCTAGACCTGGTGAGCACTCAGATGTGTATATACTTACGCACGCATCTCTTGGCCCTGCCACAGAATGTCCCACCCACACCATGCCCCTCTTTTGTCTGGAGTGAGATACTGGTGCATCGGGGCTTGTGGACGCATGTGAGCAGCTTTTAAAATCAGATGGACGCGCGCATATCCTATACATGTTGCACGTCTGCCGATTTTGGGGCGTGCATATCTTTTAAAATTCACCTCTAAGTGTAGTTAAAACTCAGGGAGCTAATCAATTGTGCAAGAGGTGCCATGTAGATGTGAAAAATTACTGGTGAAATGAATAAGTATGCGCTTTGTTTAAATAAAAAGTAAAACAAAAAAAAAAAAATTACTGGTGAAGAAAACGGAGCTTTGTGGAACAGATAGCAGAAGCCAAGGGTGCGATGTACTGTTCCCATAGCGTACTTCCTTCTTCCTTGAAGAAAAGAGGCAAATCAAGAATGCCCTGAGCCCATGACCCCAGTGGATCACTGCCGGATCTAAGGAGATTAGCATGCATTCCTAGCCTTGATCTAAGCTTCTCAGCAGGACATTTAGAAGTACTAATACTGCTGTTTTAGTGCTCTGACCAGCACGAAACACAGATTGATCTGATTCTAAACTGTTGGCCTCCTCCCTATAAGCAGTCAGTTGAGAAGCAACTGGTCTTTGAGTTAATTTTCCTTGAAAAGGAAGGTGTGACACGGGCCAGAGAACAGAAGAATCAGAAAAGCCCTTTTTAAAGATAGGATAAAACACTGTATCCTTTAGTTAGGCCGGGAACACGTCCTCTATCAAGGGGATGATGTTAATAGAGCTTAAATAGGGTGTCATATCTTCCCCTGCTCCTCTTTATCATGTGAGGAGGAACAGCATCTGTAGGTGAGCCACTAGGAGTAAGTAATAATTTATTGATATTTTTTTGTGTAAGGGAATAAAATGTTGCAAAGGGAGCCATAACTAGGGAATGAGTTAAACCTCTAAAACAAATTTGAGGTCCAGGGAAGCTGCCACTAGCTCATGGGCCTTACCTTGAAGAACCCTGTTCTAGATGATTCAACGGTTTACTGAGCAAATGTGATGGTGCCCAATATTGAAATATCTTCAGCTGGAGGGCTTCTCCTGAGGAACAATGCACAAGAGAACCCACCACAATTGAGAAGCTGCTGCTAGAGCTCTCTGCCAATAATTTATTTTAAAATATTTATTACCCTTATTTTTTACAAATCCTCAGTTAAGTTACAACATTGTAAAAATGACAGAGAAAGTATCTGCCCACCTTACAATTAACACACACAAAAAAAATGTAATTAATTAAAAATAGAGTATCCGTATTCCTTCCTAGGGACACCTAAAACCAAAATACTTGTGAAAATAACCAAGAAGGGCCTAACTTCAAATATACACTGAAGGTAGTTAGAGGGGGACGGCAAAAATATTTCTGCTGAGCGGTCTTCGTTTTTACATTCTGCCTTTCAAAATCTTAAGGTGGAGAGCAACAAGGTTAATGAAAATACAAAATCACATTGGAAAGAGATGTGGAATGCAGTGTTTCAAATTAGGAATGGTCACAAATATTTACCACAGCCAGCAAGGGAAGCTTTCTGTGTAACTATATCGCAGAAAAATGGTTATAAAGCTACAGTGTTGGTGGTATTATACTCCTGAGATATTGAAATAAAGATGTTTAAGAGCTGTAGTTGGACGCTAGTGGAGCCAGGACCATTGTGAGGGGTGTGCAAGGCACGTGGTGACCCGGGACACCAGAGGAGGAGGGGTTATAGTCGCGATGCTGCTGCTGTCGTCCCAGTGGCCTTAGCTTCCGTGTGACTGTATCGTTGGACGAGGATGGGCTTTCTTGGCTGCGTAATCGCAGGTGTCCCCCCTCCTAGGCCGGCCACCGTTACAGAGGGAGTGCTCCTCCTTCCAAGTTCGGTGGACATACACTGCCCTTCAGATTTATCGGCCTGAAATGATCTCTTGGATATAAGGACTAATTCAGCTGCCAAGGGATTGGCTAGTTATTCTGACAGCTAAATTCCAGCCCCAAGTACTGTGGATCTCTAATCAAGAGTGAATTAAGAAAGTGGGAGAGAGCGATCTTCCCAAAAAAACAAACAAACAACAAACGTAAACCAATGACTTCAGTAAGGAATCCTTCAGTGTCCAGCAGTAGTGTCTATCTTTCCATCTCCAGATTGCCTCCATGATGCCCCTTGTCATCTTGGCTTTTATCAGATGATAACATCTTAGGATACAAATAAGAGTCCATCAGTTTAAATGCTGTTCAAAGTGGTACAGGATAAGAGTCGAGCATGACCGATGACAGTGGCTTTGCACATACCTTTGTATTTCAGGATACCTGGTAGTGTTATCCAAGTCATTTGAGTACTGTTTTTTTTCCATACCCCAGGTGACATTGGAAGGCTAGGCGAAAAAGGATTGCAAGGGGAACCCGGTTTTCCTGGAATGCCAGGAAAAGATGGAGAGAAAGGATTGCCTGGCCGTGAAGGTATTACAACCCACTACAATTCAGTTTCTCTGTTTTTCAAGCACTTCAAATAGGTTTGGTAAATTGTCGGTTTAAGCAATTGCCTTCGCTGGTCATGACGAGTAGCGGCAGCTCGTGGTACATCTGGAGGAGCTGAAAGCACAAGAAACAGTCGAGGACTTTAAATGGCAGCAAATGTCTTGTCCAGGAAGATCATTGCAAGATAAAAATCTGTATAATTTAGCTCCTATTTTAAGGGCTTAATGTTTAGGGTTTTTTTTTACACAACAGTGCAGTTAGCATGAAAAAGTCAGAGAGCCGGTGTGTTCCTAGTGGATTAATGCTCTGTCATCTTGGCATTCAGATTGCTCCAAGTTTAACTGATCAGGGTGTTTAGCATATTGTGTAGCACAAGCATCGCATGTAATAATCTGGGTATTAGTAATATTCCTTGATTATTTTTAGGGCCTAAAGGTGATCAAGGTTCTACAGGATCCCCAGGACTGCCAGGATTCCCAGGGCTAAAAGGCTCAATGGGCGAAATGGGTTTGCCAGGTAACGCTCTTTAAAAGTTTAAGTGTTAAAGGGAAGCTCCGTTTCAAGGAGTTAAATAAATTTTTCTTTGACCCTTCCCAACTAAGCAGTACGTTTTAAATGTGGTGCGCGGGCGTTATGGAATCATCTATCCGCGTGCACAGGCGCGCCCGATTTTATATCTGAGCACGCATGTACACGCGGGCGCCGACTCATGCACGCAAGGGGGGAGGGGGGAATTTGCAAAAAAATGCGCGGCAACGCGATCGGGCCTTTGCCCAGTTCTCTCCCAGTCCGCTGCAATAAAGGAGCAGACTGGGAGGAAACTTCCCTATCCCTCCTAACTAAACTTCCTCCCTATTCCCCTCTCCACCCTGAACCCTAAACCCACCCTACCTACTACCCTATTTTTTTTTTTTTGTTTAAAAACTTACCTGCTCTTCCGAGCAGAAGTAAGTTGCGCGTGCTGGCCGGCTGCCGGCACGCACTTCTCCGGGACAACGCAAAATGGTGCTAATCCGGCCAGCTCCCACCCCTGCCCCTCCCCCCGGCCCTCCCCATTTTAAATGCCCAGCATTTAAAATGGGGATATGTGCATGGCCAGGCCGTTTTGAAAATGCGCTTGGTGCGTGTGGCTGTATCTCCCGGGATTTCCACTTGCTGGGGATTTAAAATCCCCCCCCCATAAATGTTTTTCTTAATGATAGATGCAGGCAGGATGCTGTACCTTTAGCAGCTTGTCAGTAGCCTCCATGACATAGGGGGCTCAAATAGTATGAAGATTCTCTCCCTCTGCGATTTAGTTTATTGCAAATATGTTTCCACTCTCATTCTGTACTGGAGTCCCTACTTTGTGGTCTAACAAATACTTGAGATCTTATATTTCTTCCAATGTGTTTTCTTATTTTATATTTTTGAGCTCTATTACTATTTCTTGTCAAGTTTGTTTAACTTGTTAACATTTTAAAAAAAAATTACATAAATAAAGATATAAAAAAGAGAGAGCTCTGTTTCATATATGAGGCAGTGCGTCAAAGGTCAGCCACTGAAGAACTGACATTTTCGTAGCAGTTGAAATGCTACTAAAAATAAAACACAGGTAATGAAGCATCCTATGATGGTTTCAGATTATTCTTGCTTTATTTTTGGGCTTTTCAGTTCTTAGTTAATGGTTTTGTCACTAACCATGGTAGATACTGTCATAGTGTACATTCACTGGTGTACTAAGGATGCTACTAGAGAAGTATGAATTAAAAAAACAACGTTCACAAACCTGGCTGAGTCCATAAACTTTGCATTAAATTTGACAAACTTTATTTTATATAAAAAAAATTTCAATGTGGATTTTCACAAATTAATTATTCCATATCTGATTTCAAGCGGATTTACCAAGAAAATGTGTATTTGGAAGACCCAATGCTGATTTCTATTAATCTTGGTAGGATTTTTTCTAATCCACTTGGATTTTCCCCGTATTCGCTGGGAAGTATTTGACGGATTTCTCCAGTGTTATCAGGGGAAAATTGGAAAATGATGCCAAACCAGGCTAAAATCTGCTTATTCTGTGCTCGACCACAAGTACATCTCTGTGCGTTGCCAATTATTCTATGCCAAGGAATCTTCTATTTGTAGGCAGACATGATTTGGAAAAATACTCGTCTAAGTTCTTATTGTAGTTAGATTGTAATTTCTTGGTTTTCTTCACGGGCACACTGCAGTTTGGATTTTCCCCATTTGACGAGCTTATAATTACTGCAACGATTTCACTGATTGGGTAAAACATTTCAAAATTCTCTTACTAGAGTATCAGCATTGAAGATATTTGTATCTGTTTTTTTTAGGTACCCCTGGAGAAAAAGGTGTACAAGGTGTGCCAGGCTCTCAAGGCTTTCCAGGGCTTTCTGGCTCAAAAGGTGAAAAGGGAATCAAAGGAGAACATGGTCTGCCCGGCATTGGCTTCCCAGGGCTTCCTGGTGACAAGGTTAGGACGTTCATCATTCTGAATGGACCATTTTTTGCCATTTTCCTGTGCCCGGACAGCACCATTGCCCATTTTCGAGTCTCATGGGTCTGCACTCATTGGCTGTGCTGAAATCGTATGTTAAGAGATTGGCACAGACAACTGGTCCATGCATTCTGAAGATGTTCATGGACAGATGTCGAGTTAAAATCAAGATCATGACCTTTTATTATCTAGATGACTTATAGTTTTCCCAATAAGGGCCTATGTCCTTGCCTGTGAAGTTATTGATCAGTGGATTCCCTGGCTCACCAACAGCCAAACATTTTCTGGTGGTCCCCCATCTCGGTACCAGACAAATCAATCTCTGCTTATTAGCTACTTAATAACAGGAAGGCGGAGCCAAATGCTCCTAGGGCCATGCTTGTTGGGCATAGCATGATGTTCCCAGGGAGGTTTTAAGTGTTACAGCTTGGCAGGTGAGTAGATTAAGGCAGCAGGCTATAATATCGGGGGTAGAAATAACTGTTTATTGATAGAATAAGAATACTAGATGAATTTAAATATGAATAAGTGGAGTAGTGTGAAACCTAAAACTGGTAACAGTAAATGCTTTCAAGCTAATGCAAGATGAAAAGGTTGAACTAGATGGAGAGAGCTTTTAAAATTAAGTTTAGATTTTTTTCTTTTGGTAATTGAAAGTACTTTCTCAAGGCATTGAGTTTCACAAAATCAAGTGAACATTTTAGACACCTTGGGGTCAATTTTTAAGTGTTGCTTGTGCTAAAATGCTCAAAAGCACGTGTATGTGGGCCACGCGTGGGCAATGCAGATTTTTAAAAGCTGTGATTTACGTGTATATTTGCACATGTTTGAGTAAAAAATAAGGGGACAGAAACGGGGCAGGACATGGGCGTTTTGGGGTGCGGCCAACTCCATATTTTAAAACTGGAATTTGTGCCTTTTGTTGGCCGCATAACTTTATTGTTGCTCTTGATGAGGAGCAGGTCTGCAGATCTTGTGTTTTAGGGCTTACGTGACAGGGTGAGGGGTCCGGGTCAAGCTGGGGGCGTGCAGGATGAAGAACCAGAGAGATCTGGAAGACCTTGAAATTGACTGGGCAAACTGATGGACTAATTGGAAAAATGGGGAAGGTCCCTCGCGCGAGCATGTTTTAAAATCCGCATGCTAACGCCTACAAAGTCCTATGGAAGATACGTGAAGTAGGTTTGCTCGCATAAACTCTTAAAATTAGGAGCATACTGTCATGCAGTAGATGTATTTTAAATTATACGCACACAACAGCGTGCATGATTTAAAATTCCAGCGCATCTCCACTCACACGCCAATATGCACATGTATGGGAGCACATGCACTTGTTTTAAAATTAGCCTATTAAAAAGCAGATATGGAGAAACCATTTTGTTTGTTTAACAACCTTATAAGGTGTGGTGTTTCATTTCCTTGACATGTGCGTCTGTGGATTTCTCTAGGGTGAGCCAGGATCAGAAGGTGCCCATGGTGTTCCTGGAGAAAGAGGTTATAAAGGTGATGTTGGAATTCCAGGAAGTCCAGGCCCACCTGGTCCCAAAGGATCTGTTGGATCAGCAGGTTTTCCAGGTAGGGGGTGTTTTTCTCTCATTATATGACTTTTAAGGAAGTAGAGCAACCAAGATACTAAACAATCTTCTTTTCTATAGGTAGCCCAGGATTGCCAGGAGAAAAAGGCATAAAGGGATTCCCTGGTATGGAGGGCATTCCTGGAGTAAAAGGGCAATCAGGTAAAGAATTAAACTTCTGGAAAATGTCAAATTAAACTGTGTTAAATATAATAGACTTCGGATTGTGTCCTTTGGATCCTTGACTTGCAAGGAGTTTGTGACTTAGGATAGTGTGTAGGAGCCTGAATACTTTGGTGTTTGTTGGTTCCTGTTTCTGAGCCATGATCTTATAATGAGAATATCTACCCCCTCCTTCAAGTCACAGAGCCAAGGAGGGATGAATTAAGAAAATAATAATATTCCTAAAACCCCCAAGAGTGGCTAAAGTAGGTTCATTTAAGTTCATTTCTGTTAGGACAAGCAGGATGGTAGTCCTCACATGTGGGTGACATCATCTGATGGAGCCCGGCATGGAAAACTTATGTCAAAGTTTCTAAAAACTTTGACTGGCACAGTGAGCATGCCCAGCCTGCCACTATCCACGCATCCACATGGGGTCTCTCTTCAGTCCTTTCTTTTCTGCGGAGGTGGAGCTTATGCTCTTTTTCTCTCGGGAAACTTCTTAAAAGTGAGTTTTTCGCTTTTTTTCTTCCTGCACTGGGTCTCTCTCTCTCTGGTTCCCACTTCTTTCTTGTTTGGTGAGTATTCTTTCATGCTTCTCCTGTACCTGCCGGTCATCATTCCTTTTACGGTCCCCGGTGAGCCTCATGGTGGCCTCGGGCTTCCATCAGTACCCTGGACCATGTCCCTGATGGATCCACACAAAGTGTGCATCCTCTGTCTAGGGCAACACATGATGTTCGGGGCTGCGAATTGTGCACTCAAATGACCCCCAGAAGATCATCGAGCCAGGTTGGACAAGATGGAGAAGGTTTTTGGTTTGGGAAAATCCAAACTCTCCACTTCAGTATCGATGCCTAACGACCGAGGGGCACCATTTGACCTCGATGACCACTCCTCCCCCGAGGCTTGTGGAGGAAACAGGCTCCGGGGATCACCCAATCTCGGTCTCCTCCAAGTCAGGATCGTCTTCCTTATCCTCGGCACCAGGGAAGGACTGGACCAAGCACTGTGGGAGGTCTTGGAAGCACCGTCACCGGTCCCTGTCTGCACACAGGGCCAGGCTTGGGCTAGCTACCACGGCGAGAGGAGGCACCATCCTCCCTCAGTGCCTGTGGCCCGAGGCTGTACCCACCAGTTCCAGTTCTGAACATTGGGTTCCTCGATGCCCTTGGGTCCCTAGGTACACCCACCTAGGGATGTGCCCAGTGCTCCCTGGCCTCCGTCTCTGGGTGGCTGAGATGAGCCTGAGGGCCCGAACAACTCCTGGGGGGAGGACACCTCTGATAAGAACATAAGAAAATGCCATACTGGGTCAGACCAAGGGTCCATCAAGCCCAGCATCCTGCTTCCAACAGAGGCCAATCCAGGCCACAAGAACCTGGCAAGTACCCAAAAACTAAGTCTATTCCATGTAACCATTGCTAATGGCAGTGGCTATTCTCTCTTAGCCTGTCTTATCAATGTCTTACATTTAACTTGCCAATGTTTATGCTTTATCCTATTTTCTTCTGTTGGATCCTTCTTCCAATTTTTGAATGAAGATCTTTTGGCTAAAATAGCTTCTTTCACCTCCCCTTTTAACCATGCCGGTAATCGTTTTGCCTTCTTTCCACCTTTCTTAATGTGTGGAATACATCTGGACTGTGCTTCTAGAATGGTATTTTTTAACAATGACCAGGCCTCTTGGACATTTTTTACTTTTGTAGCTGCTCCTTTCAGTTTTTTTCTAACAATTTTTCTCATTTTATCAAAGTTTCCCTTTTGAAAGTTTAGCACGAGAGCCTTGGATTTGCACACTGTTCCTCTTCCAGTCATTAATTCAAATTTGATCATATTATGATCACTATTGCCAAGCGGCCCCACCACCGTTACCTCTCTCACCAAGTCCTGTGCTCCACTGAGAATTAGATCTAAAATTGCTCCCTCTCTCGTCGGTTCCTGAACCAATTGCTCCATAAAGCTATCATTTATTCCATCCAGGAACGTTATCTCTCTAGCGTGACCCGATGATACATTTACCCAGTCAATATTGGGGTAATTGAAGTCTCCCATTATTACTGCACTACCAATTTGGTTAGCTTCCCTAATTTCTCTTAGCATTTCACTGACCTTCTCACCATCTTGACCAGGTGGACGGTAGTATACCCTTATCACTATAGTCTTCCCCGACACACATGGGATTTCTACCCATAAAGATTCAACTTTGTATTTAGTCTCATGCAGGATGTTTATCCTGTTGGACTCTATGCCATCCCGGACATAAAGCGCCACACCTCCTCCCGAGTGCTCCTCTCTGTCATTGCGATATAATTTGTACCCCGGTATAGCACTGTCCCACTGGTTATTCTCTTTCCACCATGTCTCTGAGATGCCAATTAAGTCTATGTCATCATTCACTGCTATACATTCTAATTCTCCCATCTTACTTCTTAGACTTCTGGCATTAGCATACAAACATTTCAAAGTTTGTTTTTTTGTTTGTATTTTCATTCTCCTTTTTAATTGATAGGGATAAGTTAGAATTTTTTAGCTCAGGTGAGTTTTTAGTTACAGGCACTTGGACTACTTTTCTAATTATTGGAACCTCACTTCCATCAGATCTTTCTCCCTCGGAGGAGTGCTGTCATTCTCCGCTGGAGACTTGACCTTCACGGGGTTCGTCCGGGCGATGTCTGAAGCCATTTTTTTTCAGCTTACGATGGAGGAAGATGCCCACCATAAGATGCTGGAGATCCTCCATTTCATGGATGCCCTATAGGAGATTGTAGTGGTGCCTGTTCATGAGATCTTCAGGGAGCTGCTTCTTCGGCCCTGGGAGCACCCCATCTCTGTAGCCCCAGTGAACCGGAAGGCTGATGGGGTGTACCTTGTACAGCACACCATGGGATTTGAGAAGTGCCAACCCCACCAATCAGTGGTAGTTGAATCGGCATTAAGAAAGCAAAGAGGTCGAAAACCCATGCCTCAGCTCCTCCTGGCAAGGACAATAGAGCATGGGATGCTATGGGTAGGAGAGTGTTTCAGGGCTCCATGTTGGTGACCCGTATCGCCTTCCACAAAAAAAAACAACCCCACTTTTGTTCTAAACTGCAGCTCTTGAGTTACTAGGACCATCAGACCAGATTTTCTAGGCATTTAAATGAAATTGCTTAATAAGATGGTTTAGCCGCCTCATGCTGCAGATCAATGCTAAATAAATAAGTCTTTAAAAAGTGTCTCTCTTTTAGAATTTCTTTTTGAACTAGTTAATTCCAGCTTCATTGTCCCCGATAACCACAAAGAGCTGCCCTAATGCTAACCGGTCAAATTTTGACTCGTTTGATTTAGATGAATTTTCAGTTGAAAATCTAGCTGGTTGGTTTGACTGAACATCTAATATAAGCACACTGAAGTAAATAAATATATCACTTGTAAACCAAATAACAATAAACAAAGTTCTTTCATATGTAATTAGAGTGGGATAAAATCCCTGTTCTAAGTAGCCACATTCTACCACCGCTAGTAACTCTCGAATGATTGCTGGTTCTTATTGTATAGATAAGTAATAGAATTAAAAAAAATAAAGAGCATGTTTTATTCTGCCCTGTTGAAATTTAGAGAACAAGAACAAACACAAAATTACAGTAATGCCATTCTTACCTTTAATGTGACGTATCCGTTTTAGGTGAGCCTGGCTTCCCAGGATCATCTGGTAGCATTGGCGAAAAGGGCGAACGAGGTTACGATGGAGTCCCCGGGACGCCTGGTGAGAAGGGCGATCCAGGTAAGAGCAGAGTTATTTCTTTACCGTCTCCCCCCTCCCCCCCCCCCCCCCCAATAATTAAAAATAAATACATAGACAGGAGTTAAGAAGTTCTTTGTAAAGAGAATGACGAAAGACCTACCATCTGAATCAGTTTTGGTTTTCAAGATGCATGGCCACATGAGGTTTTACAGCATTTAAACCAAATACATGAAATTATAATCCACTTTGATGGAGGCTGCATCGCAGTATGTACAGGGCCGGTGCCAAGGGTATTAGGCGCCCTAGGCGAGCCTTCTGCCTTGCACTGCCCGACTCCTGGCGCATTCGCACCCGACGGATGTGTCCTTCTCTGGGCCGCAAGCGGGATGGGCACTGCTCACGGCCCGCTGAATCTCTGCTCCTCTTTGCCACGAGCACGATAGGCTCGTCTTGTGGCCCCATGGCTGCTCTTCAGCGCACTCAAAGGTTTGGTGCCTGAAGCGACTGCCAAGTTCGCCTAATAGGTTGCACCGGCCCTGAGTATATAAGACATGTTATGTGGATAAAAAGGGACTGTCTTCAAATGTTACTGCCATTCTCAAAAAGACATGCATTTTACTAAGTACTAGTGCAGTATAATTGAATGTGCACTACCCCTAAACAAAGCACTCTTAAAAACTGGCATGGCTGCCTGTAGATAGCTGTGAGGAAGTAATTTAAATCCAAATGTTGTCATTTTTTGATTGGTGCACACATAAGAGTTCCAAGGATCAAGTTCAAAATGCTAGAAGCTGCTCTACGGTATGTTAGTTGGGTCCCTCCCGAAGAAGCCGACTGGCGAAACATGGCCATGTTGGGGGGACTTAATTGCTTGAAATTTTATAGCCGATAGAGTGATAATATCGGCATGAAATTAAT
This sequence comes from Rhinatrema bivittatum, assembly GCF_901001135.1. Taxonomy (NCBI): domain Eukaryota; kingdom Metazoa; phylum Chordata; class Amphibia; order Gymnophiona; family Rhinatrematidae; genus Rhinatrema; species Rhinatrema bivittatum. The sequence goes on from NC_042619.1 coordinate 357,969,040, forward strand.
AAAGAGAACATCTGAACTTGATCCTTGTGCACCAATCAAAAAAAAAAAATTTCAACATATGGATTTAAATTATTTCCTCACATATCTCTGTTTATAATTGGACCAGTATGTGAGGTTTCTTCACTCCTGCTATCACTATGCCTGTAGATAGCACCATGTTAAATTCAATATTATTTTGGATTTTCTGGGAACCAATTCCCATGGTAATGTGGTGTAATTAATCTTTATATTTTTACATGCATTTTCTAGTTATAGGTTGAGGAGAGAGATCTGAATCGTGAATCTTCACATAGGGAGTATTTTGTAAAAGCCTGCATGAAATAGTAAATATGTGGCTACATTCGTCCAGTTTTCAAAAAAGAACTTTGCTTTGAAAGTTATCGTACCAAACCTAGCTGCACACAATTACCCACTGCTAAGTTATAAACAGAAATTTTGGGGGGAAAATGTATGCAATACATTTGAAAATGTAAGAATATGCACATACAGGACATAGCTGCATGGATGGGCAAGTTTATATCAGAGGAGAAAATATACACAAAATGGTGCTACAAACACATATAGAAATGTTAAATTTTATTCATTGTTTACAAAATATACAATATAAAAATCCCCACAATGAGCTTATGATTTAAATAGTTTTTATAAACAACGAATGCAATTTAAATATTTCTATACAAGTTTGTGGAACCATTTTGTATATATTTTGTTCCCTGGTATTGGTGCTTGATTTTGTTGCCTTCGATGTAGTATCACCGTACAAGTTTATAGCCGTTTCTGTGGGGAAAGCCCAGTTTTACCCATGGAAATGCCTTTGAAAATTACCCTTGCGAAATTGACTTGTCTCTGTAGTATTATGGTTAATTCCTCTTCACCCAGCCAGCCAGTCCAAACGCTTAAATTAGGTCCACCAACCAGCAGATGGAAGGAGAGATTATCAGACTTGGTGATGTCACCTAACCAAAGGCTCTCGTGCTGCCGTTAACTTGCCAGTATTCTCTGTCTCCAGCAAGATGGTAGGGGTGCACGTCCCCTGCTCTGAGATGAGGCCTAGTTACGCCATTTGGCTTGGAAAAGCAGCTCCTGCGGTGAAAGTCTTGTGCTCCCTCCCTCAGTTGAAGATGGCTTTAGATCCAGGGGGCTTCCAAGGGTTTGGTTTGGACTTCACATTTTTTTTTTTTCTGTTTAGCCCTGTTTCCTCCTATTTCCCTCCCCCCTCCTCTATCTTCTTCCCTCTCTTCTCTGTCTGGACCTCCTCAAAGGAAAAAAAAGAAAAGAAAGATGGGAAATAAACTTGGGTTTGGTTTCTGATTCTTCCTCTGCCTTGCTAATTTTTATAAGGTTAAAAAAAAGAAAGAAAATAAGATTTCTGCACAGGATGGTGTTTCTTTTCGGTGGGGGTCAATGTTGTTCAGCTGTGCTTCAGACAGCATCACAGTGAGTTTAAAAAAATAAAAATAAAAGACAAGCTTTTTTTTTTTTTTACATTCTGGGAGTTTTGTTTTATGCGGTAAAGTGGATATGTCCACTCTGGTGGAACTTGGAAGAAAACCTGTGCTCTGTATGCTTTGTGCAATGCAGAGGCAGATGTGGCGAGGAAGTTTGTTGAGTCATGACTATGCAGAGAGAGAGAGAGGAATTCGGAGAGCAGGAGATATCTGCTCCAGAGTGGGGGACCATGTCAGCTGTTGGTCAGCTGCGGACTGTCCAATGGCCATTTTGTATACATGGCAAGAGGTTTGAATTAGGCCGTTCACCCTGGGATCCCATGGTACAGGAGAATTTGGCAACCAAAATGATAAAGGGAATGGAATGATTCTCCTATGAAAGGTTTAAAGAGGTTAGGGCTCTTCAGCTTGGAGAAGAGATGGCTGAGGAGAGATATGATCGCGGTCTGTACAATAATGAATGGAATAGAATGAGTCGTCAATCAGTTGTTTACTATTTTGAAAAGTACAAAGACCAGGGGACACACAATGATGTTACTCGGTAATACATTTAAAACTAATAAGAGAAAATATTTTTTTACTCAATGCATAATTAAGCTCTGGAATTCATTGCCAGAGGATGAGGTGAAAGATGTTCATGTAGCTGTGTTTAAAAAAGGTTTGAACAAGTTCCTGGAGGAAAAACCCATTAACAATTATTAAGGAAGAGCTGCAGAAATCCACTGCTTATTCTTGGGATAAGCACCTTGGAATCTATCTGCCCCCTGGGGTCCTGCCAGGTACTTGGAAACAGGTGGTCCTGTAGTGTGACCCAGTATGGCAAGTCTTATGTTCTTAAATTCTGTTCCTCTGGGCCTTATTAGCTGCTGGTTTTTATTTATATTGGCAGTTTATTCTCCTCTATAGCCTGTCAGGATTTCCTCAGACCTTTTAAGATGTCAGCAGCATGTGATCTCTTAAGAGCAAAGTACAGCTTCAGTTCCTTATCCTAGGATTTCACTTTCCCAGAGAGCAACCCTGAGATATCAAGGGTTAAGAGGATGAAAAGGTAGGACAAAAGAAAAAAAACATTCTCTAAGTCAGTGATCCTCCCTGGCCCTAAGTGGCTTGAAGGAGAGTGCCAGTGGGGGAGAGTTAAGGGACGTGGAGTATTCCCCTGAAGGGGAAGACAGCTCTGCTGTGGTCAGGCTGTTTCATGAAGAAGAGCTAATCACCTTAATTTCTCATTCCTTGTAGGTACAAAAAATTTCTAAAGAAACAATAGAGGAAGGTCCCAAGACCTCAGAAGATCCCATTTTGATTATTAATCAGAAGCCAGGCAGGGTCTTCCGTTGCTTGGGTCAGTCAAATATTTTTTTGGCTGTTTTGGAATGGGATTCTCCTGAAGCCAGTTGTAAAGTGGTTTGCTTGATAGAAAAAAAAAAAAAAGCGAGACTGTCTCACCCCCAGAAGCAGGGGGCTATGCTAACTTGTTCAGTGATTATGAAAAATCACAATTCCTGTAGAAGGGGGATGAAGGACTCTGAGATGCACAGGATGGAAAAGAATAGAGACAGTTCTTAAGCAGGCCTATGAGACAGCTAGTATGTTTCTCGGGTGGCATTGTGTGACCGTTTCACCATTGCAGAAAAGCAACATTTCAAACCCGGAGAAGGCAGCACAGCTGGGACTGGACGGCAGCCTTTGGAAACATCTTTGATTAGTTCATACCTCGGCTAGGAGCATGGCTTCTAGTATAGTGGCCAGGCATTTTCACGGCTGCAAAGTTGATCTCCAGATTCAACTTCTATAAGTCATTTGACCAAGTTTCCCTTCAAGGACAGGCTTCTATTCGATAAGGATCTAGAGAAGAAAGTCATAGCTGGGGGCAATCTGAAGCTCCCAGAGAATGAACAGCAAGGATTATCCAGTCAGTTGCTTTCTATAAGCCTTTGGGAGGTCAAAGGTCTGGGTCATATGGCAGATTTAATTCCTTTCAAAGTTCCAAGATAGAGGGAAATGTTGAGAGTTTGGAAATTACAGGACTTCCTGAAGCTCCCAATGAAGGAGTAGGGGTACAGTCTCTGGAGCAAAGGATAAGCTGTCAGTTTTCAGAATTTCTCTAGATAATGGGCCCAGATAATGACAGGCTAGTGGATTTTAGAGGTCATTTAAAGTGGCTATGACTTAGAGTTAACCTGTCTGATTTTAGACAGGTAATCTTTCCTCTCTGATGCAAAAGATGTGCCTCTGGCACAATGCGCTCAATCTCTGTATTCCTTCTATTAAGTGGTTTAAAAAAAGAAAATAGGAACCTTTCGACCTATTTTGGATCTGACACAAGTCAACAAAGTTGCAAGAGTTCCTCAGTTCAGAGCCACCAGTTGGCTCAGAGACTAAACTCCTGACTATCACCTCAAATTTTTTAGCGTCCATGGGTTTAACAGAAGCATATCGGCATATTCCCTTCTGAGAAGGCCTTCAGATGGTTCTCCGTTTCTCAGTACTGGGGGGGGGGGCCTTTTTGTGTTCAAGGCCTCCCATTTGGTTGACCACTGCCTGCAGAACTTTCTTACATTGAGAAGGTTCATCTTTATCTGAATGATTGATTAGTCAGGTCAGAGTCAGCCCAGGAGAACAAGTTAGCTACCAATGAGGTTTAGTTGATCTGGGGGCTCAACAGTACAAAGGCTGCAAGCACAGTTGCATTCTTTGAGGTGCACAAGGTGCACCAGGAGATCCTCTATGGAGTTATCTTCAGGTGTCAAGGTCCATGGTAGTGGTCTTGGAGCTGGTTCAGTGGGTGAGGGCTCTCATGAAGCCCTTGCAAAGAGCCCTGCTCCCAAGTCAGAAAACTGTGCAATCTAGTTCTCAGATCAGGCAGGAGCATGTTTCAACTGGTGACTTGTTCCTGTGAATTGGAGAAGGCAGTAGATCTGGAGCTGCCATCATAAGTGAGAGGGATGACAGATACCAACCTCTTAGGTTGGGGAACACATTGTCAAGCTTGGTTTTTTTCAGAGGAAAGGTGGCCAATCTGATTGGTAACCAGATCACTTCAGTTGATACTTCTCCATTTGGCACTGGTTTTTCAAAATCAAGCAGACTGGTTATAGTCAGACAATGACATGGCATGTAATTCATCAAGGAGTCGCCATGAACTCTCAAATGTCAGCATAGGTGATCAAGTTTTAACCTGGAAGGAGAAATACCTAAGAAAACTATTGGCATCTTATATACCTGGGGTAGAGAAAGGTACAAGTGGATTGTCTCAGCCACATCATTCTGGACCACAGGCAGTAGGAACTGTCAGAAAGGGCTTTTCATCACTTTGTGGTGAATAAGGGGACCCAATGTTGCAAATACAGAAAAATTCTACAGCAGAAGAAGAGGAGGCTCATCCATCCTGGATGCCTAGTTTAGTCTTAACTGGAGTGGCAACTATTTTATATTTCTCTCGTGCCCTTTGATAGACAGTCTCTTGCAGAAGATCTCTGTGCTTTGAGGGTCAGTAGCTCTGGTAGTGCCCGATTGATCAAGGCCTTGGCAAACTGTTCTATTCCAGCTGTTGAACAAGAGATTCTTTTCTTTACCTTGGAACTCAGGTCTCCTGAAGCAGGGTCTGGTGTTTTGCGGGAATCTGATTTGATTCTGTCTTATGGCCTGACCCTTGAGAGATCTTGTTTAAGCAAGAAAGTATATTCTCAAGAGATGATGGATACCTTTGTTACCTTCTTGTGAAAGTTCTACATCTCAGGTATAAATCAAGATTTGGTGGATTTTTGAAGACTGGTGTGCTGTTAAGCAGGCTTTTTCCTTAAGTGAATTTGATACTTTCCATTTGGCAGTTTTTGCAAGGAAGTTGAATAAAGGAGTAGCTCTCAATTTCTTGAAAGTACAAATAGTGGCAATTGTGTGTTTCAGCTTCTCATTCGTACTTTTTCTGTTCCCTACAAGGAATGAAACACATAGACCGCCAATAAAAAAAACTGGTCTTCTCTTGGAGTTGAATGTGGTGATAGCCTTTCTGGTGAATACTTCTTTTGAGCCCTTTAAAGAAGGGTTTGGGTTTTTTTTGGCTGCTGTTAGTGGCGATCTACACAGTCAGGCAGATTTCTGAGCTGTAAGCTCGTTCATGTAGGGAATCTTTCTTGGTCCTTTTTAGGAGATGGTACAGATTTGTTCAAATTCAGTGTTCCTTCCAAAGGTGATTCCTTACTTCCACAGAGAGTTGTGTGGAAAAGTTTATTTGCTACTCCCTTCCTTGAATGTGTAGAGGGTTCTTTTGTTATTAAGAGGGACGTGGCTTTAAAAGTTTCATTGGCATGCTGATTTAAAGAATTCGTGTGTTGCCTACATAGTTAGACGACTACCCCTTCCAAGCAGGGCGCGATTTCTAGAGTTAAACTTTGGTTTCACCATTGAAGAGTTAACAAAGTGGTGCACAAGCAATGCAGACTTTAAAAAGACATGAATTGCATTCCAAGGTAGGGCTAACACTTATGCACATAACTCCATTTTTTAGAACCAGAGACTGCAACATACATTGGCTTGTTATCCATGTAACTTTATTGCTGCTCCAGATAAGGAGCAAGTCTGAGGATTTCTAGTATTAGGCTTTATAGGACAGGTGGAGGCAGTCTGGTTTCACCAGGTGGCTTGCAGGATGAAGAACCAGAGGGGTCTGGAATACCTGGATATTAAGACTTTGTTACTAACCGGACAAACTGGTGGACTAATTGGGAAAACTGGGAATGTCCTTCCCGTGAGCATGTTTGAAAATCCTTGTGTAAAAGCCAACAAAGTCCCGTGGAAGACATGGGTGCTAGCTTTGCTCAAGTAGTAACCTCTTAAAATTAGGAGCATACTTATGCGCAGCTGGTGTATTTTAAAATGCGCACAACTGAATGCACGATTTAAAATTCCAGCATATCTTCACTCGCTCTCTTGAGATATGTGTGTATGGGCGAACATGCCTTCGTTTTAAAATTAGGCAGTTAGCGTGTTACAGGAAACTGGCAGGCTGAGGGCAGCACAGGAGCCTAGGTCAGGTGACATTTGCAAGCCTTTTAATCTCTGCCTCCATCTGCTGGTTGGTGGACATAACCCAAGTGTTTGGATTCGCCTGGCTTGACTCAAGGAAAGAAAATTATTAGGTAAGAACTAAATTATCTTTATTGTAACTTGTTGAAAATACAAAATAAAAACTATTCTATGAATTGACATGTTTTAAAGTATTTTGGAAATTCAAGATAAAATCTGATAGTACATGCACAGTAATCAGTAAAAATAATTTAATGGTCAGCATTATCTTTAACTATCATGGGTTCTAGTTTTTTTTCCATTCAAGGTGAAACTCTTGACTGAACAGAGAGAATTAAAACATTTCTATTTAATAAATCATGCCATTGGATTTAAGGGTTTTTTCCCCCCAGCTTTTTCTATATTCAGCTTATTTTGAGGTGTTATTCAATTTTTACTTTTCTATTCTCCATTCATTTTTATATAATAGGTTGCCCCGGGACCGATCTTGGTATCTTAGTTCATATTTCCTGTGAGGTTTATCTCCAAACCCTTACTGTTTACGTTTGTTCACAAACACTCGTCTGTTGTTTATAGGTGTTTCTGGACAAGGACTTCCAGGACTTCCAGGATCAAAGGGAGACAAAGGTGAATATCCTAATAAAAGAGTATTTATGGAAAACATCTGTTACTTCATAATATATTCTGTAGATCAGAGTGTCAAAGCTGCAATTGTGGAGGACCGCAAACCAAACTGGTTTTCAGGATAATCCCTAATGAGAGAGATTTGCAGACTGTGGAGGCAATGCATGCAAATGTATCTCATGCATACTACTTAGGGATATCCTGAAAATCTGACCACTTTATGGCCCTTTAAGAATGCAGTTTGTCACACACTGTTGTAATTTGTTCTACTGCTGGCAAACCACTGATGTTTAGACCATATATCAGCACATAGGCAAACATTTCTTTCAATGCACATTTTAAGATAAATAATGTACGGCCATGTTGGATAAGATTGATATAAGATTCATTTGAGATCTGATAACAGAATGGAAGAAATATTGCGTTTGAACGAGTTGCAGTACAAATTGTCCTCACAACTTGTAATTGGGACATTTTTCATTACTCAAAAATTGTATTCTGAAAGAATGTAATAATGGCCACATGCTGGAATAAGGTTTCATTTGTTCTCACAGTTCACTAAGGTATATAAAGTATTCTATAAAGCATACAAAATTTGTTGATTGCATTGAAGATAGGAATAGGCAACAGACAAGGGTGACTTGTAGATCAGTATTGCGAGACTGGGCGTCTAAGTTAGCCAGCTAAAGTCTGCGGGTAAGAAGTACCCATAGATCTTGGTCTATGCAAGCTGCTTGGAAATTATCTTCTATATGACCATAAAGTATGCTTTAGATTCAAGGCCATGGTTTTGTTTCGTCACACAGTAATGTTAATTGGCCCCTAAAAATTGAAAAGATGTGAAGAATTCTTTGGAGCCTGAATTCCCACCTTCACCATTTGGTTGAGATATGTGTTGGCACGCTTAAGCATTCTTCTATCTGATAACACTTTGAGCTTTGACGAGGAGGGCATCGAAATCTTCCAGTGTGTGGTGGGCTAATTTTCCTACTTGTAGAACCTCAGTTTATGCAAGAAAGGAAAATGTAACCACTTCAAATTTGATCACTGATCTGACAAAAAATGTTGTTTTGTTCTTAGGTGTAAAAGGTGATTCTGGTTTTCCGGGGTCCCCAGGATCACCTGGAGTTCCTGGAATCAAAGGAGAACAAGGCCAATCTGGTTCTGAAGGTCCCCAAGGCCCTGCAGGTTTCCCTGGATTACCAGGCATTGCAATGGAAGGTCCTAAAGGAGATCAAGGTCCACAAGGTCCACGAGGACTTCCAGGTAAAATTAAACTTTATACTAGATCAGTGTTTCCCCAACCTTTTTTGTGTGGTAGCACACCCGACAGATCATCATGGCATATCATCACTTTCACGATCATCATCTTCTCTTCTCTGTCATCCGCCCTCTGGCATCATCAACTTCCCCCCCCCCCTCTACTGCTTGCTATCATCACCCTCCCTTTCCTTTTCCCCCCCACCCCTGGCACCATCTCCTTCTCTTCTCTTCCTTCAACCCCCTATCATCACCTTATCCTCCCTTCCTTCTTCCCTCTTAGCCTCAACCCTTGCATCATTCTTTCCCCTGACATCATCACTATCTCTTCCCTTCTCTCTCCCCCACACCCTGGCATTATCACCATCCCTCTCCCTCGACCCTTCTGGCATCATCACCACCTTCCCTCTTGTTCTATCCATATGGCATCACCACAACCTCATTTTCCCTCTCCCTTCATCCTTTTGGAATCACCACCATCTTCTCCTCCCTTTCTCCTGATATCACCTTGTTTCCTTCCCTCTCCCCCAACCCCTCTCCCTTCACCTCCTGGCATCATCATCACATTCTCCTCCCTCTCCCCTTCTTCCCGTCTCTCTCCCTTCACTCCCTGACATCACCACCTTCTCCCTCCATCCCTTGGAATCATTCCCATTTTCCCTTCTCTTCTCTTCCCTATCACCTTCTTCCCTTCCCTCTCTTTATCACCTTCCTTCTCCAGCCACCCAGCCCTAGTCTAGCCCTTGTCCTAATCAACTTCCCTTTTTCCCCAACTCCTGTCATCGTTACCTTACCTCCGCTGGCATCATCCCCTTCCCTCTCCCACACACCCTATAGCACGTTCAGCTTTCCCTCCCCCCACACCTCTTGGCACATTTAGCAGTTTCTCTCCCCTCCCCCCCCCCCCCCCCCCCAGGAACCAGCACAAGTCTGAGCAGCACTTACCTGCTGTTTCCTCCTCTGCCAGCTTGCTTCTGCAATAGTAATAGCACGAGGCCAGCGTGTCTTGCGAGAGAGAGCTCGCAGAGAGGGAAGCAGAGGCAGCAGATAGGCGCTGCTGTCCCATGCCCTCTGCTGGCAGGAAGACATCCTGCAGGCTAGAAAGGGAGAAAAACAGAAGACTGCTGGCTCCTCCTCCTTTTTTCATTCCCAGTTTTTCTAGTGGTACACCTGCAGGTCAGTCACGGCACACTGGTTGGGAAACACTGTGCTAGATTCCTGTTCATACCCAGATCAGTCCAGACTCCTGGGTTTTGTCTCCCTGCTAGCAGATGGAGACAAGGTTTCACTGCCACTGCCACATGACCTTTATGCTAATTATTACGCGGATGATGTTCAATTTTTAATTCCAATTAAAGAATCCATAGAAAATACTCTGAAATCGGTTGAGGTATATATCTCAGCAATCCAGCAACCTTTCATTCATATGAAACTGGTATTGAACAACCAAAAAAAACGAAATTATAGCCATGGAGAGGTGGAGATTACAGCCGGTGGCTATGTGGCTGGACGCGGGAAGACCTAATTGCTGAATCATGCTGCTCAGCGTGTATTGCCAGGGTACACGTTTTCATTGAAAGCGGGTAATAAGGGTCCAGTGGCATCATGGCAAGGGGGCTCACTCGGTATTAATTATTTAAAAAAAAAAAAAAAAAAAAAAAAGGGGCCTTTGTACTCTCTCCTGATGGAGGTGGGAGGATGAGTTCGCCAGCATCTTGATGCACAGTTCCGCTCAGATGAATTTTCTGTCGCCACTTTATTCAGTCTCGCTGACTGGGAGGAGAAGTCCGCCGACGGCAGGGAAGCAGCATCTCTTACCTCCGCAGCTGGTCCAATGGCTCAGGATGCCGCCGTCTCCTCCTCGCGGCAGGACATTGCCATCACCGCTGCTCCTCGCTCCCTCCTAGGCATACGCGTGCCCTGCGCCCCAAGCCTTATAGGGCCCCTCAGACTCCACTGCTTTTCCTCAGCAACAGTCCTTTGGCTTTTCGTGCGTTCTCAGTGCATCTTGCTTCCTGTGTCCCTTGTCCTTGCCTTGTCCTAGTTCTTGCCTTCTCTTCATCCTGTCCTTGTTCATTCTTTCCTGCCCTGTCTGGTCTAGCCTCCTCTATTCTGTGTTCCTTGCTCCCCTCAGACTGTCTCTCCGGCATCTCATCTCTGCTGTCTGCTGCCTGCCCTGACCACTGTCCTGCTTCTCGTTGCTGACATTTGCTGCCTATGCAGACCCTAGCCTGCACTCTGATGCTATACCCCTGGGCAGCCCTAGGGATCCATTGTACCACTTTGGGGGTCTGCTGGCTGCTAGACCCCCAAAGGCTCAACCTGCAGGTGAGGCATCTGGTATAAGCTAAATTTCATCCAATCTTGCCCAAGGCTTGTCCACCAGCTGTCAGTGCAAGCCTGGTGGGTTCACCCACTAGGCAGCACCAATTGTACCACTGAAAAAGGGTCCACAATCCCGGACAGTGTTAGTGTTAGTTTGCTGAGGCCATGGACCTGGTGGTCCTAGCCACACTACAGGTCATCCCTGGAATAGACCAGAAAATCCAGCAGCAACAGAATGTCCTAGATCAGGTCACAGGAGTACTGGACAGACTTGTGTCCCACCTGGATGTTCTTCCAGCTCAGCAACTAGCAATTCCACCTCCACTGGCTCCACAACTGGATCTGCCTTCTGTGCCCAGGTTGGTACTGCAGCTTCCTCTTCCACCTCACGTCACCAGGAAAGTCTCCAAGTGCAAGGGGTTTCTGAATCTATGTTGGATGCATGTTGACCTATAGTCTGGCCCCATCCCCATGGAGAAGGCTAAGGTGACCTATATCCTGGCCCAATTGGGAGGCTCTGCGCAGGCATGGGCCTCCTCCCTTTGGGAAAGGGCGATCTGCTCCTTAGTGATCTGGATCAATTATGTTCTGAATTCCGCCTCATTTTTGTTGAGCCTGGCCACACCACTTCTGCTGCCTCGGACCTTCTCCAAATCAGTCAGGTATCCAGCTCTGTAGGGGACAATGGCATCTTGTTACAAACTCTTAACTCGAAGTTACAGTAAAGGGCGGATAATTTAACTGCCATCTTCTGCCAAAGCCTCTTGGAAACCATCATCGATGAGTTAGCAGGGTGAGAACTTCTGACTACTCTGGAAGGCCCAATCAGCTTGGCCATTCAGTTGGATCTCCAATTTTGGGAGCAGGCAAAAGAGAGAGGCTTCTCTTGGTATGCTCACCGTGGGATCCCTGCTCTGACCTCCCCATCAAGAGACTCAGAAACTGAATAGAACGCAACCCCCTCAGAGGAGTCCAGGTAGATCGATGCAAGTTCTCCCTAGAAGAGAAGCAACAGAGAAGAAAACATACCCTATGCTTTTATTGTGCCATCTCCAGGCCCCTTATTGCATGTTGTCTCATGAAGTCAGGAAATGCCAGGACCTAGGTTGGTAGGAGAGACTACCCTAGGTTGCCCTGATTCCCCTCTCCAAATCCTGATTCCAGTCCATCTCTGTGGGGAAGGTTTCCATGTCCATCTCCAAGCCTCCCTAGACATGGGAATAGCCAGTAATTTTATAGCAGAAAAGCTAGTCCACCAGCCTGGGATTCCTATCAAGCCCTTGGAAGTTTTTCTCACAATTTCTTCGGTCACAGGCCAGCCTTTTTCAGACCAGATCACTTGCACCCTAGGCTTCTCCAGATGCAAACAGGTCTACTCAATTGGGAGCCACTCTACCTATATGTCCTGTCAGAGGCTATAAACAGCATCATCTTGAGCTTCCCCTGGATGAGACAACATCAACCACTCATTGACTGGAACAATCTCAACATCGCCTGCTAGAGTCCCACATGCCAGTCCCTGTCTTGTTCAACTTTGCTCACAAGACGTCTGGTTCAACAGACCATGCCTAGACTTCTGGAGTTATCTTCCCAATACTAGGCATATGCCAACATCTTCTCTAAGAAGCAAATGGAGAGCTTATCCCCACAACAGCCCTAAAATTGTGCCATTGGCTTGCTCCCTGGCAAAACTCCACCTCAAGGCTGCGTCTACCCACTTTCTGCTCCTGAAACTGAAGCAATGAGTGCCTTCATTCAAAAAAACTTGTACCGGGGCAGCCGGATTCTTCTTTTCTGGTAAGAACGATGATTCCCTATGGCTTTATATTGATTATCTTATCTTAAATGTGAGTAATAAGAACAATCAAAATCCATGTTCCTTGATCACTGAGCTTTTTGACCACTTGCGGGGCACCCAAGTCTTTACCAAGTTGTATCTGGGAAGGCAACGAATGGAAAACCAACTTCAGTACCTGAGAAGGACATTATGAATATCTTATTATTCTCTTCAGCCTGTGCAACACCCCCCACAGTGTTCCAGTCCATGGTAAATGAGATCTTCTGAGATCTGCTTTACAAGTATGTAGTAGTGTACCTAGATGATATATTGCAAGAGAAGAGCTCAGCAACCCACAATCCAATAGGAGCACTAACAGGAGAGGATCACCTTGCTGGTGGCTGAAAAGGATCAATAAGTACTGTTTGGGAAAATTTTTAAAACTTAAAAGTATTAGGGAGAAGTAAAACGTTTGGGGTATATTATTTAGTGTGTTTGTGTGTCTGTATTGAATAGCTAGTCAGAGGGCCGGCAAAAACCAGGAGTTTTGTGCGTTTTGTATTAAATAGGTAATCAGAAAGGCAGGCAAAAAACAGGTTTGTGTTTTCTTTTTTAATAGGTAGTCAGGAAGGAAAAAACCCAGAAGTTTGTGTATTTGTATTAAAAAGGTAGCCAGAAAGTAGAAATAAGCTAGGAGTAGTGTATACCTAAATAAAAAGGTTAAAAAAGGTCAGTTACTCATCTAGGAAAGGTGTTAGGGTAGTGTGATTGATTTGATTAGGTACCAATATTTGTTAATCACAACAGCAGTGAATCACTCAGGATAACTGTAGTGTAAATCTCCAAAGGGATTGTTTTCTACTAATTTACCTTAGAAGCACAAGATATATTGCAAAGGAAGAGCTCAGTAACCCACAATCTTGTGAGAGCACTGAGAGGAGAGGATCACCTTGCTGGTGGCTGAAAAGAATCAGTAAGTACTGCTTGGGGAAATTTTTAAAATTTAAAAGTATTGGGGAAAAGTTAAAACTGTTGGGGTATATTATTTAGAATGTTTGTATGTCTGTATTAAATAGCTAGTCAGAGGGCAGGCAAAAACCAGTAGTTTTGTATTAAATAGCTATTCAGAAAGGCAGGCAAAAATACAGAAGTTTGTGTTTGTATTTTCTACCCCTCTCCCACCCTCCCCTAGCTCTTCTTTTAATTTATAGGCAGCTGACACTTTCAAACTACAAAAAAAAAAAAAAAATCAGCCTTTTAACTTAAATTCAGAAATTCTGCATACTTTATCAAAGTTTAATCATTCCCTTGTAGGTCACTACCAGATATATAATGAATACACTAATAAATTTAAAGGACCCTAATTGTATGCAGACCTACTCCTCTAGCAACCTAAACTAGGAACTGAACAAATTTAAGATAAAGGCAGGAGTCCAGCAGCAAGAGTGGGCCTCCCAGTCTTCTGCATCCATTGTTATATGTATGATTTTTTTGCCCGCTGGTGTGAAATTGTATGTTTGCATCCAATGCAAAGAGCTCCTGTCTCTCAGAGAATGAGTCAAATCGCTAGAGGCTAGAGTGGCAGACCTGGAGGAGCTGAGGCAGACAGAGAGGTATATAGATGAGACTTCAGGGACAGCGTAGCCAAGTCCCAACTCCAGTCTGGCAGCACTGGTGCTGCCTTGGAGAAGGAAGATCTCATGATTGGAGAACTTCAATCTGGTGCAGCAGGAAATGATCCTGTAGCAAGGACCTGCTCTCCAGGTGGTGCATTGTCCTCTCGCACTAAGGATGTGTCTCCCAGGGCTACAGTCCAGGAGGGAAGCGATAGGTCAGCCATTATAGTTGGTGATTTGATTATTAGGAATGTAGACAGCTGGGTGGGAGGATCGCCTGGTAACATGGCTACCTGGTGAAAAAGGTGATAGACCTTATGCGTCACCTAGATAGGATTTTAGACAGTGCTGGGGAGGAGCCAGCTGTTTAGTACATGTGGGCACCAACGACATAGGAAAATGTGGGAGGGAGGTTCTGGAAGCCATATTTAGGCTCTTTGGTAGAAAGCTGAAATCCAGAACCTCCAGGGTGGCATTCTCTGAAATGCTCCCTGTTCCACGCGCAGGTCACCAGAGGCAGGCAGTGCTCCAGAGTCTCAATGCATGGATGAGTCGATGGTGCAAGGAAGAAGGATTCAGTTTTGTGAGGAACTGGGGAACCATTTGGGGAAGGGAGTCTCTTTTCCAAAGGGATGGACACCACCTTAACCAGGGTGGAACCAGGCTGCTGGCGCTAACCTTTAAAAAGAAGACAGAGCAGCTTTTAAACTAAATCAAAGAGGAAAGTTGACAGTCGCTCAACAGCGCATGGTTCGGAGGGAGGTATCTTCAAAGGATAATAATGAAGCATTAGAGTTAGGGTATCCCAACTGAGAGGTTCCAATAATAAGAAAAGTAGTCCAAGTGCCTATAATTAAAAACTTACCTGAGCTAAAAAATTCCAATTTATCCCTGTCAACTGAAAAGCAGAATGTAAACACAAACAAATAACACACTTTGAAATGTTTGTATGCTAATGCCAGAAGTCTAAGAATGATGACATAGACTTAATTGGCATCTCAGAGACTTGGTGGAAGGAGGATAACCAATGAGACGGTGCTATACTGGGGTACAAATGATATCAAAATGACATAGAGGATCATCTTGGTGGCGGAGTGGTGCTTTATGTCCGGGGTGGCAT
Organism: Rhinatrema bivittatum; assembly: GCF_901001135.1. Lineage (NCBI taxonomy): Eukaryota > Metazoa > Chordata > Amphibia > Gymnophiona > Rhinatrematidae > Rhinatrema > Rhinatrema bivittatum. The sequence continues at coordinate 357,984,232 of NC_042619.1, forward strand.
AGATTCTAATAGGATAAAGATCCTTCAAGATACTAAATGCACAATTGAATCTTTTTGGGTAGAAATCCCTTGCATGTTGAGGAAGAGTATAGTGATAGGAATATACTATCGTCCACCTGACCATGATGGTGAGATGGACAGTGAAATGCTAAGAGAAATTAGGGAAGCTAACCAAATTGGTAGTGCAGTAAGAATGGGAGATTTCAATTACCAAAAGTCAGCAGAAGCAAACCTTGCACATAAGCAAGTACTCAGATGAACAGGTGCAGGAAAGAAAATAGGGTCCCATTCAAAAGTGTATTTATTATGTGTCCAAACAATCATAGTTCATTCAATAAGGCAACTCCTTCAAGTGAACAAAGGAAATTTTTTATAAATGTCCCCCTGTGTCCAAACAATCATAGTTCATTCAATAAGGCAACTCCTTCAAGTGAACAAAGGAAATTTTTTATAAATGTCCCCCGACACGGTCCGTGTTTCGTGTTAACTGCATCAGGAGGGACCACAGCATATTATAATCTTTGTAATTACCCCAATATTGACTGGGTAAGTGATACATCAGGACATGCTAGAGAGATAAAGTTCGTGAATCGAATTGCTTCAGGAACCGACGAGAGAGGGAGCAATATTAGACCTAATTTTCAGTGGAACACAGGATTTGTTGAGAGAGGTAATGGTGGTGCGGGCCACTTGGCAATAGTGATCATAATATGATCTAATTTGAATTAATGACTGGAAGGGGACAGTAAGTAAATCCACGACTATAGCACTAAACTTTCAAAAGGGAAACTTTGATAAAATGAGAAAAATAGTTAAAAAAAAATAAAAAAATTGAAACATGCAGCTACAACTGTGAAAAGTGTACAACAGGCATGGACATTGTTAAAAAAAAAAAAAAATTACCATCGTAGAAGCACAGTCCATATGTATTCATCACATTAAGAAAGTTGGATGGAAGGTCAAACGATTGCCAGCATGGCTAAAAAGTGAGGTAAAGAGGCTGTTTTAGCCAAAAGATCTTCATTCAAAAATTGGATCCTTCAGAAGAAAATAGGATTAATCATAAGCATTGGCAAGTTAAATGTAACCACAATGGTCAAGTATATACTAACACAAATGGGCTATCCACAGGTATTATTCTTTCATGAATAAATATTCAAACATATACCTGTGTACATTTCAACACATAAGATTAAGTGAGAAGGGAACGAAATAAGGAGGGAACTCTAAAATAAGATTAAGTGAGAAGGGTATGGAATAAGGAGTTTCAAAAGAGAGTAGGAACTTTAAGAAAAGATTAAGTAAGAAGCTTAAAAAGATCAATTAAGAAGGGAACAGAGTAGGTAGATAGTATTGGATATCTTTAAGTGGTGTAATCACGGATGTTTAAAATTGTTGTATAATAATTATGTGCAATATGTGTATGTTTTTTAATTTGTGAGAGATAGCTATGATATATTATTAGTGATAGGTGCAATATTGTAACTAGTGATTGAATGTGGTATGCGTGACGAGTGTGAGTAGGTTTTAGATGTATGTGGATTTGAATTATAACTAATTAATAAAATATGTGTTGAAATGTACACAGGTATATGTTTGCAAGTTAAATGTAAGACATTGATAAGACAGGCTAAGAGAGAATTTGAAAAGAAATTGGCCGTAGAGGCAAAAACTCGCAATAAAAACTTTAAAAAATATATCCGAAGCAGAGAGCCTGCGAGGGAGTCAGTTGGACCATTAGATGATCGAGGGGTTTAAAAGGGCACTTAGGGAAGAAAAGGCCATTACGGAAAGATTTAACAATTTCTTTGCTTTGGTGTTTACTGAAGATGTTGGGGAGATACCCATTCCGGAGACAGTTTTCAAGGGTGACGATTCAGATGAACTGAACTGAATCACTGTGAACCTGGAAGATATGGTAGGCCAGACTGACAAACTGAAAAGTAGTAAATCACCTGGACCGGATGGCATACACCCCAGGGTCTTGAAAGAACTAAAAAATGAAATTTCAGACCTTTTTCAATTAACTTGTAACCTATCTTAAAATCATCCATTGTACCTGAAGACTGGAAGGTAGCCAATGTAACCCTGATATTTAAAAAGGGCTCCAGGGGTGATCTGGGAAATTATAGACCAGCGAGCCTGACTTCAGTGCTGGGAAAAATCGTGGAAACTGTTATAAAGAAAAAAAATAAAAAAACATTTAGATGGTTTAATGGGACACAGCCAGCATGGATTTACCCAAGGGAAGTCTTGCCTCACAAATCTCCTACATTTTTATTGAAGGGGTGAATAAACATGTGGACAAAGGTGAACCAGTAGACGGTGGTGTATTTGGATTTTCAGAAGGCGTTTGACAAAGTCCCTCATGAGAGGCTTCTAAGACAACTAAAAAGTCATGGGATAGGAGGTGATGACCTTTTGTGGATTGCAAGCTGATTTAGAGAGAGGAAATAGAGAGTAGGATTAAATGATCAGTTTTCACAGTGGAATAAGGTAAACAGTGGAGTGCCTCAGGGATCTGTACTTGGACCAGTGCTTTTTAACATATCTATAAATGATCTGGAAAAGGGTGAAGTGATCAAATTTGAGGATGACACAAAATTATACAGAGCAGTTAAATCTCAAGTGGTTTGTGATAAATTGTAGGAGGACCTTGAAAGACTGGAAGATTGTGCTTCCAAATGGCAGATTAAATTTAACGTGAACATTGCAAAGTGATGTATATAGGGAAAAATATCCTTTGCTGTAGTTACACAATGTTAGGTTCTATCTTAGAAGTTACCACCTAGGAAAGAGATCTAAGCATCATAGTGGACATTACATTGAAATCGTCAGCTCATTGTGCTGCGACAGTCAAAAAAGCAAACAGGATGTTAGGAATTATTAAGAAGGGAATGGCAAATAAAATGATTGATTGTCATAAAGCCTCTGTATCAGTCCATGGTGAGTCCGCATCTTGAATACTGTGTTCAATTTTGGTCAACGTATCTCAAAAAAGATATACTTGCACTAGAGAAAGTGCAGATAAGGGTGACCAAAATGATAAGGGGCATGGAACAGCTGCCATATGAGGTAAGGCTAAGGAAGTTAGGGCTGTTCAGTTTGGAAAGAGACGACTGAAGGGGAATATGAAAGAAGTCTACAAATTCATGAAAGGTCTTGAAAAAGTTAATGTAAATCGGTTATTTACTCTCTCAGATAATAGAAGGATTAGGGGGCACTCTATGAAGTTAGCAAGTAGCTCATGTAAAACAAATCAGAGAAAATTCTTTTTCACTCTATGCATAGTTAAGCTTTGGAATTCATTGCCAGAGGATGTGGTTACAGCAGTTAGTGTAACTGGGTTTTAAAAAGTTTGGATAAGTTCCTAGAGGAAAAATCGATAAACTGCTATTAATTAATAAGCAATAGTAGCTTGAGATTTACTTGTGACTTGAATTGGCCACTGTTGGAAACAGTATACTGGGCAATTCTTATGTTCTTATGATATCCTGAACTTCTCAATATTCTTAGCAGAATATCAATTTCATGTCAAACAAGTCCTCCAAAAGCTTCGTGATCACCATCTCTATGCCAAACTAGAAAAATATGCCTTTGAAAAAGATGGTGAACATAATCCTCTCAAAAATTTTTTTTAATTTTACAATATCAATATCCACACAAAATCAGCACCAGCATAGAATTAGAGAGATCATCTTAACCCTGGCAGCAAATAGACCTATATTTGTCCATAAGCTTGTGCGGGTCATTCATAATCATGGGTCTCACATCACTGCAGTTCAAAAAATTTTTTTTATTGTTTTTATGCATATAAAATCAGAGCCAAAGAGAAAATTAGTTTACTTCCCGAAAGTGATCTTAGTCTTCATTATCCAAAACATGAGGGATGAACACACATTTGGTTGCAGTACTTAACAGGAACCCAAGCATTCGGCTGCACTGCTTATGCTCTTTATACAGCATATCTTCCATCTTCATGGGTTGCCCCTCACATCCTCTCTATTCCCTGCCTATTACTGGAGAGTTCTTTGTCAAAGTTTTGGAGGGACCTTTGATTTTACCTCAGTCTATCATCCTCAGAGCAGTGGTTAGACAAAGTGGGTAAACAAAAGCCTTAAGGCCTTCCTGTATTCCTATGTTAATCAACAACAGGACAAGCGGACCTCCCTGCTTATATGGGCTGAATTTGCCCATAAACATATTAACTCCTTCACTGAGTCATCTCCCTTCTATGTGGTCTTGAATGCCACCCCCACCTACCCAGACCTGTTTCTGTGCCTGACACTTGCCCAGCAGTGAGCCTAAAAGAGCAAGAATTATTGGAGCTCTTGGAACAAACTGTGGGGTGTGCTAAAAGCCAGACAGACAGGAAATGTTGCCTAGCACCACCTGCTTCATCCTAGAATCTTGGTTTGGCTCAGCATGAAGAACCTCAGACTCCAGATTCCTTCTATGAAATTTGTACCATGATTCGTTGGTCCCTTTCCCATTGAGTGATAGCTGGGTCCAGTGGCGTACAAGCTTAAATTAATAACATCACTAAGGATCCATGATGTTGAAACCTGACATTCTGTCTTGGCCAAAAAGATCTCTTAAGTCCCCTGGTGTTATCATCGAAGAAGATACACAGCATGAGGTTGCTGAAATTCTGGATTCTCAAGGGTGAGAAGCAAGCTCCAGTATTTCATGTCCTAAAGAAAACTCTTGGAAGCCAGCTTCCAATCTGCAAGCACCTCAACAGATTTGTGACATCCTCAAATGATTCCCCAAAAAACCCAGGCCCCGAAAACAGGGGCAGGGGATTTGGAGAGGGGGTAATGTTATGCTTCACAACTCGCGGGAGAGCCCCATGGGCCATGTCTTTTACCACAACTGCTGCTGGTCCGAGGTCACGGCTTGGGACGCCACCATCTTCTCCTCATGGTGGACTCTGCTATCACCTCTGCTCCTTGATGCCTCTTAGGTATGCATACACCTGGCACCTCCAGCGTTAAAGGGCCCACATCAGGAAGGAGCTGCGGCACCCACTGATGACACTGATTGCAGCCCTATTTATGGGCCCCTGGAATGCACTGCCTTGCATCAGCAACATGTCCGTGGTGTTCCATGTGTTCCCAATGTGTGTTGCTTCCTGTGTCCCTTGTTCTTGCCTTCTCTCCATCCTGTCCTTGTCCATTCCTTCCTGCTTTTTTTATTCTGGCCTCTGTTCTTTGCTCCCCTTGGGCTGTCTGCCTGGCTCTGACCTTAGTTTGTTGCTCATCTCTGCTGTCTGCCGCTTGCCCCGACCACTAGCTTGCCTCTCGTCTCTGCTGCCTGCTGCCTGCCCCAACCACTGGTCTGCTTCTCGACCCTTCCATTTGCTGCCTGCCTTGATCCTAGCCTGGACTCTCGACATTATACCACTGGGCAGTCCTATGGACCCTCCTAAGACCTACCAGCCACCAGACCCCAGGTGCTCAAACTGCGGGTGAGTCAGCTGGTCTAGGCACAGATCCAGCCGGTCCTGCCCAAGGCTTCTCTGCCAGCTGCCAGTGCAAGCCTGGTGGGTTCATCCACTAGGTGGCGCCAATTACACCACAGCACAAAGGGTCCACAAACCCAGACAGTGTTATATAGGAATAAACTTCCTGTTGTATAAATAAAGAGAATTTTGTTGAGTGTGCAACTTGTTTCCCTTTGATAATTGTATGTTTTTTATTTTTACTCAGTATGTTCTTATGTTCAATTTGCTTGATTAATATACACTTGCCGTCTGGTTAGAACTGGACAATTTGCCATAGTTTCAGGCTACTTGGCCTTTTAATATTTGTGTCTCTCTTGTTATTGACTGATATCTGCATTGTATGTATTCTTGCTTTTACTTATAGTATGTGAGTACATTCTTATTTTTTTTATATGTTGTTGAAATTCGTTTTTCATTTTATTAAACTAGAAGTCGCTACTCTTGTAACTCATTTAGAATGCCCTGGAGTTTAGGTGAGAAATAAATGCAAATAAATGCATGCATATTTATGGGGATAAAATAGAATTGTCATTGCTCTCTGTTATCCTCAAATTATAAGGTTTATCTTCCTTCCTTTTGTGCCGTATTCGTATAGTAACGTATCATGCATGATAGCTTTAATATATTAATGAAAGTGGCATTCTTGAATCATGTCAAGCTGATGACCAATCATATCTAACTATAAGTTTGCTTCTCACCTTTTTTTGAAATATCAATTTTTATACCAAATCTGAAATACTCTTCAAGTGATGTTGGATGGAAAGAATGACTGAGAAATCATGAATTTTCTATGTAGGTTTGCCAGGCAAAGAAGGGTTACCTGGTCCTTTAGGCCAAGAAGGAACCAAAGGAGAAAAGGGTGACCGAGGTTGGCCTGGAGCTCCTGGAATTACAGGATATAAAGGTGATCCAGGATTTCAAGGAATTCCAGTAAGTTTTGTTTAATATTTCATTCATGAGCAAATAAATAGTAATAGGCGAAGGTCCAACCATCAGGGCTGAGAGACCAATAAGAGGAGGAAGGACACAAAAAATTCAATGAGTGTCCAAAACAGTTCAAAGTTTAATTTATTCTTAAGCAAGCAGAACATTCAAGTTGTCAGCATCCAGCCAAGAAATGTTCATATTTCTTGGGGGCCTGTTAAATTATTTATATCAATGGTTTCTTGGCTGGATGCTGGCAACTTGAATGTTCTGCTTGCTTAATATATAAATTAAACTTTGAACTGTTATGGATATTTGTTGAACTTTTTATGTTCTTGTTACTCTTCATTCATGACATGTCAGTTGTATTTCGAAGTAATTTGATGCAGCCCCTGTCATAATCTGGTCCTGGGCACAGGGGCTCATGAAGGAGGCTCATGACCAAGAGTAGGTCACATGTCTTCCTGGAGTTCCCATACCAGGGGAAAAGACTGAACTCTTCAAAGGCCCTTAGCGTGTCTCCTCACTCAGGCTCTACTGCTCCTCAGCCCAGCCCAGATACAATAAACACCATACAAAAACAGCAGGACTGTTATTGGCAAAATCCACAAAAAGATCCACTCAAAATCCTTGCATAGATCAGCTAGCCTTTACAGATTCTGGTCCTCTTCCTATGTCTACTGCAGTTGAATTTTACTCATGGATCTTGGAAGACTCAGCAGATTCTTTCAAAATCAAACTAGGCTGCAATTTGTTTAGTTTTCATTTGACTTATCCCTAGTTTATGGGATGGAAACTTAAAAAAAAAGCATTGCAGGCTGGTTATAATTAAAAGGTACACATCTTTATTCCAAAAGAGAATACATATCTAAGAAATGAAATACAAGACAGGAGATTTAGAAAAGAAAATCAAGAGGGAACAGTAGGATCAAGAAATCAGCACATGGATATTTTGATGACGCTAGCTAATGATAGAAAATCATTTGTTTACCATTGTTTTCCCATCACTTTCCATTGGTCTACTATATTGTGTTTTGTTAAAATTGAAGTGTAACCTTGTTTTGAAAACTGAAAGAGATGAAGAAAAATATCAGGAAGGCAAAAGGTCAAGCAGAGGAAAGGATTGCCAAAGAGGTAAAGTGAGATGACAAAACATTTTTCAGATACATTAGAGAAAGAAGGGAGGCCCAAAGTGGAATAGTGAAATTGAAAGGTGACAAGGAGCAATGTGTGGAGAGAGACAAAGAAGTGGCAGAAATATTAAACAAATACTTCAGTTCCGTATTCACAAAAGAAAACCCTGGAGAAGGACCGATGCGGGTTGAGAAGACTGAAGATGGGGGTGGAGTAGATAAAACTCCATTGACAGAAGAGAATATATGGGTGGAGCCAGGAAAACTGAAAGTGGACAAGGTCATGGGGCCGGATGATGCACATCCTAGAGATATTCTGGTGGGTCCGCTTAACGGCCTGTTCAGTAGATTCCTGGAAATGGAAGAGATGCTGTGTCCATGGAGAAGAGCTATGGTGGTCCCACTTCACAAGAATGATAGAGAGGACCTCAGTGGTGAAAAAATTAATGGAGACACTGCTGAAGAAAAGTTTTGTGAACTATCTACAATCCAGTGGGTTGCTGGTCCCAAGGCAGCATGGATTCACCAGGGGAAGGTCCTGTCAGACAAATCTGATTGCTTTTTTCATTGGGTGACTAGAGAATTGGATCAAGGAAAATTGCTAGATGTGATTTACTTGGTTTTCAGGAACGCTTTTGATATGGTCTCGCATAGGAGGCTTGTGAATAAAATGAGAAGCTTGGGACTCTGCCCAAGGTGGTAGAGTGGATTACAAATTGGTTGGCTGACAAGAGACTGCGTATAATGGTAAATGGAACATAATCTGATGAGAGAACCATATTAAGTGGAGTGCCACAGGGATCAGTTCTTGGACCTGAAGAATGCTGGGCTGTGTAGAGAGAGGAATAACCAGTAAGAAAAAAGCAGTGATAATTGCCTTGTAAAAGGGCCTTGGCGAGGCCTCACCTATAGTACTGTGTTCAGTTCTGGTGACAATATCTGAAAAAGGATAGAAACAGGTCGGAGGTGGCCCAGAGAAAAGGGTAACTAAAATGGTGTGGTATCTGTATTGGAAGACTAGTGAGGAGAGACTGAAGGATCTGAATATGTACAGCCTGGAAGAGAGGAGGTGCAGGGGAGATATGAAACAGACCTTCAGATACCTGAATGGTTTTAATGATGGATGTTCATCAAGTCTTTTCCGGAGGAAAGAAAACAGTAGAACTAGGGGTCACTATATGAAACTTTAGGGAGGACGGCTTAGAACCAACATCAGGAAATATTTCTTCAGGGAGAGGGTGGTAGATGCCTGGAATGCCCTTCTGGAAGAGGAAGGGCATGGGATAAACACTAAATGCTAGAGTTGGAAATTTAAGAAAAAGGTTCATGGGGATAACCAGCATGGAGCAGCAGCTGCTACCTCTAACAGAAGGCATGGGGATTACTACCCTTAACCAATTAGCATACATGATATTGGTGCAACTGCAGCAGCGCTGTCCGCTTTGACGGCAGGGGGGGGGGGAGAAAAGGGGAAATTGATTCAGACAACAATCAGTGCTGGGCCCTGACTTTTACGGTCCAGGGTACTGATATGCAGACATTATGGAAAAAGCACGGGACTGCTTCTACAGTCAAATCCAAGCAGCAGCACTGTATGAATTATCAGGAAGGCTGCTCACCCTGTAAAAATGTTACTAGGAGTAATTTTTTTTTTTATGAGTTTGACAGTTGCTTGGTTTTGTTTTTTAATATTACTACCCTTAACATAAGACTTGGGGGAAAGCTGCAAGGAGTAGAGATGTGCATTCGTTTTTTCCGAATTAGAAAATTTCAACGAAATTGTCCAATTCGGCATGTTTCGGGGACCCCGAAAAATGATTGGGATTTTCCTGTTTTTTCACAAAAATTCGATTTTTCGATTAGTGCACACTAATTCCCCATTAGCACGCGCTAATTCCCCGTTAGCGCGCACTAACAAAAAGTAACAAAAAATAACAAAATCTAATGGTTTTTGTTAGTGCGCGCTAACGGGGAGTTAGCGCGCGCTAACGGGGAGTCAGCGTGCACTAACTCAAAAAATGATTTTTCGCGGAAAAAAAAAAACTCGAACCGCAAAAAAAAGGACACTTTTAGCGGCAGCCGAAAAATGAAGAACGACACGAACACAAAAAACGATTCACATCTCTAGCAAGGAGTGGCAGTTACTACCATAAGAAGCTTGCTGGGCAGTCTATATAGACCATTTGGTCTTTTTCTGCCGTCATTACAACTGTATGTTACTATGGGATATTTATCCAAGGGTGGTAGAGCATATTCAACAATCCGCTGCTACTTGTAGACCAGAGATTGATAAAGAAGTTTATATTCAGTGCTAAGTGGTGGCAGCTGAATATTTGCCTGAGAATCAACGGTCGCCACTTATCCAGATAACTACTTATCTGGTTAAATATTTAGCTGGCAAAACGGTGGGTGAGGCAGGAGCATAACTGGGAGGGGTTGTTAGCCTGGTAAGTCATCCAGATAATTCTGGTCATGTCGTAAAGTTAGTGAGATAAACTTATCTGGATAACTTATAGAAGTCAGGTATGTTCAGTGGTGCAGCAGCCTGATGGGGGTGTATCCAGATAATTAGTTCAGCCGGATAAGCAGCCGAATATGAACCTCCTTATGTCTCCTCTACAAATAATTATGGAAGTATGAGAAACTCGTTTGGAATACCATTGCTCTGCTGACAGGTTGTTCATTCTGTAATGTCAAGTGGCTTTAATTCTATTGCTCTGCAGGGCGATTCGGGATCACCTGGCACTTCTGGTCAAAAGGGAGAACAGGGACATCCAGGGGTTCCAGGATTTTCAGGTGAGACTAGAAAATAAATGAAAAGTTCTTTACGGACACGAGAGAGTTATTTGTACTCATAAGTTCTGGATGATGTGATAAAGCAGCTGTGCATTTTTACTGATGGTTTGCCTTATTTTTTTTCCTAAGCCTAAGTAGGTCATTGGCCAAATTCACTCTCTGCCAGTCACTGCTTCTACAATTACCATTCCTTTACCCTCCTTGTTGTGTCTTCACCTAGAGAGGTAAAGGAATTTAAGAACAGTGGGTCAGATTAATGGTCAGTCAGGCCCAGAATCGTATTCCTAACAGTGACCAATCTGGGTCATTAGGAATAAGTACCCAACAGATCCTAATAGGGAGATTGAGTCCCTGTTACTTTTTCATAGCTCTTAGGAGCAAAAGGATGTGTTCCTGGAGCCCATCTAGCTATTAACAGTGGTACGATAATACACAGATTTGATAACACAGGTTTATTCAAGAGCTAAAGCATATATGTATTGTTGCCGTAGACAAAGCAGAGTGAAAGAGAGACTGTCCCACTGCATCTGCTGATTCACATCAGTTGTACTTGACTACCAGCAAGCAGCTGGAGTCAACATAGGTTAAATGCATAATAGGTACCCTCTCAGGTTTGGCCCAGTAATTTTAGTGGCTGTGCAGTGTTTCAGAAGCAGTGGAACAGCTCCCAACCAATCTCAGAATATGATGCACCTGATCAATTTTCTTCAAATGTGAAAATAAAATCTGAAAGTCTAGGGTATCAAATGCTGATGATATATCAAGGGGCAGTAGCAAAATTCCACCTCCCCCATCTATTTCATAGATAGTCTACCAGAGATCCCAGACCAGTCTTAGTACTGTGCTCTTTCTAAAACCAGGACTGAAAGGGTCCAGAGTCTCATGGTTGCACTGAAAGTGATGAATGTGATCAGCAACTAACCACACTGTTATTTTTTCTAGAAATGGAAAATTTCTATAATTTTCTGGAAAAGATAACTCTAATGAAGGTGTTTTAAAAAAAAAAATCAGATGTTATCTATCTTTAATAAAGCTGGAAAAATGCCTTCTTTCAAAAAACCATTAATAACTTATTTATTTATTTAGAAATACATATATATTGTGCCTTCCAAGGTTCAGGGCGGTTTACAATAAAACATGTATAGAGTAAATATAACATAAATATAACATACTTGAATTAAAATACTGTAAATTAAAACAAAGTAAAATCAAAATAAAATCATGACGAAATAAAATACATAATAAACAAAATACATTAAAGAGGAGAACAGATGTGGGGAAAGTAGGCAGGGAATCAGGAGCTAGGGTCGATGGACTGGAGGAGATGCTAAGGGAGAGAGGGAGAGACGTAAATAAGATATTAATCAGGAAAAGCGCATTTGAAAAGATGGGTTTTTAGAGCCTTTTCAAATTCCTTAGTTTCGGATATAAGACGAATGTGTGTGGGAAGATTGTTCCAATGGAGAAGGATCTTTCCTGAGTGATAACTAACCTAGTAGATTTATGAGATGGTATTTGTAGTAGCATTTGGTTCTGTCATCTTAAAATGCAGGAGGGAGTATATAAATATAAGGTTGAGGAGAGCTGACAATTTTTATTATGGATTAGGTTGTGAATGATAGTGAGTAATTTGTACTGTTTGCGCCAGTTAATGGGTAGCCAGTGAAGATTATGTAATACAGGGGCAATGTGGTCAGTGAGCTTGGAGCTGGAAAGAAGACGAGCACCTGAGTTTTGGACAAGTTGCAATGGGCATAGGGATGAAGTAGGGAGACCAGTGTAAAGTGTGTTGCAGTAATCCAAGCCAGTGAGAACGAGGGATCGTAAGACAGTACAAAATGCATTGGGTAGATTTTCAAAGAAGCGCGCGGGCGTACATGTGCGCACGTTACCCGTCACGCACACATGGATGCTCAATTTTATAACATGCGCGCACTGTGCTGGGAGCCTCTGACCCTGCCCCTGGACCACCCCACCCCACCCCCTCTCTGCCCCTTTTTCGAAGCCCCGGGACTTAGATGCATCCCGGGGCTTTACACACGTCACCGGGCTTTTATAAAATAGGCCTGGCATGCGTAACACCTTCTATGCGTGTAAAGCTTTGAAAATCCGGCCCATTATGTTCAAGTAGAGGTTTGATGTGTTTTAGTAAACAAATCTTATAGAATGAGTTTTGACAACCGATTGGATATGAGATTGCATGTTCAGTTTTGGATCAAAATGCACGCCGAGGTTCCGTGCTTTATTGCTAATGTCAATATTAATGTTGTCGAGTAATATGTGTAGGGATGTGGGTAAATGAAGGGTTGCCAAGAATCATGATTTCTGTTTTGGATAAATTTAGACTTAGTTTGTGATGAAATAACCAGATTTTCATATAAGTTAAGCACATGATCACAAATTGTTCAGTAGTCAAGACGGGTAGAAAAGAAAAACTGTATGTCATCTGCATAGAAATGATAGGAGACACCCAAGGTTGATAGAAGCTAGCAAAGAGGAGAGAGAGATATATTAAATAGAGCTGCAGAGATTGCCAATCCTTGAGCAATAGCAGTATTTAATGGTGATAAATTAATCTAAGAGAGACTCTTTGATTGCCTTAATAATCCATGAAGGACAAAGAACTGTTGGCATGTAGTGGGCTTAATAATGGACAATAGTTTAGACAACAAAATTCAGTTACAAGCTAAAATCAATATGGAGGAGGTTCATTGGGGCAGATATTGGAATTAGAAAGTTTAGGCAGAGGTCTCAACAGTATCCAGAGCGTCCTGAAGAGAGTCAATTTTATCATGGAAGAAGTCAGCAATTTTATATTCCTGGAAGTTACTACCAGAAGAATGAAATTTGCTGTACCCTACAGGTAACATATGCTTTCATTTTGCAGTTTCAGTTGAACTTATAGGTTGTCAAGAGTTATCTAAATCTTTTTCCTCCATGGGCAAGCAGAATATTATCGTCCACACAAGTTGGTGACCTCAGCTGAGAGAGGAAACCTTCTCATAAATCCCTAGAAGATCTTTCTGAGCATGCGCAAACCTTTCCATGCTGTAACCCGCCACACAAGTCCTCCTCAATCTTATTCTTTCGGCTTATTTGAACAAATGTGAATTTCTCTCTTGTATTTTTTTTTTTTTTTTTTTTACAACCACTCATCAGGATTTTTCCTTTTCTCTTCAGTTTTTATTTATTCTTTATTTTATCCAGTGTCTTAAAAAGAGAGTAATTTAGCTAGAAGTACCATTTTTCTCCTTCTAGTATCAGCCAAGAAGTCTTTCCTCCAGAACTAAAGTTTGACATCATCTCAGTGATTTTTCAAGATGAAATCGAAACTGGGCTTCAAAAGATGTCCTAGATGCTCTATGAAAGTACCATTGACTCACTTTTATGATTGCTGTATTTACATATATAGGGGCTCTTTTCCAGCCGTGCTAAACTGTGCCCATTGTGCTCGCATGTCCTCCAGGATCAGAAAATCCAGGAGAGTTTTAGAATCACCTTATGCCTTTGCTTCCGGAAAAAGTAAAAAGCCTACATCGGCAGAAGGACTTTCATCCAAAATAAAACAGCCATGTTAGTCCATTTGAATGCATGGAAATGAAGGTTAACAAATTTGAAGAAAAAAAAAAAAAGATATACGTTGATAACTTTTTGTTGGATTAACTTATTACATTTCTTGACTAGCTGTTGAGAGCTAATACTCTCTTCCTTAGGTCAAAGTAGCATGGAAGAGAGTATTAGTTCTCAACAGCTAGTCAAGCAATGTATTTTATATTATTTGTTTCACAGATTTAAATGCCTCCTTTTCCGAGGCTCTAGGCGGCTAGCAAAAGAACATACATAATAATGTCAAATACATAAATCAAAATAAACTAACAAAAATTAATCACATCAGTTGCAATATGCGTGAAGGTCTCTCCTGAAAACGTTCATATATCTCTAGTAGAAAGCCAGCTTGAACAATTTAGTTTTTAATATGCCTTTGAAAGTTTTATGACAAGACTTAAGGCACAGATCCTGTGGCCACCAGTTCCATAAAGTTGGAGCGGCGACAGAGAACCCTTACTCCCTTATCTCAACCTTGCAAGCATGATACATTGTCAGAATATGCAATAGGTAGTCCTGAGGGAATTTTGCATTACTGTGGAGCGTATAAATTGCGCAGAAATCCCCCCTGTGCAGAATTGCCAAAATCTGCATAGAAATTGGCAAAAATGAAGGCACCAGCATGCCGTGAGCAGAGTGCTTCCCGCTCATGGCGAAGGTCCCTCTCATGGTGAAGATAAAGGTCCTGGTGGGAGTGAGTGCCTGTAGAAAGGTGTGTGTGTGAGAGAGAGAGAGCATGTGGGGGGTGCTTGAGTGTGGGTGCCAGAGAGGGAGCTTAGGAGATTGTTAAGGAGTATGTATGTGTGTGAGAGAATGGGAGCTCGTGTGTATGAAAAAGGGATTGTGTGTATGTCAGGGTGCTCGCTTGTTTGTGAGAGAGGGAGCCTGTGTAAAGGGATTGTGTATGTGTGAGAGAGAGCCTGTGTGAAGAGGTGTGTGAGAGAGAGACATAGGTTCCTGTGTGAGGGTGTATACATGAGAGAGAGGGAGCCTGTGTGGGTGTGTATACAAGAGAGAGAGAGAGTGTCCCTGTATGAGGGATGTGTGTATGTGAGAGAGCAAGAGGGACCCTATATGTGGGGATGTGTGCGCGCGAGAGAATGAGGGAGCCTGTATGAGGGTGTGTGTGTGTGTGTGAAAGAGTGAGGGAGCCTGTGTGAGGGGCAGTATTGATAGCAGGGTCAAACTCTGGGAGTGGAGATAGAGTGGAAGGGGTTGAGGTGGATGGGAGAGATACTGGCAGGTGGAGGTGTTGGGGCCTGAAAGGGCAAAGTGGCCAGGGGAGTAGGGAGAATGAGTGGAAGGGACACTCTTACAGTGAATTTCTAGGGAAATTCTGCTCAAAATATTTAAAATTCTGCATTTTTAAGTAGTAATTTTTTTCTGTATTAATTTAAAATGTAATTACTTAAGACTGTCATGTATATTGTTATTTTGACCAGTATAAAGTATGCAGACTTATACAGTATTTTAAGTTTTACATTTTGTTTGTGCAGAATTCCCCCAGGAGTAAATAGGTCCCTCTGCGAGGATTGGAAAGCCCTTATCTGGTTATATATTCAAAGCATTGTGTCAGCCCAAGGAATAGATTCAATAAAAAGCTATCACCTTTTATATATATATAATATATTTTTTTTATTTGCTAACCTTTATTTCTGTTCAAAATAAAACGGGCAGAATCCTCTCATGCTCAGCCTTGGAACAATCACTTAAGACTTGGTTATTCAATCAAGTGTTCTCATAAGCAACAGCCTGCCGAACTATTCATGCCAAGGACCCTTCTTTAGTAACCCCCCAGAGAACTATATAGATCATATCCAGAACTCTCAGGCCTTCTTTGAATCCTTAACTCTCAGGCCTTCTTTGAATCCTTAACAGACTTAAATCCATTGGACACGTTGGACCTAATGTTTATTAACTCCAATTTCCAAACCGCCAACCCACCCACCTGCACCCCAGTGCCCTGGTCTGACCACTACCTCATTGAAAGCCGACTCACTTTGAAGAAACCCCTCCCAACTAACCATTCTGCTCAAACCACCATCATTTCCTGAAAAACCTGCCCTAGCGACGAACTAACCGATGCACTAGCTTCATCCCTACCAAGGCTTATCTGCTCAGACCCAGACACAGCCCTAGCATCCTGGCATAGCCTCACAGAAGACATTGCCAACAAATTATGCCCAATCACCGAACGTATCATAAACACCGCAGCAAAACCCTCTAAGCCATGGTACACCCAGGAGCTAAAAACCCTAAAAGCCAATCTCAGACAAAAAGAAAGAAAATGGCGTAAGGACCCAACCCCGCAACATTCCTCCATCTACAAAACAGCCTTACACACATATAGGCAGTCTACTCTCAAACACAAGCGAGACTTTTATGGTAAAAAAATTCATGAATATAATTTCAACCCCAAAGTTCTTTTCTCCTACGTCGCCAGCCTCACCACCCCTGTCCCCCCCACTATCCCAGATTCCGAGGCCGTGGCCAAATGTGAAGAACTGGCCAATTATTTCAAAAACAAAATCTACAACCTTCTCTCCAGATTTTCCCCCACCAACCCGTCCCCCCCTACTAACCCACCCTTGATCCCCTCCCTGTCCCAACCTTCAATGGCCACAATGGATCTTACCTCCTCTAAAGAAATTACAGGCCTCCTCCGAAAACTTAAACCTGCCTCTCATCCCAACGACACCATTCCCACCAAAGCGCTAATAGCCATTCCCAACAGCATATCCAGCACCATAGCTGAGATTATCAACTGCTCCATCACCCACGGGATAGTCCCAGATTCTCTCAAACACGCTGTTGTCAAACCCCTCCTCAAGAAACCCTCTCTAGACCCCAAAGACCCTTCCAACTTCCGCCCCATTTCCAATCTCCCTTTTATCTCCAAACTTATGGAAAAGGTGGTAAATTCACAACTCATGGACTACCTAGAAAACCATGATATTCTCCATGTCTCCCAATTTGGATTCAGGAAGCACTTCAACACCGAATCCTTACTGCTCTCCCTCACTGACTATCTCCTCAGAGGTCTGGGACAAGGCCACAGTTACCTCCTCGCCCTTCTTGACATCTCAGCGGCCTTTGACACCATCAGCCACCACCACCTCCTGACACGGCTAGAAAGCATCGGCATCTCAGGAATAGCTCTTGCTTGGTTCAAATCCTATCTCTCTAACAGAAAGTTCTCTGTGAAAATTGGAAACAACCTATCTACCTCATACCCCCTACAACAAGGAGTCCCGCAAGGCTCATCACTCTCATCTACTCTATTCAACATTTACCTCACTCCTCTCTGCCACCTCCTCACTGACCTTAAACTCAAATTCTACCTTTATGCTGATGATGTACAGATCATCATTCCCATTCACAACTCCATATCTGACGCCCTCGAGCACTGGGAAAAGTGCCTTGCAGCCATCAACGCCCTCCTCACCAACCTTCAGCTTGCTCTCAACACCAACAAAACGGAACTCCTTCACATCTCCTCGCACCCCCCTGACCTCCTACCTAACGACCCTAAACTTAACCTCCTCACAGCTCAACCCTCCGTTAGAGACCTCGGAGTCCTTCTTGATCCCAACCTAAGTATGAAACCTCACATCAACTCCATCCTCAAAA
The DNA here is from genome assembly GCF_901001135.1 of Rhinatrema bivittatum. NCBI lineage: Eukaryota > Metazoa > Chordata > Amphibia > Gymnophiona > Rhinatrematidae > Rhinatrema > Rhinatrema bivittatum. The sequence continues at coordinate 358,001,827 of NC_042619.1, forward strand.
CTGGCTTCTTCAAGCTAAATGTACTAAAGAAACTCAGACCCCTGCTCTACGCCCATGACCTCCGCACAGTGATCCAAGCTACCCTCACCTCCAAACTAGATTACTGTAATGCCCTCCTCTTAGGGCTCCCATTGTCTTCTATCAAACCCCTTCAACTTCTGCAAAATGCTACTGCAAGACTCATTACAAACACACGCAAACATGACCATATTACCCCCATCCTCAAGGATTTACATTGGCTCCCCATAATGTCCCGTATACACTACAAAACTCTGACCATAATTCACAAGTCCATTTACACCCACAACTCCAACTGGCTCGACCTCCCTTTCACTGCCCCCCTGTCCACCCGAGCCACCAGATCTACCAACAAAGGCACCCTACATGTTCAATCCTTGAAACTGGCACATCTCTCCTCCACCCGAGACCGTGCCATCTCTATTGCCGGGCCCATTCTCTGGAATACACTACCTGTCCACATGCGACTTGAACCCTGTGCATTTAAATTCAAAAAGAAATTAAAAACTCTCCTGTTCAACCATGCTTACACAGAATAATTCCTTCCACTCCCCCTCGCAGTCCCCTTTCAGGTGACCTCCTTATATTAAGGAGACTTTCATTGTAAATTGTTTTGGTTATTACCTTCCTGTTCTCCTATCCTTCCTACTGCCTTTCTGTTCTTCCCCCCGCCCAGTTACATTCCCCTGTTGCAATGTATTTTCCAATCTTTTCAGTTACTATGTGAACCGGTATGATGTCCCCACAAATACCGGTATATAAAAGTTTCTAAATAAAAAAAATAAATAAATAAAATACCTTGCTTCTTTGTTTTAGCCTACATTAGGCTCTGTAGCATTTACGTTATGTTATGTTATTACCCCATATAGCTGTATCCAAGTTACTTTTACCTGTTCATTGTAAGACATTAACTTGTCATTGTTCTGTTCAGAATGTAAACCGAATTGATCAGTAGCTCTGTTATTGGAAAATCGGTATATAAAAGTGCAAAATAAATAAATAAATAAATAAATCACCATTCTCACTCCAGTAAAGAGGGGGAGGTAAGTTACGCTATTTGGTGCCAAAGGATACTAGCATGGAGAAAGAGAGGTAACGCCCAGATTACTGACATAGGGAAAGATGTGAATGGTGTACAAAGCAGATTGGTACAGGAACTGACGTCATCCACTGTGGACGGTAAGCCAGCACTGTTGACTAGCATAGTCGATGGTGTCTTGTGCACAAATCTTCTCAGTTGGTGGTTTTTCTTCTGCACTATGTCGTCCAAAAATATATATAAAAAAAAAAAAATACTCTGAAACCTCTGCTTAAAAGGAGAGGAGATTTCACAGCTGAGAATGCCAATTCTAGTCCCAGAATTGGATGGCTCCACTTGGGCATTTCCTCCTGTTTCAGTAAATCATCATTCCTGTCTGAAAAAGATCTGGAAAGACTGTAAAAGAATTAATTAGCTAAGGTGTCCAAGTCATCTGTTCCAACATAAGAGAAATGATCCCTATTATGGTCACCATGGCTCACTAATTGGATACTCAGTCTGCTATTCTACCATATCAATGAATGGATGAAATTGTTCAGACCTGTGTTCTCCTTCCAAGGATAAAATACTTCCAGACGTTCTTTTTATTGATTTGATTCCCAAGAGGGCTTAGTTTTCTCTAGTGCCTCTCTCTTTTTGTTCAGAGGATGAACAACTCGTATGTCTGTCCAGTCCCTCCCCTCGGCAGTCTGAGGACATGTCCTACTCCACCTTTGTGCAGAAGATGCCTAAGGAAATCCCCCTTTTAAATTACAGGAAGAATCAAAATCTAGAGAAGATATCTTCATCAGCTTGGACAAAAACATTCATGCTTAGGCAGATGGTGGCCCGTTCCAGTACAGAAGCTGCCTCAGGAGCTTCAAGCCAAAATATGGCGAACACCTGGACCCATTCTTTTTGTATCAAGGAATCTGGATCTTAAATATAGAGTTCAGCCATCTCCGGGACATGATAAAGTTAAGCTTCCTCATCACTCTGTAGAAGCAGAATCAGCCTTAAGTGCTCCAAAATGCAAACATCCTTCCTGGCAAAGATGTCAGGATATTGGACAACACAGCAAATGGCCACACATGCACGTATGTGGGCTGCGCGTGAGCAATGCGGATTGTGAAAGCCGTGATTAATGCACATATATGCATGTGACCCAAAAAATAAGGGAGCAGAAAAGAGGTGGAGCCTGGGCATTCCAGGACAGGGCCCAACTCTTAAGTGAGTAACTCTGTATTTTAAAACCGGAGACCGCAGCATGCAGTGACTTGTTAGCCACGTAACTTTACTGCTGCCTCCTGAGGTGGAGCGAGTCTGCAGATCCTCCCGGTCAGCTGGGGACATGCAGGATGAAGAACCAGAGGGGTCTGGATGACCTCGAGATTGTCTGGGCAAACTGGCGGACTAATTGGGAAAAAGTGAGAATGACCCTCCTACGAGTGTGTTTTTTAAAATCCGCTTCCCTGTGCGCATTAAGGCCAGCAAAGTCCTATGGAAGAGGAAATAGGTTTTGTCAAGTAACCTCTTAAAAATTAGGAGCCTTCGTACGCACGGTAGGTGTATTTTAGATTATTTGCGTACAAGTGCTTGCATGATTAAATGTTCAAGCATATCTCCTCTCATGTGTCGATACGTGTGTGAATGGGTGCACGCACGCTCATTTTAAAATTAGCCTGAAAGTATATAGCCGCCTAAGCACCAATGGACGTGAAAAAAAAAGCCCTAAGTCCAGGCCAATGAGCCCTTTCCCCCTATCTTTCCAAGCTCCCCTCCAAGCCAACAATATCCCTTTCTCCAAATAGCAAAGACCACCAGGGCCATGGTAGATGCATACCTCCTTTGGCCTGCCACATTTTAATTACATTTTGGGGAGCTTAGAGGGCTGAGGGGCATGGGCCTCTGGCCTGAATTTGAAAACCATGCCCCTTTGCACAGGTCATACCTGACGTTGGCCCCACCCATCTCACCCCTCCACCACAGCTCCACCTCCTCGTCCTTCTGCTCCATGGGTCCTGAACCTATGGTTATATCCTCTCATCCAGCACACACGGAGGCAGAGTTCTATTCTATATATATATATTTTTTTTTTTAATGACATCACCAGTAAACCTGTCCTATTTAGAACCAATCCAGCCAGTGTTCTTTGCCTCCAGCCACTGGATGGATGTTTTTTGGATCTCAACATGCCTTGAGCAGATAGTTTGTTTGTTTAGGATTTCAGCCCGCTTACTATTTTTATAGCGATATTAAGACTGTGCAACTGAGCCATGCCCCTGCGGATGTTTCTCCTGCAGTGAGGCAGTAAGTTGCTTCCTCTCCCTTCCCGTTGTCAGCAAGGTTGAGAGTTACTGCCTGGTTTCTGGCTGGGTTTTTTTTTAAGGCTTTAAAAGAGGTAATTGCTTACTCTTTTTTTTTTTTTTTTTTAAGCTGCTTGTGCTGTCACAGCCTCAGCTCTATTTTATTCAACTCGATGGCTGAGAAGCTTTGCCGCTGTGGCATTTGTGGTGCCAAGCACACTTCAGCTGAATGGAGTCTGTTCTTTGCCACAGTAAATCTAGCTCACCCAAATCCAGTAAGACCACTCCCTCTGCCAAGAAAGTTTCCTCCAAAGAGATTTCAGATAAACAAAAGGCTTTTCCCAGAGCAAACTCAGCTTCAGGAGCGCCGTTGGCGGCAGCTCTTCTAATGGCTGAAATAGACGCGGTGGCCATTTTGAATGAGTCTCCTGCAACGTCGTCATTAAGGGCAGGTCCCGTGTTAAGTCAGGGACCTCACAAATTTCTACTGGGGCTGGATTTTCTTCAGGAATTTAAACAGGAAGTGCCTAGCACTAACGCTGCTTCCTTTTCCCCTGATTTTTTTTCAAGTTTTTACATCAGGCTTTTCATGCCTTACAGGGACAGAAAGAAGGCATTGCAGAACAAGGACAGAATGATATTTCACCTGCTGAATTTTCAAAGCTTCAGAAGAGAGAGAGAGAGATTTGAGGTGAGAAAAAGCTGAAACTCTCTCTCTGGATTTGGATTGTCCCTCTTATTTGAGAATGGAAGATGAGAGATGTGGAAGTGGACTGGATTCCTTAGAAGAAGGTAAGAGTCAGTCAGGTGAAGATGAAGAAGAGAAGATCAGGTTGTTTCGTAAGGAAGAGATGTCAGCTTTAATTTTTCAGGTTATGTCTGCATTATGTTTAGAGGAACAAAAGATTGAGAGACCCCTGGTTGGGATCCAATAGTGAAAGAGACTCAGAAGGCTGCTTCTACTTTTCCTCTACACTTGGAAATTGAGGCTATGATTTTGGCCGAGTGGGAATCCATCTGAGGCTGGCTATCGATACCTTAGAGTTTTTAATAGGCTGTATCCTATGCGACCAGAGGTGTTAGATCCTCTGTTTCAACAGCCTAAGGTTGATATGATGGTTGCAGCAGTAGCCAGGAGGACTACCAGTGGAGGGAATGCTACTCTACAGGATGCACAAGATGGGAAACCTGAGTCAATACTGAAACAACACTTTCCCATGGGTTCTTGAATGCTGCAGGGTGCAGTTTGTGCTAGTTATGTGTCCGGATCTTTGCTACGTTCGATTCAGCAATTATCTGAGATGGAAAGCACTGCAAAACTAGAATCAGCCATAGCTTATTTATCTGATGCTCTATATGATATAATTAGAAATTTTGCTAGGTCTTTAGCTCTCTATGTAGGAACTAGACAACTTCTGTGGCTAAGAAATTGGTTTGTGGACTCTTGGTCAAAGTCTAGACTTTTGCATTTACCTTTTAAGAGTAAATACCTCTTTGGGGGTAAGAATTGGATTGTCCCATTAGAAATCTGGGTGATTACAATTACAGAGATTATGGGAAGATAAAACCCATGCAAGTTTTCGACCATATCACTCTCATTCTTAGTTTATGGAAGCTAAGAGAGATAAACCTGGTAGGAGAAATAATTCTCAGTTCTCAAGGGGTAAAGGCAGGTCTCAGACTTTTGGTGGAGCAAGAAAACCAAGGAGCAATATTACGTGACCCCATAGTGCTCCACAGAATACACAATGAGGCCCAGGGGATTCATTCTCCAAGGGAGTCCATAGCAGGCAGATTACAGGTTTTTCTCAGGGAATGGATCCATATTACCTCGGACCCATTTTGGATCTAAAGGGCAAGAATCAGAATATTTATATACCTCGATTTCACAAGGAAACTCTTCACACTGTTATTCCTTTGGATTGCAAGAGTTTTTCGTGTCTCTAGATTTAAGAGGCTTACTTTCATATTCCAATGAAGCCAGATTTCTAAATGTGTTATGACCGTCGGTCGCAGCCATCTGCGACCGCGTGTACTTACTTCCTGCATTGCTCTCCTGCCCTCCCCGGGGCTGCTCGTGGCTTGTGCCAGCCTTCACCGCCACGTTCTCCGAGACTCCTCGTGGTGGCCTGGACGCTGCCGCCATCTTCCTAGACTTTGGGCCTTCCTAGGCGCACGTGCCACCGGACCCTCCTTTCAAGCCTCCTCGGCGGGAACCTCGGGGGCATCTTCGGTTGATGACATCATCAGACCGGTATATTTAAACTCCACCTTTGCCCTCAGCTAGTCGACTTGGCAACAAGTTCCGTATGTCTTCGACTACTGCTTCGTGTTCCTGAGACTACGCTTCGTGCCTTGGATTTGAACCCTGTCTGTTACCCACTCTCAGGGGCCAGTGCACGCACTGGGGACTCGCTCTCCTTGCCTACCCCGCTCCTCGGGCTGGCTCTGCATCTCCTGAGTTCTATCTGCAAGGCCCCCCATTCCTCGGGACTACCTCTGGGACACCTCAACTATCTGTGAGTTCTACTAAGGGACTTCCACGCTCTTCAGGGTTGCACCTGCATCCTGAACAGGATTGACGGTGCCTCCCACTTCTTGGGTCCACGCCTTCATATTAGTGTTTGCCAGAGCTCCCCTGCTCCTTGGGGTAGCACATTTTCCCTGGGACTTGCACACTTCCCTGCTCCTCGGGGTTGCACCTACAAATGACATTGGGACTGCCTACACTTCCCCGCTACATTATCACTAGAGGCTCAGCTCAGGCTTCCCTGTCCTGTGGGCAGCCCTACGGTGTTACATAATCATCCTGCGCTGTGCAGCTCCTCCCTTCGGGGTTGCCCTCTGGAGTACCTCCTCATTGGTCAAGCCTCATGTCCCCCGTTCTGCGGTCTGTCTGGCATTCCTTCCCTCGGGGTCCCTAGCCAGGTATTGCCTCCAGTCTACTCTCATGGGGGTCCTCTCCTGGTGCCATGGGATCTCTATTGCCTCAACCAGAGCTATCTGCTGTTTCTGACCTCGCCTCCCAATGGTGCAGACCTGTGGGGTTCCTTCCCATTGGTAGTAACAACTTGCATCTCGAGCCAAGAGCCCACATACCCACAAATCATAACAAAATAGTTCTTTGCTTTTGCATAATTGGCCAACATTATCAGTTTTTTGCCTTACAGTTTGGGCTGGCAATAGCGCCAAGAAACTTCATGAAAGGTATGGTGGTAGTAAGAACATAAGATATGTCATACTGGGTCAGATCAAGAGTCCATCAAGCCCAGTATCCTGTTTCCAACAGTGGACAATCCAAGTCGCAAATGCCTGGCAAGTACCCAAACATTAAATAAATCTCAAGCTTCTATCTCTTATTAATTATTAGCAGTTTATGGATTTTTCCTCTAGAAACTTATCCAAACCCTTTTTAAACCCAGCTACATCTACTGCTGTAACCACATCCTCTCAAAGGTGGCGGTCACAAAAAAGACGACTATCCCTGAGTGGGTTCCGTGTCATCAAAGGATGTGCAGGATCGAAACCTGGAGATTCACCTCAAGAGGATTTTTGAAGTACTGGCCCTCAGCTTGCACGCAGCCATTTGCTCCATTCATACAGCTTGTCTGCATCGAGTGCAGCAGCTTCAGGATGAGTATTGAGGCGGACAAGGCTGAGCGCTTAGAGGCAGTGGAAGCCTACGTTGCAGATGTCCTGTATGACTTGGTGAGGACTTCATCTTGTGTTTTGAATTCCACGGCATCAGCCAGGAGGTTGTTATGGCTGCGTAACTGGTCGGCGGATGTATCATCTAAGTCCCAGTTGGGGTCTCTACCTTTTAAGGGATGCCTTTTGTTTGGTGAGGACCTGGAGCAAATTGATGAAGAATCTGGGTGAGAATAAGGTGCAGAAGTTGCCGGAGGGCAAGCCTAAGGGTAGATGGTTCGTTCAGTCTCAGTTGTGTTTTCGGGACATTTAGCGGTTTCGTCTTGTGAGAGGAGCCCCAGCATTGCAGAAGCAAATTCATTCCTCGTGGTCAGTCCTGGGGGCAGTCCTTTTGAGGCAGTCGAAGGCCATTCAGAGCTTCCAAAGAAGGTGGGGCTACAGGGGCTAAATCCTCACAATGAGGCGAGGCCGGTCCATTCCATAGTTCCCTGAATAGGCGGTCAACTAGCATGGTTTTATGGTGAGTGGGCCAAGATCATTCAGGATCAGTGGGTCCTCAGCGTAATAAGAGATGGTTACGCATTGATATTTGCTCGGCCCATTCCCGAACTGTTTCTAGTCTCCCCTGTGGGTCGTTGGAGAAACATCGGGCGGTGCGGGAGACATTAGACAGATTGCAGAGGCTAAGGGCAGTGATTCCGGTTCCTCTGGGTGAAAGGGGCAAAGGTTGGTATTCCATTTACTTTGTAGTTCCAAAGAAAGAAGGCACTTTCTGCCTGATTATGGACTTGAAGCGGGTAAATATGGTGCTAAAGGTCCCGAGATTCCAGATGGAGACCCTGTGGTCAGTAATTGCGGCAGTGTGCAAGGGAGAGTTTCTGGCTTCTTTGGATTTGACGGAGGTGTATCTACTTATCCCCAATTACCTGGATCACCAACATTTTCTGAGGTCAGCATTTCCAGTTTCAGGCTCTCCCTTTTGGGCTGGCCATGGCATCATGCATATTCACCAAAATAATGGTAATTGTGGCGACATTATGGAGCGAGGGAGTGCTGGTACACCCTTACCTGGATGATTGGCTCATCAGGGCAGAAGGTGATAAATATTCTGGAATCTCTAGGCTGGGTGGTGAATTTGGAAAAAAGCCACCTGATTCCATCTCAAACTCTCGACTATCTGGGAGCATGGTTCGACACACTGAAAGGCAAGGTGTTTCTGATGGAGGAGAGAGTATGCAAGAATCAGAGGCAAGTCTGGTGCTTGTTGACTTTGCAAGTCCCTAGAGCATGGGATTTTTTGCATGTCCTGGACTTGATGGCTTCAATGCTGGACTTGGTTCATGGGCCTTTGTGCATATGAGAGCCCTGCATGGGGCTCTGTTGGCACAGTGGAATCCATTATCGGAGGAATTTCATCTGCCAATGCCTCTCGAGGGTTATGCATAGGACAGTCTGTCTTGATGCTACTAACGTCCAATCTAGTTCATGGTGTCGATCTGGAGGTCCTGGATTGGGTAATTCTTACTACCAATGCCAGTCTCCCTGGATGGGGCCAGCGACAGTCGGCCAGGGGCACTTTGTCAGCGGAGGAAGCCTCTTGGTCTATCAATCGCTTAGAGACCAGAGCAATGAGGTTAGCATTACTTACTTTTCTGTCTTTGGTGCGAGGCCAATCAGTGAGGGTCTTGCCGGACAATGCGATGACCGTAGCATATATCAGTTGGCAGGGAGGAACCAAGAGTCGAACAGTGACCTAGGAGGCTTAGGAGTTAATTCATTGGGTGGAACAGCACTTGGTCCAGATAGTGGCATCACACATTGCAATGTGTGATGCCACTATGTCCAAGCGGATGTCCAAGCGGATTTTCTAAATCACAGTTTGCTAGATCTAGGGGCGTGGGAGTTGTCAGAGACAATGATGCAGCTCATCTGAGAGAGGGCTGTCCCCATGTGGATCTAATGGCAACTCGTCTCAATGCGAAGGTGGCTCATTTTTACAGCCAAAGATTAGAGTACGGGGCTGAGGGAGTCGATGCTCGGGTACTACCCTGGCCTCGGGAAGTTCTGCTTTGCATATTTGCCCCTTGGCCTCTGGTAGGCAAGGTGTTGCGTCGGATAGAGAGACACCTGGGCAAAGTGGTGTTGATAGCCCCAGAGTGGCCACATTGCCCGGGATTCGCGGATCTGGTCAACATGTCAGTGGATGGGCCGTTACGCTTTAGTCATATTCCATGTCTTCTTCAGGGCCCCATATTTTCAGACCAGGCCAATTGCTTTTATCTAGCAGCTTGGCTTTTGAGAGGTGGCATTTGAGACACAGAGGGTATCCAGAGGTGGTCTGCTACTCTTCTGCAGGCTAGATGGACGTCTGCTTCATTGTCGTATGTCTGGGTTTCGAACGTTTTAGAGGCCTGGTGTATAACTAAAGGAGTATAGGCCTTACGGTCTGCTGTATCTCAGATTTTATCTTTTCTTCAAGAAGGTTTGGTCAAGGGCCTGACTTTCAATTCTCTGATAGTTCAGGTAGTGGCTCTTGCTTGTCTGCGAAGTAAACTGGAAGGTTGCTCACTGTCTTCTCATCCTGATGTGGTTAGATTTTTTCAGGGGGCTAAGAATTGTGCCCTCCAGTGAGGAGAGTTTGTCTATCCTGGAATCTGAAATTCGTTCTCTGAGGTTTATGTGAGGCACCTTTTGAACCTCTCCACAGATTGACGCTTAAGGATTTGACCCTAAAGATTGTTTTTGCTAGTGGTCATTTGTTCAGTGAGGAAAAACTGAGTTGCAGGCTTTGTCTTGCCGTGATCCATTCCTACAGACCTTGGACTCAGGAGAGTCCTTGCGGATGGTACCCTTGTTACTTCCCAAGGTGGTATTGGTATTTCATGTAAATCAAATGGTGGAGCTTCCAGCTTTTTCGGAGTTGGATTCTTCCACACCTCATGCGTGGGAGCTTAAGCTGTTGGATGTCCACAGAGCATTGTTGAGAGATCTCAAGGTAACAAATGATTTTAGGAAGCCTGATTTGAAGAAAGGTGCCCAGGCTTCCAAAGCTACCATTGCAAGGTGGCTCAAGGAGGCTATTGGGTTGGCATACATTATCAAGGAACGTCAGGTACCTGAAGGTTTAAGGGCTCTACACAGTCTCAGGAGGTCTCGTAGGCAGAAGCTTAATTGGTTTCTCCATAGGACATTTTAGTGCGGTGACTTAGAAGTCACTGCATACTTTTGCAAGGCACTGTTGTCTAGATGTAGTGGATCCAGAGACACTGTCATTTGGTGAGTGCATCTTGCGAGCAGGACTCTCCAGGTCCCATTCTGAGTAGGGAGCTTTTGTAAATCCCAGGAGTCTGAAATGATCCAGGTATGTACAGGGAAAGGAACATTTGTTCTTATCTGCTAATTTTCATTCCTGTAATACCACGGATCAGTTCAGAACCCGACCAATCTATGGAGGTGGAGCGTCGTCTGCTCAGCTGCAATGTCTGGATTCAGACTAAACGTTTTTCATGGTATAGAATATAAACTTGTTGGAAACATTTTTTTCTAAATTGGTTACATAGTTTAGATATTTTTACAAGTTTTGAAAGTGTTTTATGCTTGGGTACGGGTCAATACTAAGGAACTGCAGGTGACACCAGGGGATATGAAGCAGTGTCATTGAAACTTTCTCTGTCTCCATCTGCTAGCAGAGATGTATAAACCCAGGTATCTGGACTGATCTGTGGTACTGCAGGAACGAAAATTAGCAGGTAAGAACCAATTTTCCTTTTGCTGTGTTTGCAAAGAGACTTTGACTTTCCTGTAATGATCTTTTCTTTTTTTTTAAAAGCTAAATAATATTAAATAAAGAAGTAAGCATAGATTTTTGGCTTCTGACAATGCAAGATAAAACTTGCAAAGGTTTTTTTTAATTTGAATGTTGTTTTTTCACTAAGACTTTTTATTGATCATTAGTATTTTTTATATAGTTATTTATTAGCTTTGACAGTAGTAAACTGGCTGAATTGGTTCAAAATATGACAGGTATACTGGTGATGTCATTTAAAAAAATAGAATAGAACTTTGCTTCCATGTTTGCTGGATGAGAGAATATAATGCATAGTTTCTTGATTGGTGTAGCAGAAGTAAAAGAAAGGAAATTAACAGGTAAGACATAATGTCTCCTTTTTTTGTCTACAAATTAAGATCTGTGCATTTTGCTGCTCATCTGATTCCTTAATAATAAACCCATTCCCCATACTTGTATTCAATGATGTTATCTTTGAGTTTGGTTGACCTTCATGCTCGATTGGTCTTGTGAATACAGATGTGCTTTGGTAAAACCAAATCAGATCTTATATCCACTGTTTGAACATTTGATAGAAATGTCATTCTGTTAGAATATCTAGGAGACATCTAAATGTCCTTAAACATTTTTTTTTGTCAAATCCCATTTGGGTTATTATAATGGCTCTATGAACTGAATGATCTTTACAATTTCTAGAACGTTATGATGAGCCAAGCTAGGTATTTTTTTTGCACATCAGGTATAACCTTGAAAATTAATATTGTCTGTAAAAGGACATGCACTAAAAGTTATCAGAACCATATTGCTTGAAGAACATTCAGTCCATAATTTGTTGTGAGAAGTTTTAATAATGGTAGAGTCTACTGAGCAGGTAGGCTGTGTAATGTGAAATACTGAGATGCACACAAAGAGACAGTAAATTGTCCATTTTATTTTACTTACCATATTTATTTTCCATTATTATTCTGAGTAAATCTTCAGTTCATATTGCACCAAGCCGCAAATGATGTGTAGACCGGACGGTTCAGGTCCTTCAGATTGAACACATCGGCAGGCTTGCTGATGCGGCGTTTGTACATCAGCTGGGTATACTATATCCATTACATATTTTCCTGAGCCATGACATTAGAAAATATATGAGAGGTGCCTTTTTTGTTTGGTTATAATTAATTATTATAGGACCTCTGAGCGCTCTTTGTTTTGTTGAGGGTTTTAATCCCCCATGTTATATAGGTTCTCAGCCAAAAGGCAAAGAAACTACCATCCTCAGTGATGACTTTAAACCTTACGTATGATCTTAGTGAAGAAGGCCTATGCAAAATCTTTTTTTTTTTAGGGATATAAATAAGATTAGAAATGGGATGATTGGCAGTTCTTTCAGACTGATGCAATGAACAAAAGATGCAGGATATCAGTTTCAATTATCTGCATGTTCTCGACATATTATCTAGAGAGCAATCTAATAATTCCCTGAACTGTGCTCACTAATGTACGACTAACTGTCAAAATTAAAATGCTAGGTAGTCTTCATTTATAATGCAGAAAATCTAAAAAGGCCAGAACCGACCACGGAATGAGCTTAGCTCTTGAAACCTAGTCACATATGTATGATGTTAGCCCAATGAAAAGTTGTCGTTCATTCACTGTTATTTCTAAGTTCTACTAGTATTAGAAATCTAATCCTATTAAGTATAAGACAGTAGCACGGTTTCCTTAATAATACAGTATTTTTTGGACAAACTTAGATTTGCAAATGCCAGTATATGATCTTGTGAGGCAGTGAACCCGACTCTGAGCTGCATGGAACTTCCTCTACTGTGAACCGATTGGTAAGGTGCACTGGATTAGGTTGCAGCAAACAATCCACTTTAATTGCATTTTGTATGCTGTTTTTCATGCACACTTTTCTCCAATTTGTATCCTCTGATAGTGTTAATTAATAGGATTGTTATGAGGAAAATATATAATGTATTCACGTTTAAAAAAAAAAAAAACAACCAAAAAACTGGAATAAATCATTTATGATTTTGGTTTTCAGGCCCCAAAGGTTCTCTCGGGATCCAAGGTTTGAAGGGGGATCAGGGGGATCAAGGTTTACCCGGACCTAAAGGTATTCGAGCTTTATTTTTTGTTTAAACCTATAGCGTAACAAGATGATTATAATATGAACCTTAGAGAAATCTCTTGAACTGTAAAAATATTGAATTATACATTTATTTCCAGGTATACAAGGTTCTCCAGGACCTGCCGGTCCTCTTCAGGTTTTTAAAGGGGAAGCTGGTTTACCTGGCCCTGAGGGTCCAATAGGTCCTACCGGAAGCCCTGGATTTCCTGGTCCAAAAGGACAACAAGGTAGGAAGATTACTTTTTTTTTTTTCTGATTTTAGTGGTAAACAAATAAAGCATTATTAAAGGTTAAACGAAAGAGCCAAGGTGTAGGGAAAGAAAGTTCATTCCTGAATCCAGTGATGGGGGATATGTGTTTTTTTGTTTTCCTTTTCTGTAGGTATAACAGGATCTGTCGGTTTACCTGGACAGGCCGGTAGTCCGGGGTTTGATGGCAATCCTGGTCAGAAAGGAGATATCGGTGCTTCTGGTCCATCAGGTATGCCCACGTCGTGCTTAATCCATTCCCCACAAAAGGATGTACGTCTCTTCGCTGACCCTTCAATAGTTTGTGTATATGTGTAGCTAATAAGATTGACCCTCGTTAATGCAAATGTTCAGGTAACTTTGAACCTAGGGAGAGTAATTTTCAAAGGCATTTTTTTGGGGGCGACATGCTGCTTTACTTGTAGAATGTGACAAACCTAAAGTATATCAAAAGTTACACCTTTGTAGCGAACTGCTATGTTAAACAAAAACAATCAAGAGCTACCGCTCTGTCGCTCTGCAATTCAATAAACCTTTGAATGAATGATATGTGTGTTGTGAATTAATTTTAATAAAGTAAATACCTACACTATCTGTGGTGAAAACATTTTTTTCATGTGTGTAAATTTTTTAAAAAATGTTTTATGGAGTCAGAGAAAGGATCAACAAGGCATAGTGACTATGCTTATCATTTCGCTCTCATCAAAAAACAGTTTGGTTTTTAAGGTTTGGAGGCGGGACTCCGTTGTTTACCATTTTGACAGCTCAGAGTGCTCCTTTCAGGTCCGCGTACCGCATTACTAACCTTTAGAGTTCTCCAGCAGGTCCGAGTGCCACGTCATCAATCGTGCTGCAACGTTGAAGCATCCCATTGGTCACTTTCAGTCCCAGTAGTCATATATATAAGGAGTCAGTTCACTTGCAAGGCTATCCTTCCCGGCGATCGATAGAGACAGATCGCCATGTGGCACAACGTTTATTGCTTTGGAGAAAGCGTCGAGTAGAGGGCTGCAGACTCCGTGAAGTTGGTTTTGGGAAACATCTAACCCCCTGAGGAAAGGCATTTTCGTCTGAAACATGTTGGGATAACGTACAAGAAGATGGATACACCAACCTAAATCCGGGAAGTCTGTTTTTTACCTTTTATTGACATTCTCATTGAGCACAAGGGAGTAACCTTTGCGGTCACGCATTTAAAAATAGCATTGCCACGGAAGAGTTCTTCATGTGTTGCTAGGGACAACACAAGTTCATATAGAAAATTTTCAAAAAATAATTATTAAAAGTTTACCGAGGAGGAGGAGGAAGGTTGATGATTATAAGCTCACCTTACGGAGGTGCGGGGCACCTACACTATGTATGAAACCTTTCTCTGACTCCATAAAACATTTTTTAAAAAATTTACACACATGAAAAAAATGTTTTCACCACAGATAGTGTAGGTATTTACTTTATTAAAATTAATTCACAACACACATATCATTCATTCAAAGGTTTATTGAATTGCAGAGCGACAGAGCGGTAGCTCTTGATTGTTTTTGTTTTACTTGTAGAATGGCCAGTTATAAAATTGCCTGCCCAATATGTGAGCAGATGGATAGTATGTGCTTTAGATTTATCCGGACTGAGCAGAGGCATTCCAGCTGGTGGGGCTGGGGAAGGGTTTTTCACGTAACATGCATGCTTGGACATTTTCAAAAGCATGCGTGTAAATTTTCAGGAAAAAAAAATGATAGCAGGGGTGCAGGTCGTTAGGATGGGATTATTTTCAAAGGGAAACTTAAGTGCATGCATTGACTTTGAAAATGAGACCTTATGCAGCTTTTTGCTGTCTAATTTCCATGGGCTGTCATAGAAGTGTCCCCAAAGTTCCTTAAAGGGACTATACATCTTCATTAGTTTTCATCACTCGTTCAAAAAAGCAGTCCAATGAAAGATTTACATATGGCAGCCTTATCAAATGACACAATTGTGAAATCTCTTTGTCCTATGCTCATTGTACTTTAGTTCGCATCATATATTTTAATGCATTTTAGAAAAGATAGTAAAAGCGTAGAGAAAAAATATGGTTTTCATACGGTGGAAGCTGTCTTGGAATTTTGATACTGGAGCTGGACAGTGGGTTAAGGAATAGAAATAACCTATTTTCACAGCTTATTATAATGAGCATTTATTAAAGATGCTTTGGTATCCTAATATGAAGTATTTTAATAATAACTTGCAATATTATATTTTAGCCTTTTGGTTGATTTTTCTATTGTTTGATTATAAATGCCAAGGGGTTACAGCCTGAATGTACCTACTATAATAGCTGATGTGTGGCTTGGTGGTTTATCATGTTGTGACAATCCTGCTGCTTCAGGGTGCGTATCGTAGTCACACAGAAAGAATCAAGTAGAAAAAGCTTGCAAAATAAATTCCATCTTCATAAAAGCTTTTTCCATTCTATTTCATTGCCGCCACGCATGTTGGGAAATAAGAGAATGTTTTTATACCTCCGCTAAAACCTCTACTTTGCATTTCTTTGCTGCCTTACTACAAAGGAAAATTAAACCCTTGAAACAACTGGGATGACCTGTTCTACTGCAGGGTGAGAGGTGAATTTTCAAAAGCTGTACACGCAGAAAATAGCACGTGCGCGTGTAAAATAGCACGCGCGCGAGTGTTTGTTATTTTAAAACCTGTGACAAATGACGTTAACTTTTGAACATTTGCGTGCTCGTTGGCCCGCGCCAGGGGACGCAGGCATTTTATTGCATAAGCATGTATATGCTTGCATGTTATAAAATAGCCTGGCTGTGTGCACACCTGCACTCTAATTGGGCATCTGCCTGTGCCACTTTTACTGCATGAGTTGGGGGGGGGGGGGGATTTTAAAAAGCATTACCGGTTTCACCAGTCCGTTACCAGTTTGCCCAGGTAAGGGATAGGACTTCCAAACCCCCCTTCTCCCCTGTTAGCCTCGACCCTTAAAACCCCCGCCGATCTATTAATCTTTATTTTATAACTTGCACGACATCCATAGCAGAAGCGATGTTATACGGCAGGGGACAGTGGCACCTGTCTGTGCTCGTAAGCACGCGCGGATTTCAAGGAGCGCCCAGCCCACAGCCTGTTTTGGGGACCTTTCATTTGTGTGCGCAGTGGGAGATGTGCGCGTATCCTGGCGGCTTTTACAGCTTGCGTGCGCTGGCCTGACTTGTGCACGTGCCTCCCGTTTTTTCCAATTCACCTGCGAGCTTGTAAATCAGGGACCGCGAGGGTATTTGCGTGTATACAAAAAGGGGGGGCAAGCCAGAGGCGTTCCAGGGAGGGGCCAGCATTCGCGTGCATATACGTTGCTACTTTGCGGCCTGCCGAGGCGAGGCGTGCAAGTCTTTTTATGTGCATGCATTTACTTCTGCTCACTATCTGCTGTAAGTGATCGTAAACATCTTAAAAGAGGAAAAAATGACTGGGTGAGGGGGTCTGGGTGACTCGGGAGGTGGGGCACCTCGGGCTGAAGAGCCAGGAGGATCTTCACGAACTCCAGATGGACTGGGCAAACTGGTAGATTAATTGATGAAACGCTGTAACATCCCCTGACTTATGCATGGAAAAGCTGACTTACAGGAAGTAAACGTGGCTGCCTAGCACAAGTAAAATCTATTCGCGCACCCCTTCAAAATCCAGTGTTCAAAACTCTAACTTATCCAGCTAGGTAGCGCCTTTGCCGCTACTTAGACGTACAAATTTGAACTTATCTGAATAAATAGTGCTTTTTTTTTTTTTATAGACAAGTCTGAAAAGTGCTAATTAAGACGGAAAAGTAGTGCTTTTCAAACTTATTTGCCTAAGTGCTGCTACTTAGCCACATAAATCAGAACTTATCTGGATAAAGGCCCCTTCTTTTCTGGACGAGTCAGAACTTGTGCAGCCCGTGTTTTTTTTCATATGTGAGCATGTGGGTGCCCGTGGGTACTCGTATTTTGTAACCTATGCATATCATTTGCGTGCAGGGTACAACACACAGCGGTAAATTGCCGTGCACCCCATATACACTCAAATATGGGCGCATGCAAGTAGCTTTGAAAGTTATCCTCCCCGTCTGTCTGGTGCGTTTTCAAAGGCTTGCACATATAAAAATTAGCATATACGCCTGTAAGTAGCATCTTCTTGCATACAGGCTGTTTTATAAACCTCAGACACCTGTGGGTGTTTTTGCTTTCATACGCACTTATGTGCATGTAAAAGGGGGGCGGTCTAGGGGGGCATTCTGGAGCCGTGCCAACATTTACAAACGTAAGTTTGCTGTTTTAAAAGTCGTGCCTGTAGCAGATAATTTTCAAAGGAGCTACGTGTGTAAATGCAACATACTATGATGGTAACTTTCAAACAGCTGCGCAGGGGTACGTGTAGGCACATATGCCGGCTCGCGCCCGGAGATGCGGCCACTTTATAATATATGCGCGTAGGATATAACATTGGTTATGTGTACCTACTTTTGTGTGCAATTTTATATGGACACTCATGCGAGTGCAAATGCCGGCTCTACCGTGTAAGTGGGGGGGAGGGGGGTGACACAATAGCCCTTCCAAGTTCGCCCAGTTAATGGATCAGATTTCCTAACCCGCCCCCTTTTTACCCTTCTGGGTTTTTTTTTCATTTTAACACCTAGATGCTGCCCATTGCAGAAGTGAGGTTAAGCGGCAGAGTACCCCGGCGTGCACACGTTTCTAGGTCACTGCCCGGAATGCCCAGACCCCGTCGTGCTCCGCCCAGACCACGCCCACTCCCCGCCCCTTTCTTAAACTTTTCATTTGTGAGCGTGCCGGGAGTCACACGCCTACTTGTGTGCTTTTTAAAATCCGCGTGGCGCGCGCCGGCCCCAAGACACGAGCATATCTCCTAGCTTTGGTACGCATGGCGGGGGGGGGGAATGAAGGCTGTTAAACTGGGGGTGGGGTGGGGTTTGGAGGACCTGTATCTTAACTGGGCAGACTGGGGATGGTCTGGTAAAAGTGCCAGTGGTGTCGGCACACGCCCCATGGCAATGGCACATTTTGTCGCAGTTTCGAAAAGGTCATTTGCATGGATGAAACCCAGTCTTATGCAGGAAGATTACCCCCGTAGATTTGCTAGTTTAGGTGGTAACTTTCAAACTGGCACGTGTACGTTGGCCCGCGCCTAGGGACGCGCGGGCATTTTATAACACACGAGCGCATGTTATAAAGTAGCCTGGCGGCGTGCACGTGTGTACCAAATTGTAAGTGGGGCCATGCACCTGTGCGCGCAAATCCCGCTTCTAGCGCGTATATCGTGGGATTTTAGAAGGGGCATGCGCCGACACCATTGGCAGTTTTACCAGATCATCCCCAGTTTGCCCAGTTAAGAGATGGGTCCTCCAAACCCCCTAATTAGGATAGCCTTCATTCCCCCCAGTTAGCCCCGATGCCTAAAAGCCCTCAGATCTGCCTATTTTTCTTTATTTAACTTACACGTCGTCCATAGCAGAATAGCACGCGTCAGATCATGTACGTGTTTATACTCCCATCTCGGCTTCACGCCCATGCCCCACCCAGACCATGCCTATGCTTTAAAATAGACTCATTTATGAGCGTAAGTCTGGTTTATCGTAAGTCCTACTTTATTTTCGCATGTAAAATATTTGAGGATAACCGTCAGACAACCATGCACGCTGATACATATGAGCTAGTATGACCGTGCATAGTTTTACCGTAGTGTTTTATGACGCATGCATATCGCATATGCATGCTTGCACGTGAATATCTGCAGCGCATTGAAACCACATTTATCTATGCATTGAACGTATTTACTTTTTCTGCTTATTTTAAAACTACACACATATATATATTTTATGCACGCAAGTAAACAGGGCTTAATTACGTAAGTCCCGATTTTACATGTGTAAGTCGGCTAATTTTAAGAACATTTGTGCATTGAGGAAATGAATAAGTTGACCAATTAGTCCACTAATTTGCTCAGTCTTTCAGGTCGTTGAGACCTTCCTGATTCTATAGCCTGAACTCCCCTCAGTCCAGCCGTATCTCCCACCCAGTCAGTACTACACAGCAAACACATTTAATATCACTTTATGTGAATAGTTTTTTTAAAACAGGAAAAAGTACAGGTTTTCAATGCTTTGAAATATTGGCTTTCAAAGCATTGAATGTATTTGTGCATACACATCCATATATGTATATGCTGCGGGACTAGAGATGCATGTATCTCATAATATGCTCCCAACTGAATCATGCGGGTTATGGAATACTAGAGTAAATCTGCTTGCAGCCACATATATGCGCGTATGGCCACCGCGCGCAGGTATTTGAAAGTCTTCCCCTCTCAGGAGAATTTTGGAAGCCTTATGCACACCAAAGCCCGGGAGATCTGTGCCTGTGACTCCCATGGTATATTTCCCCACCGTGAAATTCTGCAGGAAAAAAATACCAACGCAGTAAATACCCACAAGGCATGTGCAATGGTGGTCCCAGGACTGTGGGGCTGCCATTATGTAAAGGGACCAGTTGGCCCAGCATCAACTCCCCCCCCCCCCCCGCCCCCCCAAAAGTCACAAAGCTCCGAGGTCTCTCTAGATGCCCATTCCACACCTGGAGGCAGCCATTGTTTATTAAAAATTAAAAGAAAAAATGTTTTTAAGTCAGTGCTGGGTCCTGCCCCCGACCCTTCAACCCCTCCCTTTCAATAAAAAAAAAAAAAATCCAGTCCCCAGAGGCTGGGAACCCCCCCCCCCTACCCCCCCTACCCTCCATAACCCCCACTTATTCACAAATGATCCAGTGGAGGCCCAGAGCGCCATCTAGGCTCCGGGCTCTGCAGCATCGATTTTTCAAAATGGCGCTGGCATGTCTTTTTGCCCCAATTACAAAAATACCTGCAGACCTGAAAACTAATTTCGAAAGGGAAACCCTCCATGATGATTCCTTTTGAAAATCCGGCTTTGAAGCAGGAGCCAGTGTACTTGCGGAAAGAACACACGTGGGCTTTCCCTAACCTGACCTATCCCCAACCCTTTTTTTTGCCAGGGGTAAAAGCACCCTCACTGTGACCAGCGTGAGTACTTTTACCCGGGGGTAGGGGGAGAGGAATTTTCAGAGTCCCCATTTTTGCAGGGAAAACGCAGTTTCACGCATGGGAATTATTTTGAAAATTGCCCTTTCTTTCAACTCTCAGGGCTCTGAATGACACCCAATCTTCACAGGTGTCTGCTGTGCTGTTTGTTCATGTGACGGTGCGTCCTAAACTGCTCCCAAGCCTTCCCCCACCCCTGACCCCCACCCCAAATTGAAAGGTCTCCCCGTAACAGTGATATAAATAGTAAACTGAACCATTATACCGAGTCTCTCTCTCTCTCTCGTTTTTGACTTTTAAATGTAAAAATCTGTGGGTTCTGAGTTTCTAATGTGGTACCAAGCAGTCAGGAATGAATAGAGAACAAATTCCAGATTGGGCTCTGGCAAAAATCTTTATTGGTGAAAAGTAACAAACCAAACCATTCTGCTGTTTCATGCAGTTCAACAAAACAAATGTGACAATGCAACTTATAGTTTCAGTTATATTTGCTTTTTCCAAGCTTCCGTCTTTCCTCTTGGGTTCCCCTAATCCCTCTGGGCTCTTAGCTCAGTCTGTAGAGCTCCATCCTAGCCCAGAATCCCTTGCTGGGTTGGCACTTAAGGAGGACCGGTACAGAAAGCTGTGGCAGGTCCCTTAAGGTGTTCTGAGGGAGTTTCTTATATTTCTCCTTCACGCTAAATTCAGGCACCTTAAATCACAAGGCACCAGAAAAACAGTAGATGCTAAGTTAGGACTGTACAACTCTCTTCCCATCTTAATTATGCAACCTTTTGGGGCAGCTTGGCAGGGTGCTGGGGCTGGAAGGGTGGATCGAAGGGGCACCCTTGGACATGCTACAGATTTTCAAACAATATTTGGGACAGCGGGAGCTGGGATTGGAGGGGCTTTGGATTTGTTAATTTTGCTTTGGGAGGGACTTAGCCACCTACCGTTGAATGTCAGTCCTAGGCAGATAAATTTAGGGGCCTCAGATTTTGATGTAGAATCCTATATTCAACACAGTTTTTAGGGAGCTAAAAACAGCTGAATAAGAGCCTATATTAGGTACCTAGGGTTTCTAAATCAAGGTACCTGGCAATTTTTAAAAATTGGGTTCAATATACTTTTGCAAGATTTGATGATGATCTTTTTGTTTTTTCATTTATTGATCCTGACATTACTTCCTGTCTTGTTTTACTTTGAATTCAGACATTCAGTTATTATTTGTTATGCTTAAATTAAAATCAGCTTCCATTTACTATTTATTTATTTATTTATTCATATTTTATTCATTTACTATTTAAATATGCATATATTCTGCTGAAGCTTTGGACTTAGAGCTGCAGAGCCAGCTAGGTCTTTTTTTCATGATGGTATAAATTCTTTGCATACATTTATTCAGCGTACTTACTTTTTTTTCTTAATTTAAATTAGGTCCCAGAGGATTTCCAGGCCCTCCAGGCCCAGATGGTTTACCTGGACCAAGCGGTATTCCAGGCTCATCATCAATGGCTCATGGATTCCTTGTTACAAGGCACAGTCAGACCATAGAGGAGCCCATTTGTCCTTTCGGAACAAAGAGAATTTATACTGGGTACTCTTTGCTCTACGTACAAGGCAATGAAAGGTCGCATGGTCAAGACTTAGGTAAGATTACAATAAAGCGAATACAAGTTACCATGCACTATCCCCAAGCGTATTTATGCGTTTCAGTTTAAATCAAAGATAATTATTTTTTTATATTTATTTTGGTGTTGGTACATATATAGAATGTGGATTGCATAGTGCTGACTTTTTTTTTTTTTTCAGGAAACACATACACTTGAGCCCATGTTCAAAGCAATATGAAAGAGAGAGAAAAAATGCTCCCTCTAAGAACTCAAGGCTAAAACTGCTGAACTGTCTGGAACTCTAGTTAACATGTTGCATGTATTCTAGTTTTGAAATCAGAATTTACTGAATATGCAACTTGAACTATTGCTTGATTTCTTGATAGAAAAACATATGTTTGTGAAAATATTTACATTTCAAAATTACTCTTTCAGGTAGTGCAGGGAGCTGTCTTCGCAAATTTAGCACCATGCCTTTCTTGTTTTGTAACCTCAACAATGTATGCAACTTTGCATCAAGGAATGACTATTCTTACTGGTTATCTACTCCTGAACCAATGCCAATGAGTATGGCTCCAATTACTGGTGACAATATTAAGCCTTTCATTAGTAGGTAAGTACACTTTACTTCTCCATTGGTTTTTAAATGTAAAGAAAGCATAAGAGTTCTGAAATAGGTACAGAATAAGAGGAAACCTGTTAAAATAGGTCCCAGTAACAAAGCCAATCTATCTCTACATTTATGCAATATATATATAAACCAGTACACAAGTCATATGAAAGGAATCACTTCTCTGTGATTTTGCTGACCTTAATGAGACAAGGATGGAATTTTATAGTAAGATTTTGGCTAATGGTAAAACTCCAGTTATATAGCACTTAGTAATGTTAGTAGTATGTTTATCTCTACTAGGCTACATTAGCATATTTAAAGACATCTCATCCAGCAATATTAAGCATTTTTCTCATAGGCACAGAATGGGAGAAAAGTAATTTGGAAATCAGGCCTTTTGTTTGATATTTAGAAGTCTCACTGGCCCTGAGGCTGGAGAGGCATCTCCTCTGAGATTATCCCATGCTATGACTAGGAGGGGCTACCATATTACTGCGTGGGTTGAATACCACTGTGGAAGTGATAAGTAGAAGTAGTAGTCCCTTCCTTCCTGAGATCAAGCACGTCCCTGTCCTGATTACAGTTGGCATTCATGGACAGTAGACATAAATCCAAGTCTACTGCACTTCAGAATTATGGCCTGACCTGTGGGACCAGTCTAGTACCTGGACTTTAAATAATTTTGCGTTCAGCTTATTAGTTGACGGAATATTCTGTCAAGTCTGAATCCCTTGAGCTATGTCTTTATTTTTGTAATTGCTCACAACATAATTATCTAGTAATATATTAGACGGCAGCAGTTAAGGACCATTTAGTCATCTAGGGGGTCATTTTCGTAGCGTATTGCGCGATAAGCGCAATACGCAATACGCTACGAAATACGCTAGGGGGTCATTTTCGTAGCGTAGCGCAATACGCAATACGCTACGAAATACGCTAGGGGGTCATTTTCGTAGCGTAAGCGTATTGCGCGATAGCTAGCTCAGGGCAGAGTGGGGACAGAGTCGGCCCCGGAAGAGGAGGAGTCGGGGCGGACGCGGCGGAAAGATCACTGGCTGCGAAAAGGTAAGAACCCTTTTCACTACCAGTAGCATGCCCAATAGCACCACCTTATACGATGGTGCTATTGGGTGCGAAAGCCAGCAGCAATTGCACCGCGGAGGTGAGATTGCTGCCGTCTTTCGTAGGCCCGCCCCCCGCTTCGCACCCCCCAGCCCCCCGTTAGCGCCGGGATTCACTATTCTCTTCCTTATCCTTAACCCCCCACCCCCTTTGCTGCACTAAGGATACAGTTCCAGCTATCAATCATAGAAGTGGGATCTCTCTCCTCTCTAGTTGGGAAATGTAGCTACATTAGCCTGCAGGCCATGCTAGGAAGCTTGCCACCTGCTTCCAAATTATATTTAAGATTGTATCAAAGCCTTGCTGCTGTTTCATGTTGGTTGACCTTGGGCGTTTGATGTTTACATATTGTTTGTTTGTTTTTTTTGTTTGCAAGTTGGCGTTATTTTAAACTCTCTTCCTCTTGTTATATATCTACAGACAATAGTTGACCTCAGTGTTTTATTTCATAGTGGCTCCAACTTGAATGGCTTTTTTATCTGTGTGTTGACTGGACCACAACCATTGCATTAATAATCATCCCCATCTCAACGTAATAATGCAGTACAGCTGCTAATTCTGTGATGACATCATCATATTCCTTTTCCTCTATTTCACAGAATGATTTCATAAAGCAAATACAAAATATCAATTTTGTATTAGAGCAAAACATATTGTCTTGCCATTAGAAAACAGTGAATATCACTGGGTGATAATCTTTGGACAATATATCCTCTAGCAGTCACAATTTCTTCCTTCAGGATCAATAAATGTTTACCACAAGATGGAAAATAAGATCTTATATGTAAGATCTGCTTCAGAAACACCATTTCGATCCCTATAATTCTATCAAGGAACTTATGGCACATAGTGGGGTAGATTTTATAAATCTGCGCCCGCGCGTACTTTTGTTCGCGCACCAGGCGCGAACAAGAGTACGCGGGATTTTAATAGATACACGTGTAGCCGCGTGTATCCATTAAAATCCGGGGTCGGCGCGCAGCCTGCCTCCGTTCCCTCCACCCCCCCGCACCTTCCCCTCCCTTCCTCTACCTATCCCACCCCCCCTTACCGTACAAGTTACGCCTGCTCGAAGCAGGCATAACTTGTGCGTGTTGGGCCAGCCGCCGGCACGTCAAGGTCCGGTCCGGGGGCTGGTCCGGAGGCCGCGGCCACGCCCCCAGAATGCTCCCAATGGCACGCCGGCCGCAACACGCCCCCCCGGAACGCCCTCGATGACGCGCCGGCCGTGACACGCCTCCTGACACGCCCCCTCAGGAAAGCCCCGGGACTTACGCGCGCCACCGAGCCTACTCAACATAGGCTCGGCACGCGCAGGGGGTGTTTGGGCCAGGTTTTCGGGGGGTACGCGCGTATCTTACGCGCTTAACCCTTTGAAAATGTGGCCCAATCTGTATAGGCTGTGATTGTTTTCAAAGGACCACACAAATTAGGTTGCTTTAAAAAGTCCCTATATATATATATATATATATATATATATATATATATATATATATATATATATATATATATAGGGATTAATTTTCCCTGATCTTCATACTTTTTGAGTTTTTCTTATCACATCAAATTATCAGCTAGAGGGCAATATTCAAAAGCATGTACATGGGTAAAACAATGTTTTTACCTGCAGAAATAGCTTTTTTAAAAATTGCCTCCTTGATACATGTTCAAGTTTATGTGCGTACTGCTTGTTCGCGTGTAAGCTTACCCAGACTGATTGGCGGCATTTCCAGGGATGGAGTTGTGGAGAGGTTTGGACTTGGGTATATGCTTTTGTATTTTATATATATATATATATATATATATATATATATATATAAATTTTTATTGTACGCTTAAACATTTTTTGATAGATACACACCTACATATAACTCTCTTTTTTTGGCATATCCTGGCCTGTTTCAGGGGGATTTCTTTTAAGTCAAAATACTGAGTTCATCTAATGTAGGTGTGAGAGCTTCTTTTAAATGCACGGAGTCAGGTTTCTTGATGCTGTCTGAGCTATATTCATTTTGTGATTTATTCGCTAGATGGTTTACTTGTGCCTTAATTTGTGGACAAACTTTAAAGGAATGACAAAAACAAAAAAGATCTCATAGGCCTCCTCTTCAAATGTGATAATCACATCCAAAGAAGAGACCTTGAAAGATCTGTAAAGTTCAGATACAAGAGCGTTTGTGTTAATTCTTTAGTAAGTATCACAGCCTACGAAGATTCCAGGTGTTTTATGAGACTAGTATGGCTACTGGAACGCTACACCTCAAATACAGAAACATCTTTCCTTAAAAAAAAAAAAATTGTTCTATGTGTGATATTAGTTCATAGAATACTGAACCACTGTACTCTGTTTTTCCAGATGTTCAGTTTGTGAAGCTCCTGCTATGGTGATAGCAGTTCACAGCCAAACAATTCAAATACCACAATGCCCGGATGGATGGATATCTCTTTGGATTGGTTACTCATTTGTTATGGTAGGTATCCCCATTTAGAACCTAGATAGTAAAATTATTCATCATGTTTGTGAGATTCCAAAATATAGACTCCTTGTTGAAAGAGAATGGGTAAGAGGAATCGTCCATGTCATGATCATGTAATGTTTAATGGCAATTAGTTTAAAATGTAATATTGATTATGTAGTAGGGATGTGAATTGTTTATCTGTGCCACTGGCCGGCCCCGTCACATGGTAGGAGCACTGGATGGCCCGCGCCCTTTCTTCCCGTTCCCCCCCCCCCCCCCCCCCCCATAACGATAAGAGAACCCATGAAATTAATTGTGGGGTTTCCTATCGCTATCGGGGACCCCCTGATATCTGACGAGATTGAAAATATGTATGTGACATGTATGTAGCATCTAGTGGCCAACTTTAAGACCTCCGGGGATGTGGTACAAATGCTGACTGCATTAGCTTGTCATCAGAACAGATAATGGTCATTGCATTTAACACTTGTGGCCGACCGTTTGGTTAGCCAATAGATGGTCCTGGGTCCCTTACCATTAGGACTAATAACAGCTTAGTGGGGGTTTTCCATTCCTTTTCAGTCTCTCCAGTGAGCTGATTGTGATTGGCTATCCCAAGAGTGAGGAGCTATTTTTCCTTTCACCCTGCTGAGTTTGTGCCTATTAACCCAATTTGATATTTTTCCTGCATTCAGAGTAGGTTCCTCATCAGTCCACTCCTGAGAGGGTCTGCCTCACTTTTGGAAGAGAGATTTTTGGAGTCTTTGAATTGGATTTTGAATTAATTTTCTCATTCTGGGGCGCACCCAGTACAATGGGAGAGGGACAAGCCCCGCTCCTGAGGGCAGTGGCTGCAGACCTGTGAGCTACCCCTCTACACCCTAGAGGAAGCAAAGCAGTGACAGAACTACCCAGTGTGGGACATGTTCACCCTCACTTAGAGCATACAAGAACCCAAGAACATCTGGATTACAGTGAGCTCTGTAGAGTAAGACCTGTGATGCGGAGACACATGCACTCTCAAGCGACACCTGTACAAAATGCTTTCTCTGTATTAGATAATGAAGAAGCTCTTGTGATACCTGAGCTAAAAGATTCCAATTTATCCCTATCAGTTAAAAAGCAGAATGAAAATAAAAACAAAAAACATACTTTCAAATGTTTGTATGCTAATGCCAGAAGTCTAAGTAAGATGGGAGAATTAGAATGTATAGCAGTGAATGATGACAGACTTAATTGGCATCTCAGAGACATGGTAGAAGGAGGATAACCAATGGAACAGTGCTATACCGGGGTACAAATTATATCGCAACGACAGAGAAGAGCATCTGGGAGGCGGTGTGGCGCTTTATGTCCGGGATGGTATAGAATCCAACAGGATAAACATCCTGCATGAGACTAAATGCACAATCAAATCTTTATGGGTAGAAATTCCTTGTATGTTGGGAAAGAGTATAGTGATAGGAGTATACTACCATCCACCTGGAAGATTATGAGCACAAATGCTCGTAATCTGGGCAATAAAATCTCAGACCTGCAAGCCCTAATGGTGGAGGCGGAAATGGGCATTGTTGCTGTCATGAAGACATGGTTAACAGAATCTCATGATTGGGATATGGCCATACTGGGCTATAACTTGTTAAGGAAGGTCAGAGAGGAAAGGAAAGGGGTGGAGTGGCTCTTTATGACAAAAACAATATCCAAGCAACTGAGCTGCAAGGAAGATGGGGTAAAGAAGAAGCATTATGGGCCGTCCAAAAAAAGATGGTGTGTCCATTTTTACTGGCGTGGTTTACAGGCCTCCAAATCAAATGGAAGAACTAGACAGAGATCTGGTTGAAGACATCCAAAAGGTGGGAAAGAAGGGAGAAGTGATTGTTGGAGATTTTAATCTTCTGGAAATAGACTGGAGAATCTCTTCTTCCAGAAGTAGAGAGATAGTGGATGCCCTGCAAGGGGTGCTTTTCAAAAAAAATAGTAATGGAACCCACAAGGGAAGGAGCTGTACTTGATTTAGTGCTCCTTGTTGAAAGGAATAATGCCTCTAATATCCAGATGGGTGCCCACTTCAGCACCAGTGATCATCAAACGGTATAGTTTGATATTGCAAATAGGATACGGAGAAGTCATATGAAGACCCGGATTTTGCATTTCAAAAATACGGACTTTGTTCAAATGGGGAAGTACCTGGAGGGAGAACTAGAAGACTGGGAGAAAATAAGAGAAGTGGAACAAAGTGAGCCAAACTAAAAGGAGCAATTACAAAGGCAACTAATCTATATGTTAAAGAAAGTAAACAACAGTAAAAGAAATAAGAAACCGATCTGGTTCTCAAAGGAGGTGGCTGATAAAATAAAAGCAAAAAGAACAGCATTCAAGAAATATAAAGGATCCTAAAGGAAGGAACACAAGGAAGAATATCTGGTGAAACTGAGGAAGGTGAAGAAAGTAATCAAGAAAGCAAAAAGTCAAGTGGATTACCAAAGAGATAAAGCGAAGTGACAAAATATTTTTCAGATACATCAGAGAAAAGAGAAAGGTCCGAAGTAGTATAGTGAAATTGAAAGGTGAAAAGGATCAATGTGTGGAGAGAGACTAAGAAATGGCAGAAATATTAAATACTTCAGTTCGGTTTTCACTAAAGAAGACCCTCAGTAGTTAACAAGAAAATGGAGGGGGGTAGAATAGAAGAAGCTCAGTTTACAGTTTATGGGAAGAGCTAGGAAAACTGAAAGTGGACAAAGCTATGGGGCCTGATGAGGTTCATCCCAGGATACTGAGGGAGCTCAGTTAAGTGCTGATGGTTCCACCGCACGACCTTTTCAATAGATCCCTGAAAACTGGCACGGTGCCAAGTGATTGGAGAAGAGTGGTGGTGGCCCCACTTCACAAGAGTGGGAGCAGAGGGGAGACTGAAACAGACGGTTGACATTTTGAAAATTGCTCGCATTAAAGCACCGTAGATTTACTTTCTGTCCCCCTTCCAATCATTAATTCAAATTTGATCATAATACGATCACTATTGATAAGTGGCCCCACCACTGTTACCTCTCTCACCAAATCTTGTGCTCCACTGAGAATTAGATCTAAAATTGCTCCCTCTCTGATCAGTTCTTGTTATTTATTCCATCTAGGAACTTTATCTCTCTAGCTTGTCCTGGTGTTACATTTACCCAGTCAATATTGGGGTAATTGAAATCTCCCACTATTATGCACTACCAATTTGGGTAGCTTCCCTAATTTCTCTTGGCATTTCACTGTTAATCTCATCATTTTGGCCAGGTGGATGATAGTATACTCCTATCGCTATACTCTTCCCCAACACACAGGGGATTTCTACCATTTTCGATTGTGCATTTAGTCTCTTGCAGGATCTTTATCCTGTTGGACTGTATGCCATCCCGGATATAAAGCGCCACCCTGCCACTAAGTTGCTCCTCTCTCTCATTGCAATATAATTTGCATCCTGTTATAGCACTGTCTCATTGGTTATCCTCTTTCCACTATGTCTCTGAAATGCCAATTACACCTAAGGGCCTTATTTTCTAAGGCTATCGCAGGCTTGCGCTAAGAGCGCAAACCTGCGATAGCTAGCGAAGGTAGTGCACGCCTGCGCTACCTACATTGGGGCGGAGTCGGCCTCGGAAGAGGAGTCGTCGGGGCGTCACCGGGGCCGAATCTGCGACGAAGGCGCGGACAGCGAAAAGGTAAGGGTCTTTTCGCTGCCTATTTCACGCCCAATAACTACACCTTCTATGGTGGAGTTATTGGGCGCGATGCTGGCAGGGGCGCACCACAGAGGTGCGATCACTGCCGGCTACAGCAGGACTGCCCCCCCTCCCGTTTCGGCCCCCCACCCCTCATTACCGCATTTTTCTAAAGTATCGCAGGCCTGCGATACTTTAGAAAATGAGGATCTAAGTCATCATTTACTGCTATACACTAATTCTCCTATCTTAGACTTCTGGTATTAGCATGCAAACATTTCAAATTTTGGGGGTTTTTTGTATTAGCATTCTGCTTTTCAGTTGATAGGGATAAATTGGAATCTTTTAACTCAGGTGACTATTTATAGGCACTTGGACCACTTTATTTATTATGGGAACTTCTCTGTTGGGATGCACCAACTCTAATGCTTCATTAGTATTCTTTGAAGATAGCTCCATCTGAACCATGTGCTGCTGAGCAACATGGCTTTCCGCTTTGATTTCGTTTAAAAGCTGCTCTATCTCCTTTTTAAAGGTTAGCGCAGGCAATTTGGTTCCACCCTGGTTAAGGTGGAGTCCATCCCTTCGGAAAAGACTCCCCCTTCCCCAAAAGGTTGCCCAGTTCCTTACAAAACTGAATCCTTCTTCCTTGCACCATTGTCTCATCCACACATTGAGACTACAGAGCTCTACCTTTCTCAAAGGCCCTGCCTGCACATGGAACAGCGAATATTTCAGAGAATGCTACTCTGGAGATTCTGGATTTCAGTTTTCTTCCTAAGAGCTTAAATTTGGCTTCCAGAACCTCCCTCCCACATTTTCCTATGTCATTGGTACCCACATGTACCACTAGAGCTGTCTCCTCCCCAGCACTATGTATAATCCTATCTAGGTATGCATGAGGTCCACCACCTTCGCACCAGGTAGGCATTTTACCAGGCGATCCTAATGCCCACCAGCCATCCAACTGCTGCATTCCTAATAATCAAATCACCAACTATGATGGCCGACTTAACCCTTCCCTCCTGGGCAGTAGCCCTGGGAGACACATCTTTGTGCAACACTTGATGCAAAAAAAATGGAAGCCTGCTCTTGGTGCTGGACTGCTGCTTTCATCTTAATTTTGTTCAGTTCTTAGTTATGTTTAGGCTGCTATGGGAGTAGGAATGCATACAATTAAGGTCCTTTAAATTTACTAGTGTGTTCACTATTTATCTGGTAGTGACTTACAGGGGGATGATTAAACTCTTGATAAGACCTGGGGCAATATTTAGTTTAAATTAAAAGGATGATTAATTCTTTTTTTTAATGTAGAAGTGCCACCTGCCTGTAAATCAAAGGATGAGCTAGATGTGGGCGGAGAAGCTTGGGAGCGAGGGAAAGACAAACACACAAACTCCTGGTGGTTTTTTTTGCCTTTCCTCTGACCAGCTATTTAATACAGACACACAAACACACTAAAGAATATATCCCAATAGTTTACCTCTCCTCAAAACTTTTATGTTCTAAAATTTCCCTAAGTAGTACTTACCAATTCTCTTCAACCACCAGCAAGGTGATCCTCTCCTCTCAGAAGCAGGTGTTGTACACATTTTGTATGTTTACCATTTTGGAAATACTTACTCACCAGTTTGCTGATACCTCCACCAGTTCACCCAGTCTTCCTCCAGTTCACATAGACCCTCTAGCACTTTACTCTGAACTCCCGCCATTTCACCCAGACATTCCACCCAATAACTGCAGACAACAGACAAAGTCCTATTTCACTTGCATGAGACAATTAGTAGATGTAAAAATGTACAAATAAGTTCAGTAATGTATATGTGGATATCTTACAAAACAACTACCAAGTGTACTTCTGAACCGCGCCCTTGAACACTCCTAGACCACCCTTTTTTTCCCCTGGTAAAATGTACATGCAAAATGGAAAATATGCACATACTCTTGTTTATAAAATTGCATATCTGAGCGTATATGCTATTTATATGCACAAAACCTCTTTGAAAATGTAATGCTAAGGTACCTATGTTCTCTTAGGGGCAGATTTTCAAAGGGGTCCACGCGTAGGTTACGCGTGTACACCCCGAAAACCTACCCCAAACCCCCCCCCCCCCAGCGCATGCCGAGCCTATCTTGCATAGGCTGCCGGCGCGCGCAAAGCCCCGGGACGCGTGCAAGTCCAGGGACTTTCCTGGGGGGGGGGGGCGTGTCGCGGCCGGCGCTTCATCGGGGGCATGTCGCGGCTGGCGCGTCATTCGGGGGCGGGGGCCGTGGGCGTGGTTCCAGCCCGGGGGCGTTTCGGGGGCGTGGCCGAGGCCTCCGAAACAGCTCCCGGGCTGGGGAATCGCGTGACTTACACCTGCCTCTGGCAGGTGTAACTTTTAAAACAAAGGTAGGGGGCGTTTAGAGCAGCCTTGGAGGGAAAGGAGGCAGGCTGCGCGGCTCGGCGCGCGCAGGCTGCCGATTTTGGACAGTATCTATTGATTTCTGCGTATCTATCTATTGAAACCCTGCGTACTTTTGTTTGCGCCTGGTGCGAGAACAAAAGTACGCGCGCGCGCTTTTTTTTAATAAAATCTAGCCCTTAATTTTCAAATCTGGTTTATGCAGAGGCTGTTATAAACTAGCCACTCAGTTGGTTGAAATTTAAATAGGTAATGCAGCAAACTTCACCAGTGTGGTCCATAAGGTTTTCCCTGTGGCACTGGAGCATCACAGTTGAGTTTCTCATTGACAGTTCCCACCTCCATTTTAAATCATTTTCTAAGTGTGGTCTGACTCCCTCTTCATTCCCAGGAAGTAAAACATGTCCTGGTAATAATAAAAACGTTACTGTATTTGCTCACGTATGATTTCTGTGATTATTCATCATGCTATTTATGGTTGAGTAGAGAGCGGTGTAACTAACTCGGGTCATGACAGTAAGACCAGCAGTGCTGACTGAAAACCAGCAGAACATGGCAGGTGCACATTAGAAATCGTAATTAATTAATTTTGTTTAGTGTAAATAGAGACCCGCTACTGTTATCACGGAAGCGTTGGCGTGACTGTTCCACCAGCTGCAGGAGAGCCCATGGGAACTCTGGTCAGCTGCTAATAGGTTTTTTTTACATGTAAGAAGCCACAGTGATGATAAAAGATGACTCTAAAGAATATCGGAATGTAACTCAATTTCCTGAACTCAAATTTTCTTCTTCTTTCTTTTCAGCAAACCAGCGCCGGAGCTGAGGGCTCCGGACAGGCTCTCGCCTCGCCGGGATCCTGCCTGGAGGAATTCCGCAGCGTCCCATTCATTGAATGTCACGGCCGAGGGACTTGCAATTACTATGCAAATGCCTACAGCTTCTGGCTCGCCACTATAGACAGAAATGAGATGTTCAAGTGAGTGCTGGGTGGAAAATGTTTCGCCTTTATACAGAGAGTCATTATTGAAAGCCTAACAAATGTCTGACTATCAGAGAAAATCAATTTTGTGTTCCGGAAAATGTTTGTGCTGCCCTTAAGGTCGCTGTCCACATAAGGTTAGGTACTTGAGGAAAGAAATGTAATAATTTAATATGCAGAAGGTTAAACAAAGACCAACAAAGTGTGCACATACCCAGATTTATCCGGTTATACTCACTACCAGCTGCTCTGCTGTTGGTGAAAATGTGAGCTCCATGTTTAAAGGTCAAATCAGTATTTATACAACAGAAAAAAGGTCAAATCAGTATTTATACCAACACTAGGATCAAAATTGCAGCTTTTCTGACTTTGTAACCTATTTCTATCCAATTCTCTGTGGAATGGCTGATAGACAGCTTATACCAAATTAGCGTTGCCGTTTCATTTCCCAGATCATCTGGTTTTTTTTTTTTGCCTGTTCTTCTCTATATCTAAGAATAAAAACATGCAGCGAAAACAAACAGCAATTGTTTAAAAATGCATTTAGAGCAAAGTATAGGCAGCTTTTATAACGTCTGAAAGCTTTACAAGTTTTTAACACCCCATTTTGGGGTTTTTTTTTTTTTACCACTAGCTCTTGTCTTCTAGTAACTGCAACATGAGATTAAGGATTTTGTTAACGCTGTTTACTTGCCCCTGATAAACATAAAACATCCCAATTTCTGACAGATACCCAGACTGGGCACTGAGTCTTTTTGGATTACAATCTTACTGATCCCCAAAACTTAGCCTTTCTGCACTCTATATCTATGCAAATATGTATAATTATTGATATGAATGTGTATATATACATCTGTATATGTGTGTGTGTGTACATAATATAAATATGCCTGTATGAATGTGTATTTTTTTTTTGTTTTCTACGGGATCTCCAATTACATACTTTAATTATCTCTAGTGCAGAACAGCATGCAGCATATACTAAAGCTGCACTGCCCTTGTCAGTGCCAGAAAGAGCAATTATTGGCTGCCACTTTGCAAGCCTCTGTTTATTTTTCTGCTTGTTGCTTTTCCAGGAAACCCGTTCCTTCTACTCTGAAAGCCGGGGACCTGCGCACACACGTCGGCCGATGTCAAGTCTGTATGAGAAGGACACTGTGACTTCCGAACCTTTAACTAAACTCCACAATATGGTGCTATCCATGTAACATCCATGAAGTCTACAAGTAGTATATCCCGTGTACCTCACTGTCATACAATACCAAAAAAAAACCCAAAAAAAAGTAAAAATATGTATGTGCGCTATTGGAACTTGCATAACTAACATCTTATCCTTTTTACTGGTCCTGTACACGTTGGCAAAAAGAGACAACCAAGATAAGCTGCTAACGTTGACGTACCAGATGGCGCTTTTGAAGCAAATGAAATTACAATTGCATATGTAAACGAATGCACTGATAATCTAATAAAGAAAAGAACTCATTTAAAAGTTCCTAAGGTGCTAGGAGGGATTGTGGTGCCTTTCCATGTTGTTTGACTCTCCTTTTCTCCTTTTTGTATTATAATTTTTTCGATTCATGTTGCCATTGTCTAGCTGTCGCAAAGCTGCAGGTTATATTTTTTTTTTTTTTGTATGTACGTATTGTGCCTGTACAAATAGTACTAATGTAAAGATAGAGCTTGGGGAGGGGGAGGTTACAAAGTAAGGCGAAAATACCACATTCATGTGGAGAAAACTCACATTTTCCTGCTACCTGTGGTACTATGTATCATCGTAATGAAGCACAAACCTTACATTTCCAAGCAATAGAGATGACCCTGTGGATGGATAAATAAAAATATATATATTTAGTAATTTATATAGATGTTAACACTTTAATGATGGAATCAAGATTTGGGTCTTATGGATACTTCTGCAAAAAAAAAAATGTACACTTTAATTTTCTTTGCCTATAATTTGGTGTCGGGTTGCCAACCGGCTGCATTTTCTTGTCAGGACAGGCTGATCCCGTCCCACTCTTACTCCACCCCCCCCGCCACTGCTTCCCTTAAGGAAATCAAAACTACAAGTCCATGCATGCAATGGGGTAAACCACTGGGATCAACCAGTCCTGACCAAAAAAAAAAAAAAAGAAAATTGGAGCCAGTTGGCCTTGTTACGCCAAGACACGAAACTGGTGGCCAAATCTAAATGTGAAAAACCTGCTTTTTCTAAGTTTGGAATTTCCTAATTTTATATGGTCCAGAAATAAAATCCCAAACCATGGTTATTTGAAATGGAATGTGGTTTTGACCTAGAAAATGCAATTTGAGGCTACTGCTTTTATTGTCTATTTAATACCTTCAGGGTTTTAAATACTAAACACACACTGAATGACTTGATTCTACAAACTGTAAAGGCCTGGGCTTTGTTTATATTCTTCTTGCATTCTACAAACTGCTCTACAGAATAGCTAGGCTCCATGTGTTTAATCATGCATAGACCTAAATTTGACAAGCTAAAGAACATTAAGGCCTTTTATATAATTTTATCAATTTGTATATCTTACAAATTCCATTTTGTAATAAAACTATGTTTCATTT
Source organism: Rhinatrema bivittatum (assembly GCF_901001135.1). Classification (NCBI taxonomy): domain Eukaryota; kingdom Metazoa; phylum Chordata; class Amphibia; order Gymnophiona; family Rhinatrematidae; genus Rhinatrema; species Rhinatrema bivittatum. The sequence continues at coordinate 358,037,529 of NC_042619.1, forward strand.
TTTTCTGGATTTTGTTGGGTGTTTTGATTCAGAAACTCTTCATTTTAAAATTTCTGCGTGCAACTTTAATAAATGCATAAGGCTAATGAAAGGACAGATAATTATACTCTTTGTTACCTTCAGATATTTCTGAGGGGAAAAGGTCATCAGGGTCTTTTAATAAGGCAGTTGATAAGGGGGAGTTATTCTGGAGGACAGGCTCCAGCGTAGAATCATTAGAGTATAAATAGTTAATTTGAGCCAAGCAAAGTTCAACATGTTAAACTACATCGTTAACTTTCTACCAGTCTACTGAACATCTACCATAAAACTCAAATGTGGGTTGTACTATACAATAAAGAAAAACATTTGGATGTATGGACATTTTAGATATGAAGTGCTTGAACATAACTTTTCTAATGATTGTAAAAAAAATATAAAGAATCACACAAGTCATGTTACTATTCACATTGGTTATTAAATATATTATATGTCTATTTATGACATTTCAACAGTAGCCCAATATGTAAATGTGTTAAGAACAGAAGGTCTGATTCAAACTTTCAAGGCTGGTGCATGTTTTTTTTGCAATTGTGGATATTTTAGATGCCAGAAAAAAAGTGATGTAGGCTTGATGGAGTCGGTCCAGATGGCCGCCACTAAAATGGTTCAGCGATCTATATAGAGCATATGTGGACAGACTTAAAGATCTAAACATGTATACCTGGAGAAAAATAAGGAAAGGGGGAGATATGATAGAGACATTTAAATACCTCCTACGAATAAAGGGTAGATTTTAAAAGGGCTATGCATGCACCCAATAACGCGCGTATCTCTCAGCGCACAAAACTACGTGCTATTTTATAACTGATGTGTGTAGGTTATAAAAAAAAAAAAACCAACTCTTCACGTGCATATCTTATGCATGCTAGTTTGTTGCGGCTCCTAGTTGGGTGCAAGAGCCTGGGAGGGAGAAAGAGAGAGAGAAAATCTCTTTATAAGGCTCAGTCTGATATTCTATATATGGACCATTGTAAGGAGGCATGTAGATTCAGGGTGACTTGTCGGAAGATGGGTTGGGGTTAGAGGGGGGTGGTGTTGCAGGCACATTCAGAGGTATCCATTGTAAAATTGACATCAGTAAAGAATTTTTGACCTTATAAGTGATGAAAATTATAACAAGACCTAGCTGCATTGTACAAATCAACTCCTTTCATCACTTATAAGGTCAAACATTCTGAGCCCTATAAAGAGGTTTTCTCTCTCTCTCTCTCTCTCTCTCTCTCTATCTTTCTCTCTCTCTCCACAGACTCCTGCACCTAACTATCGGGCTGATTCAGTAAAGTCCGCGGGAGAGTGGGCGAACGCGCGCTCTCCGGGTGCGCGCACAGGCCACTCGCCTGTGCACGCGATACAGTATTCAAATGAGGCCCGGCAGTAGAAATGGGCAAAAGGAGCACTGGCTGTCAGCGGGTTTGACAGCCGACGCTCAATTTTGCCGGCGTCGGTTCTCGAGCCCGCTGACAGCCTCGGGCTCGGAAACCGGACGCCGGCAAAATTGAGCGTCCGGTTTTCGAACAGACAGCCACCGGCCGAATTCAAATTTTTTTTTCTTTTTTACTTTATTTACCCTTCGGGACCTCCGACTTAATATCTCATCTCCATGATATTAAGTGCACAGAAAAGCAGTTTTTAATGCTTTTCTGTGCACTTTCCCGGGGCCCGAAGAAATTAGCGCCTACCTTTGGGTAGGTGCTAATTTCTGAAAGTAAAATGTGCGGCTTGGCTGTACATTTTACTTACTGAATCGCACGGGAATACATGCATTTGCATGTTGAGGGCGCTATTAGGTTCGGTGGGTTGGACGCGCGTTTTCCGCCCCTTACTGAATAAGGGGTAAGGGAAAACGAGCATCCAAAAGCAAGTTAACAGTGCGCTCTGTTGGAGCGCACTGTACTGTATCGGCCCGTATATGCAGCCCACTTAAGCACATATCTGGCTGTTTTTGCACAGACAAGGCTTTTAAAGTCAGCCTTTTAAATGCACAGAAGGCAGGTTTCTTTCAACCGAAAAAGGAAGCTTTAGAATGAGAGTACAATGAGGTAGAATCCGGAATAATTTAAGAAAAAATGTCTTTATATTCAACTTTTTAATTGTTGACAACAGAACATTCCAATACGAACATATGACGCTTTATCATTTTGTCAACATTATTCCCCAAACCTGATAGTTATATGTATTTTAAACCCATAAGAGAACTTAGGAGATGTAACAGGCTGAAAATAAAAATTGAAGATGTTAAAAGTAATTTGTCAGCAAAGGAGTATGGGCCAGTAATCACTGAGCAATTTGAAGATAATTATAATTGACTTTCCTGATCTACATGCCAAAGTAATTTCTGTTGGTCTTCTGGCAAAATACTAATAAAAAGCTTCCAAATTTGAAAGAAAGTAGCACAAGTCTTAAGATGTCCCTAGGGAAGTAATTCTAAAATTCATATAAAAAAAAAATCAAATAACTTGCTTGTCCACATCAGAAAACCTGGTGGATCCACGCTTAAACCAATTAACCATAATATATTTTGTTTCGCTATCAAAAGATTTGACCATACGTTTTGTGAGATTTATCTACAAAAATAGATTCTTCTAGGTATTATAAAATGCAGAAGGCTGTGGATATCGTTTTGCCTGTAATTATACCTAAAAATATACAATTTTTTATTCTGTTCCAAGTTTTATTCCCTGTTCTATGTAATGGCATTCTTCATGCTTGTTTTTCAGTTACAATGTAAACCGAGATGATATGTAAATTTTACATGAATCCCGGTATATAAAAATGTTAAATAAATAAATAAATTTCAGGTGAATTTTAAAAGGCATTACACATGTAAATATAATGCTATTGTAGCAATTTTCAAAAGCCATTTGCCCATGTTAAGTGCACTTAATGTGGGTAAAACCTATTCACAATTCAATGGCATATATTGTAGCAATTTTTAAAAGCCCACTTACATGGGTAAAGTGCATTTATACATGTAAAACCCACTTTTAAGTGTGTAAATACTTTTGAAAATCAGGCCCAATTTTTCCAAAATTATTGAATTTTCAAACATTCCCACAAACAGTGAAGGATAGGACCTCTATTGTTTATAGGCATCGAACATTTAAGTGAGGTAGCAAAATCTGTCAGAGAGCACTGCTCTACACGAGATGTGTATCTCTAGTTCTCACAATGATGCATTTTCTGTAATTTGCATATATTACAGAAGAACACATCATCTTTATCTAAGGCAATTGCTAAATCCTTTTGTTAGACGTCTGCTAGAACCAGCAAAATGGGATGTGTCTTCAGATTATTAATATATTTATATTGAAACAATATGGAGAATTTGTTAGGAGAAAAGCAATAAATGATTTAAAAGCAGAGTGTGTATATTTGCCTATTTCATGCATAAATGTATTTGGAATATAATCTCTGATTTGATGACAAAAATTGCTTGCCTTCGAAATCATAAAGAATCAAGACAATAAGTGAATGACTATATTCGCACTAGTCTATTTTACCATAAATTTCCATACTGTGGAAATTCCAGAAAGTCTCTGAAAAACTGGATAGAATTACAGGTGGAAATCTGATTGTCAACTCATGGTAAGTAAAGGAAAGCATCCTATGACAGAAACATCTGTGTTCTTATACACTTCTGTGCTTTCCTAGCTGCCCTAATTATTGTGTCCTTTATCAATCCCAAAGGTATATCCTCTTTTTTGGCATGGAAAAGACATTTCAAATTTAGCAGACTCACTACTTGTTCTTGTAACTAGAGCTGTAAAAATGCTTGATATAATTTGGTATGTCTGTAGATGCTGGATCGGGGTGAGAGCTGACTCCACCCACAGGGAGGAGCCCTGTGGGGACTCACCATGATAGGTGTGGCCTCAGCTGAGATGGACACAACAGCAAAGAGACTTTATTATACAGGTATGTAGAAAATCCCACCAAGTGGGAAGAGAGAGACACAGTCCAGAGGAATGGGTAGCTCAATGATGATATCCCTGGTAGTGGTGTGCCAAGAATCACAGGAGAAATTTGAGAGTAGATCAGGAGGTCAGTAGAGCTGACTAGTAGATGGTACTCACTCTGAAGGGTGGCGAGGAAGGTTGCTGAGGTGAACACAGTAGTGGCACGGGGTATACCGGATGTTCCATCAGCTGAAGGTAGCAAAGTCACAAGGCTGAACCAGACAGATTGAAGAGAGACTCCAGGCAGGAAGGCCCTCCGAGGAGCGGATAGCCAGAATGTGACCAGGCACCCGAGGAGCAGGTACCTAAAGCGTTTGAGTCTCTGGGTTAGGAGCGAGTTCAGCGTAGCGAAGTAAAGCTTCTCCAAAGGAGTGAAATTCAGCAGGAAGGAAGTCCTTGCTAACTGGGAAATCCAACTGCACCTCTGGAACTGCCACTGGGATCCCCTTCTTCCTGGGAGACTGCTCAATCTGCCATGGGTCCACAATCTCCTGGGGACCGCTTGATCTGCCTCTGTAGTCCCCTTGCTCAAGGGGGAGCTAGGGTCACCTCCCAATCTGCCGCTGGGGTGACCACCTGGGGGACCACTCCACCTCCAGATCTGTTGCGGTCCTTTGGTTCTTCTCCCTTGGTAGGAGGGTTTTCTTTGGCTTGGGTTTACAGCCTCACTAGGCTCATGGCTTGTTTAGCATTCACTGATTCAGGACCGTGGTCTCAGATTTCGGTGCTTTTAGCTCTGCTAAGCTTGTGCCCAGTCACTGTTACCCAGCCTGGATGGGTCACCTTCTCTCAGCCAAAAGGGCAAAACCAGGCAGGACCATGGGAAGAGAATATGTGCACACCCATCCTGCCTGGCTTTTTATCTGTTGTCTGAGAGCTATGTACTCAAGGGTCTGACTCCCCTTGTTAGTCAGGGTGAGAATCTATTTGCTTCCTAGGACTGTTTTTCAGTTCATTTCTCATAAATCTCTCTCATTCAGAATTTTCCAATGTAGGACTTTTCCAGTCATAATTCTGTAATTTAGGATTTTGCTATCATTTGATTTAAAGTGATATTTCACTGCAAATTACCAACAGTAGTCATTGGGGCTGTGACATGCAAATCCCCTACCTGAGTCTCTGACTCATCTATTCAATGGTCATTTAAGCACCTTCACAGTAAGGGGTCTGGGAATCTTTTCAATCTCAATCTGGGTTTCTTGGGCTGGCGGCTCATGTTACATAGCTGCATTGTCCAATTTTTTTTTTTTTTTTTGCTGCAGTATCTTAAATAGTTACATGCTCTTTTTTTTGTATAAATATCATTATTGGCAAAATTATAACAATAAAACAGGTAAACATAACATGGTCAGTTTTCCACAATTTTCATACATAACCCCAATAAAGACTCTTGCCATATAGTAATCCTTACATCTGTCATCTCTTCCCCATCTACCCCACAAACCACAGCTATATTACCAGTCTCTATCTGCTGATTATACACAACATACATAACATATTCCTTCCAAGCATAAATATCTCACAAAACATTTCTCAAACTGCAGTTGACATATTTCCAGGGAACGCATATATACTAAAATTAGGAGTCCCTTTCTTTACATTTCAGTTTGATACATTCTGGCAACACTTCCAAAAATGAATCCCATGCTTTAAAGAAGATATCTTGCCCTAGCTTAATGGTACCCTATTATAGCATGCATCAAGCTAGGGTGAGAGAATATTGTAGAAATATTATCTTTGTGAGACTTTCCTCACTCCAAATGCTGGTTTTTTTTAATTTATGCTTTATTAAATTTCTCATACATTTTACAATGAAAAAGAAATAAAAAGGGATAACAATTCACAATAGATAATAAGAAAACAGAAAAAAATATATATAATATTTGTTAATCCCTTCTACAAGTCCACATTAAATGGGAAGCCTTCACATATAAGTAACATGTACTAAAGAAATATTCATAACCTTTATGAATAAACTGGGATTTAAACTATTTTTGACCAGCTATATATCCAATATGACTATCACAAATCTCTTATCCACCTTTATCAGAAAGGAATACTTCCAGGTGTGAAGGTTCAAGAGAGATAAATTTATTTTTTCTGCAGTGTAACAATGCACTTGCAAGGAATCTAGAGGAAGAATGTGGTTCCTAATGCCACCACTCTTTCTCTCATAAGAAATTGTTTCCTTCTAAGCTGCGTATTTCTCGACACCTCAGGGAAAACTTGGACCACTTTACCACAAAAGGAAGAGCTTTTATTTTTAAAATACTTTTGTAGGACAAGATTCTTATCCTGTTCTAATCCAAAAGCCACTATTAAGGTAGCTCTTGTAGAAATATCGTCAGTTGAGGCTTCTAAAAAATATATTAAATTTAATACATCTATCCCACCTTCAGGTGCTATGCATTCCCTCCTATAATTAGATATATAATACATCTTAGAAACTAATAGATCATTAGTAATGCATAGTATTGGGTGCCTGGGTGAGAGCATGTGTCTGAGGGTGTGAATAGGTGCCTGGGTGAGAGATTGTGTGTGTGGGTGTAAATGAGTGCCTGGGTGAGAGCTTGTGTTTGTAGGTATGAATGGATGAGAGCTTGTGTGTGTGTGTGTGTGGATGTGAATGGGTGCCAGGGTGAGAGCTTGTGTGTGTGGGTGTGAATGGGTGAGAGCTTCTGTCTGTGGGTGTGAATGGGTGAGAGCTTGTGTGTGTGAATGGGTGCCAGGGTGAGAGCTTATGTGTGTGGATGTGAATAGGTGAGAGCTTGTGTGTGTGAATGGGTGCCTGGGTGAGAGCTTGTGTCTGTGGGTGTGAATGAGTGAGAGCTTGTGTGTGTGTGTGTGGGGGGGGTTTGAATGGGTGCTTGGGTGAGAGCTTGTGTGTGTGAATAGAAGCCTGGGTGAGAGCCTGTGTTTGTGGGTGTGAATGAATACCTGGGTGAGAGATGGTGTGTGTGGGTGTGAATGAGTACCTGGGTGAGAGCTTGTATCTGAGGGTGTGAATGGGTGCCTGGTGAGAGCTTGTGTTTGTGGGTGTGAATGGGTGCCTGGGTGAGAGCTTGTGTCTGAGGATGTGAATGGGTGCTTGGGTGAGAGATGGTGTGTGTGTGTGGGTGTGAATGAGTGCCTGGGTAAGAGATGGTGTGTGGGGGTATGAATGAGTGCCTGGGTGAGAGATGGTGTGTGTGTGTGGATGTGAATGAGTGCCTAGGTGAGTGCTTGTATCTGAGGGTGTGAATGGGTGCCTGGGTGAAAGCTTGTGTCTTAGGGTGTGAATGGGTGCCTGGGTGAGAGCTTGTCTGTGGGTGTGAATGGGTGAGAGCTTGTGTATGTGTGGGTGCCTGGGTGAGAGCTGGTGTGAATGGGTGCTTGGGTGAGAGATGGTGTGTGTAGGTGTAAATGAGTGCCTGGGTGAGAGCTTGTGTTTGTGGATGTGAATGTGTGCCTGGGTGAGAGCTTGGTGTGTGGGTGTGAATGGAAGCCTGGGTGAGAGCTGGTGTGAATGGGTGCTTGGGTGAGAGCTTGTGTGTGTGGGTATGGAAGCCTGGGTGAGAGCTTGGTGTGTGGGTGTGAATGGAAGCCTGGGTGAGAGCTGGTGTGAATGGGTGCTTGGGTGAGAGATGGTGTGTGTAGGTGTAAATGAGTGCCTGGGTGAGAGCTTGTGTTTGTGGATGTGAATATGTGCCTGGGTGAGAGCTTGGTGTGTGGGTGTGAATGGAAGCCTGGGTGAGAGCTGGTGTGAATGGATGCTTGGGTGAGAGCTGGTGTGAATGGATGCTTGGGTGAGAGATGGTGTGTGTGTGTAGGTGTAAATGAGTGCCTGGGTGAGAGATGGTTTGTCTGGGTGAGAGCTTGTGTTTGTGGATGTGAATGTGTGCCTGGGCGAGAGCTTGGTGTGTGGGTGTGAATGGAAGCCTGGGTGAGAGCTGGTGTGAATGGGTGCTTGGGTGAGAGCTTGTGTGTGTGGGTATGGAAGCCTGGGTGAGAGCTTGGTGTGTGGGTGTGAATGGAAGCCTGGGTGAGAGCTGGTGTGAATGGGTGCTTGGGTGAGAGCTTGTGTGTGTGGGTATGGAAGCCAGGGTGAGAGCTTGTGTGTGTGAATCAGTGCCTGGGTGAGAGCTGGTGTGAATGGGTGCAAGAGCATTTGTGTGTGATTGAGAGCTTGTACATAAGAGACCATGAGTGTGATTGAGAGAGAGACTGGTCAGGGAGGTGATGTGTTTCTGTGTGAGAGAGCGACTGGTCAGGAAAATGACTGGTGTGAAAGAGACCAAGACTGGTCGTGGGGACTAATTGAGGGTGTGTGTGTGTGTGTGTGTGAGTGACTGGTTGTGGGCGCTAAGGAAGAGGACAGAGCTTCAGCAGCCCTTGCTGCTTCTGGTGAGTGCTATTGGCCTGGAAGGGAAAGGAGTAAGAGAGTTGCTGGAGAGGGTAAGTAAAGGTGGCTTTTTAAATTTATTTTTCTTGATTGACTGCCATTTTAATTATTGGGTAATATGCGATGTCTGCTGTTTTGAAATATTTTATTGATATTTGGACATGTTTTAATAATTTTTATGTTTTTAATTGTTGGATATTATTCTGTTCAGCAGCTATTTTGTAACATTTTTATTATAGCTTTACAATTATTTCTGTGTGGGGCTCTAAAGCAGCTTGGCTTATTCTGTTTTCCCAATAGGAAATGTTTTAGTGTTTAGGGCCTGGTTTAATAGTTGTATTTCTTAGATACGGTTGTTACTGTTTGAGTGTGTTTCATAATACAGGCGCAACTTTGTGCGGGTTAGTTTGTGTGCATTATTGCAAATCCTGAGAGTCTGTTAGATGCTATATTTCTCTTTCCTTTTCTCCAAGTTCGCACTGCATGCAGAGTGGCTTTTATGGTTTTCCAATCCAGTTTCTGCCTCCATATTTATAATTTGTGGTTTTTCTGTACTTGGTGAAGGGTGTGTGACCGAGGTGAGGTATTTAACTAGCATGTAGGCATTTGTATCAATCTTATTTGTTGTGTTTTCTCAGTAGGACATGCATTAGTGGTAAATTACTGTCTTTTCATAAGGAAGGCTATTGTGCCTGGTAGTAAAGGGAGTTTGTTTTGCTTTTACTGGGATGTCATCAGAACCAGAATATCTTTTTTGTATGGTGAGTTGTACAGGGTAATGCCCTAGATCTGCTCTGCACTCATTGCTGGGGGTTGAGGGGATTCCTGTGGATGCAGAGTGCATGTTTACATTTAGACTTGTGACGGTCACATGTTCAGTGTGTCACGCATGTGAGAACCATCGGTCAGGTGTGTCCCGGCCAAAAAAAGTTGAGAACCACTGCTTTAGAAGGTTGTGGTCCAGTATGTTGATGGATGGCGCCCATGAATTCTCTTCTGGCCCATAATTCTTCCAGAAAAATCAAATGTTGCCTTTCTGTGGGAATCCAGGATCTGTTGGACTTCGTACAGTGTCTTCTTCAGAGATGATTTCTTTGGGTTCTGGGGTGGCACGTGTAGGCCAAGAGAGTACTAGTGGTTTGAGCAAGGAAATGTGGAGCATATTATGAAAGTTTAGGTGGAAGATAATTTCAACTGATAGATGATGGGACCCCGCTAATCAACAACTTACAGAGCACTTGGATACTAACAATATTTTATATCTTGCACAATTTGGATTTCGCACATTTTTTAATACAGCGACATTACTTGTCTTGCTTACTAATGCCATCTTAAGAGGACTTGACCATGGCCAATCTTACCTTTTAATAATGCTGGATATCTCAGCAGCTTTCGACACAATAAATCATGAGATCTTAATAAATAGGCTTGTTGAAATAGGATTGTCAAACACAACCCTTCGTTGGTTTGAATCCTACCTAAAAAAAAAAAAGTTCTTTTATAGTTAAAATTGGAGTTTTTGAATCGGATCGAATTGAACTCGTCCATGGCTTCAGGGTTCTTCCTTATCTGCCACACTCTTCAACATCTATATGTTGCCATTGTGCAGGTTATTAGCTGGCCTAGGAATCACGCACTATATTCCCGCAGATGACGTTCAAATCCTAATTACTATTAATGACACTTGAAAATGCCCTAAAATTAGGGGAAATGTATCTTGCATCCATACAATGACTTTTAACCCACATGAACCTTTCTCTAAATGAATCAAAAACAGAGATCTTACTGATCTGTAACAAACTAAACGACACTGCCAAATTAGAAATTGAAACTTTAAAACCCGAACATATCATTGTTAATGTAGTAAGGGACTTAGAAGTACCTTTTAGATAGCGAACTAAATCTAAAACATTTTATCAATACTTTACTAAAGGATTTTTTTTTAAACTTCATGCTTTAAAGAAACTGAAGCCCCTTCTTCATGCCAATGATTTTGCATTGGTTTTACAAGCACTTATTTTTTCAAAACTTGACTATTGTAATGCTCTGTTCGCAGGCCTTCCAACTTCCACCACCCGTCCACTTCAACTGCTTCAGAACGCCGCTGTGCGTCTTTTAACCAACATCAGAAAATATGAGCACATAACCCCAATATTAAAGGAATTGCACTGGTTACTGATTATTTTTAGAATTAAATTTAAGACTTTTGTTTTAATCCACAAATCAATTTTTGATCATAAACAGTTTTTATTAAGTTTCACCAAACTGCTCTACATTTTCATGTCCCACAGCGAAATTTGGGTTCTGTAGGCAAGGGACTCCTAACAACGCCGTCCCCTAAATTGGCACAGCTCAGCTCAGTAAGAGAGAGAGATTTATCACTAGCAGGACCTGGGCTAGGGAATGCACTGCCACTTGAATTAAGGCTAGAAGTGAACCCACAGACTTTAAAAAAAAAATTGAAAAATGGCTTTTTGTGCAAGCATTTACGTGACGAGATCAGCAAGGATGAGTGCATTGCTAGGCTATTATCATTTTGTTTTTATAATATCTTATATTTTAGGATATATTATTTTATGCCATTTTTAGATTAGTATTGTTATTTATTTAGTAATTGATATTGTCTTCTTACTATTGTTTGTTAATGTTCATTTTATCTGTCTTTGTTTTTATATTTGATGTATACCGGTGTGAAGCTACCACGAATATCGGTATACAAATAAATAAATAAATTGCCGGTGCCTATGAAGCAAAGTGCTAATCACAACAAGGGGCGTGGTCACGAAAGCAGAGGTGTTAGTGCTCAGCCCTACCTTGTCACTCACTTTGAATGGAGGAGCAGACCTCCTTTTTCTGCATCGGTGACTCTCTTAGCTCTCGAGGCTGCCTTGTCAATCAGCCGCGAAACGCAGCCGAGGTTAGGCGAAGGGAAAGAGAAATAGAGTTGGGAAGGAGAAATCTAGGAAAGAGAAAAAGAGTGGCGTAGGCGGCGATGGACTTTCCAGACAGCTAGCATTTTATTTTTATTTCAAATGCTTATTCAAAAATGTCATTACACGAAGTATAAAACACACTCCAGCAACAAAACATCTCTTTTCCTAGCCGATATTCAAATACAAGCAAAATATAAGGAGGTCCATATTGTACCGCTAAACAGCTCGGCTAGTCAGCCAGATAAGCTTGTCTGCTAATTTAGCTCATACATTCACTGGCTCAGCTGTGCCGCTGAATATATCCAGCTAGCTTAAAGTGAGCCAGATTAGTTTATCCTGCTAACTTCATGACAGTAGTACATGCCAACCAGAGTTAGCCAGTTAATTCTGAATATCAGAGTTACTCATTCAACTTGTCTGGCTAACCTAACTCCTCCCTGAATGCTCCTAACTTATCCGGCTACAATTTGGCTAGGTAAGTGGCTGAATATGCCAAAATCGCCATTTAGACGAATAACTTTTGAGTTATCTGTTGAAATGGCATTTGAATATGGATCTCAGTGTGCCCCCATTTTCTAGATGCATACTACCAAGCCCAAATATTCAAACCTTCTTTAACTAATCATTTAGGCCGGTGGTATTTGCTTCCCGTCCTCGGAGGCTGCAGCTGGATCAGGCTTTCAAGATATCACATATGCATATGTATGAGAGAGATCTGCATACAGTTGAGGCAGGGTGCTTGCAAGTCTATCTTGTGCATCGTCATTAGGATATCCTGAAAATCAGATTCGTTTGCAGCACCTCGGGGAATGGGAATGAAAAGCACTATCACCAGGTGCATCAAATTTAAAAAATCCACACTATATATTCAAATGTTGTTTCACCCTCCTTCTCTCAGTTACTTTGTCTGCAATCAAACCTTTTTTAGGAGCCTCTATTTTTCCTTACAGCTAGAACAAGTACATCAGTTTCTAGAACTATCATGGGTTCCAGAAATACTGAGTGAATTTTCTCTTTTCCTCCCTCCCTGTAATATCAGGGTGAGCAGAACCTACAAACGTCCAAGGCATGGAACAGGTCCTGTGAGGCTTAAGCAACGGGAGGTGTTTGGCGGGAGAAAGGGCCTCACAGGGAGAGGGGGAATGAGGAATAATTGGGCTGAATGAGACGGAAAGGTGGAAATGGAGCAGGTGAGAGCGGGCATATGGGAGGGATAATAGGAATAAGAGTAGGAGGTGACAGGATGAGAGAGATTGGATGTTGCAAGGCCAGATGAAGATGTTTGGGGAGGTGACAGGAAGCAAAAAAAAAAATGTGACGCAGGGAAGTGAGAGGGGAAGAGACGTGAGAAGCGGACATGAAAGAGCTGTGGTAGAGGGAGGGATGGAGAGATGGAAGGAAAGGTAACCTGGAGGGGAGAAGCAGCGGAGAGGTCAAGATGAAAAAAAAAAAAACTCTTAAGGGTGAATCCTCCCTGCCCCCACCGAATTCTCAATTTCAATATTGAAATACGTACGTTTTGAAAGTGTTACATTGTTTAAATGTAAAATCTATAGTTAATTTGTTACCTTTCTTTTTATTAGTTGAAGTAAACTCTCCAAGAATAGTATTTACTCTCAAAGGAAGCCAGACATGTGTGTGTCTTGTAAAAATACACCGCACTCTATAAACATTGGTATTTTCCTACTACAGCTGAAAGTTCTACTGCAGTGCCTCATCCTACAGGCAGGGGGTGCTAGTGGCCTGTTTATGCTCACCATATATATATATATATATAATATTACATTGCGTGCCCACCAAAGCTTTCGCTTTCTGGGTATCTTCTGTAAACTATGAGCCAATGATTACGATGGAGCATCATACACAAAATCGCATTGGTGTGCTGCGACTGTTCTCATTTCTTTCTGATAAATGGAAATACATACCCAAAATCTCTCTGTTCGTGCTAACGTCCTAAAGCATAACGTAGGCTGAGATGTTAATTAAGTGTAAAAAAAAAAAAAAAAGGAACTGTGATGCACATTTATAAACATGAATAAAAGAACCAATTTTCAGGAAATTTCGTGACAAATATGTAGTTTGAGAATGTCATTGAAAGAGATATGCCACAAAAAAATAGGGATTTTTCTTCTATTTTACATACTTTTTTTTATTTCTTCCAGTGCAGTTTTAAGAGCCACATTGGTCCTGCAGAAAGCTGGAGTCTCAATTCCTTTTGAAGGGGCAGCTTTTGCTAAGGTGCGTAACAGCAGAACATAAGAACATGCCGTACTGGGTCAGACCAAGGGTCCAACAAGCCCAGCATCCTGTTTCCAACAGCGGCCAATCCAGGCCATAAGAACCTGGCAAGTACCCAAACACTAAGTCTATTCCATGTAACCATTGCTAGTAATAGCAGTGGCTATTCTCTAAGTCAACTTAATTAATAGCAGGTAATGGACTTCTCCTTTTTTAAACACAGCTATACTAACTGCACTAACCACATCCTCTGGCAACAAATTCCAGAGTTTAATTGTGCGTTGAGTAAAAAAGAACTTTCTCCGATTAGTTTTAAATGTGCCCCATGCTAACTTCATGGAGTGCCCCCTAGTCTTTCTATTATCCGAAAGTGTAAATAACCGAGTCACATCTACCCGTTCTAGACCTCTCATGATTTTAAACACCTCTATCATATCCCCCTCAGTCGTCTCCTCTCCAAGCTGAACAGCCCTAACCTCTTTAGTCTTTCCTCATAGGGGAGTTGTTCCATTCCCCTTTATCATTTTGGTCGCCCTTCTCTGTACCTTCTCCATCACAACTATATCTTTTTTGAGATGCGGCGACCAGAATTGTACACAGTATTCAAGATGTGGTCTCACCATGGAGCGATACAGAGGCATTATGACATTTTCCGTTTTATTCACCATTCCCTTCCTAATAATTCCCAACATTCTGTTTGCTTTTTTGACTGCCGCAGCACACTGAACAGACGATGCTTCAGGTATTGGTTCTGTTACAAAACGCTTTCAGATATTGCAATACTTAAAATGCCAATATGTACATATAGCTATGCTTCAGGAAACTAAATTGTCTGATGAAAAGCATCTTAAATTAAAGCATCTGTGGGTGGGTAAAGTTTATTCTGCCTCTTCTGGGACTCATAAGGCTGGGGTGTGTCAATTTTAGTTGATTGGCACTCTCCTTTCAAGAGAGAAGATTTATTACAGATTCCACAGGTCATTATATACTAATGCAGGACCAGCTTTATAATACGCCGTTTGTTGTATGTAATATATATATGCCCCAAATGTTTATTCTCACAAATTCTTTCAAAATGTATCTCAATTGTTACAGCCTTTTTCACAATCTCTATTGCTTGTAGGTGGGGATTTTAATTGTGGCAAGGATCCCTCTTTAAATAAATCTTCTTCTCAAGTGATTCCTCCTGTTGGAAGGGAATAGCCTATCTATCTATATAAATCCTTAGATTTAACAGACTCTTGGCGTACTTTCCTTTCCTTAGAGCGGGACTCTACCCACGTTTCTAGGGTGCATGGCTCTCAATCCAGATTAGATTACTTAATACTTTCATATTCTCTTTTGAATAAGATATCGGAGGCACAGATGGGACCCATAACGATTACTGATCATTCTGGTTATAAAAACCCTGACTTCTTTGTTTTTTACTGAACAAATGGGAAGAATATCTTTCTTTTAATCATCATCACCAGAAATCTCCTTCCTTGTTTTGGGAACCAGTGAAGATGGTACTTCCTGGTCACGTCATTGCATATGTAGCACAGGAAATAAACAATTAATAACAATTAAACAGAGCCATGCTTCTTTTGGAGAGGGAGGTGCAGAAGGACAGACTTATTTTTGCCTGGATTCCCTCTTTAACAAATTAAGGCCTAGATTCATGAAAGTGCTATGTTGATTGCGTGAATAATGTGCATGATAAAAAGGGGCGTGTGTATTCAAATTGGAGTCCTGCCACATCGCACAGGCAAATACCACCCCAGCGGTGGGTTATCTCACACAGCAGTGTGTCATGGCGGTGTGCAGTGCGTCATCATGCAGCGCATTATTTTTTCCCCTGTATAAATGCTGACTTCCTGCATCTCCTTCTTTAAGGGTGTGTTGGGCGTTGGAGTGAGAGGAGAGGAGGTTAGTGTTAGAGGAGTTTTGGAGGAGTTCTTTGCGATTGCTTATTGAGTTGTGATGTTTTCTGTAGTCATTTGTTTTCGTTTCCCTTTGTCTTTTGTAATATATGTTGGAAAGAAAGCTTGGAAAAGTCCTGTTGTCTTTTTGTGTGGAGTTGGTGAGGAGGAATGTTACGCTCGCTGCCCATGGCAGCCCCGTGGTGCGGCCCTCTCACCTCTCTGCACAAGCTTCAGGCTCCAGTGGGCTGCCAGCCCCGACCTCAGACTACTGCCAGTGCCTCTGGCCCTGCTCCACTTCCCGGGACCTCCAGCCAGGATTCCTCCATCTGTCAGGCCTCTCCACGGGGTTTGCAGAGAGACGCTGCCATAAGCACCGCGTCCCTCCCTAGGCGCATGTGCATCAGTGAACGTTTTAAAGGACCCGCGGCGGGAACTTGGCTGCGGACTTGGATGCTGACGTCAGTTCCCTCAGCGCTTAAATGCTCAGGCCTCACACAGTAGCATTGCCTTTGCAACAGATCTCCTCTGTTTCCTGTTCCTGGTTCTGAGTACTCATTGCCTCTGTGCTTGTCTTGTTCCTGTGGATTCCTGTTCTTGTGTTCGTCTCGTCTGTGTGACTTCCTGGTTCTGACCATCGCTATGCCTGACCGTGTCTGCCTTCTCCAAGCCTGACTACTTCTACGCCTGACCTTGCCTGCCTTCTCCAAGCTTGTCCACTGTTACGTCTGACCTCGCTTGCCTTCTCTGTGCCTTGACCATTGCTACGTCTGACCACACCTGCCTTCTCCGTGCCTTGACCATTGCTACACCTGAACACGCCTGCCTAAAGTTGATAGAGATAAATTGTCGATAATAATTTGAAAATCCCAAGAATCGCTGTAAGGCTTTGAGGCTATTGGTTGAGGCCAATCCAGGATAGCTTTGATCTTCTCTGGATCTATTTGTAATCCTGTCTGAGAAATAATGTATCCCAGAAAGGGAAGTTCTTGCTTATGCAATATACATTTTTCCAATTTGGCAGATAGCTTATTCTCCCGGGGTCATTGAAGGACTTGTTATATGTGGAGAAGGTGTTGGTCCAAGGATTTAGAAAAGAAGAGGATGTCATCTAAATAGACAATCATGTGTGAATAAAGAAGGTCCCGAAAAATATCATTAACCATGGCCTGAAAAACTGCTGGTGCATTACATAAGCCAAAAGTCATTACTAGATATTCGTAATGTCCATCATGAGTATTAAAGGCCGTTTTCCACTTGTCCCCTTCTCAAATCCACACAAGGTTATAGGCACCTCGCAGGTCTAACTTTGTAAATATCCGTGCTCCTTTGAGTCTGTCAAACAACTCGGTAATGAGAGGAATATGATAACACTTTTTTCAAGTGATGGCATTCAGACCATGATAATCAATGCAGGGGCGTAGAGAGCAGTCTTTTTTTTTTTTTTGACAAAAAAGAACCTGACCCCTGCTGGAGAAGAAGAAGGCCTGATGAAACCCCGATCCAGGTTTTCTTGAATGTATTGGTTCATGGCCTGTTTCTAGTTCTGACAGTGTGTATACTCTGCCTTGAGGGAGAATTTTCCCGGGAAGCAATTCAATGCTGTAGTCATAGTTGCGATGTGGTGGGAGCATCTCAGTTTGTTGCTTGCTGAATACATTAGTGAAATCGGTGTATTGACTCGGCAATCCAGACAGAGTGGGTTCCCTAACAAGGATTTGATGAGGAAGGGGTTTTATGGAGAACAAACAGCTGCAGTGACATTTGGAACTCCATTTTGCCAGCTGCAGGGAATCTCAGTCTATTTGAGGTTGGTGTAATCTTAACCATGTCAAGCCTAGGATGATTTGATTTACTGATAAAGGTAAAACATAAAAGTGGATAGCTCCTAGATGCACGACTCCAGTGGTCATGGTAACCAGTCTGTGATACAAAAGATCCTGTCCAGTAGAGGTTGCCTGGAAACTGAGGAAATGGTAAGAGGGGTTTTGAGTGGTTCCACAGGAATCTGGTAGGAATGGATTAATCGTTCCTTGATGAAATTCCCAGCTGCTCTGGTATCCAAGAAGGTCTGCAGGTGAATAAAGCCTTTGCAGGTGGACATTGTCATGGGAACTAAAATCTGAGGAGAGGAAGTCACACGACCTAGGGAGGCCTCTCCCACCAATCCTAGGTCTGAGAGTTTCCCGGCTTTTGAGGGCAGTACTTAGCATAATGACTGGTACTTGCACAGTGCAGACATAAGTTTTGCTGTCATCCTCTTTGCCTTTCTTTGGAAGAAATCCTGAATTGGTCAATCTGCATGGGCTCCTCTATGTGGGTAGAAAACTCTTATGGTCTGGAAGGAAAGAGTGGACACTGAAATGATGATTCCAATTGGAGCAGATGACGAGCAGCGATCCTCTCTTGTGAATGTTCCTGAAATCGAAGGTCTAGGTGAATGGCTGGCAGATAAGATCCTTGAGGGAATCCCATGGTCTCTAGCAGCCAATTTATCCTTTATGGAGTCTGAAAAACCTTGACGGAAAATGGCAATAAGATTCTCCTCTCCCCAACGTAGTTCAGCTGCCAGGGTGCGGAATTGGACCATGTATTCACCCATGGACAGGGATCCCTGGTGGATTTGGAGCAAGTCTGAGGCCGCAGAGGACAACCGTCCTGGTTGATTGAACACCAAATGAAAATCCTTGAGGAAGTGATCCAAATTATTCAGTAGTGAGTCTTCTCACTCCCAAAGAGGGGAAGCCCATGCCAATGCCAGCCCTTCTAAAATGGAGACGATGAAGGTAACTTTGGTTTTATCAGAGGGGATATAGTGGTTCTTGAAATGAGAAGTGCATTTTACATTGATTTATGAACCCAAGGCAGAGCTTCAAATCCCAATTGAAGCGGGGAGGAGGAGGTAACCGCAGCACGGAACTGGGCGGTGAGGGAGCTGGAGGTACCAGAGGAGCTGCTATTGCCAAAGCATCCATCCAAGCAGCTAGCCTTTCTAAAACTCCTGTTACTTGATCCAGGACTCCCTGTTGCTGTTGAACTTGTGTAGCTAGTCCTGGAATGGCCTGCAAGGCTGTCAAATCTACCAGGTCCATGGCCTTGGCTATCCGTTATGTTTATGTGAACCCAATGATAGAAAGACAGACTTACCTATGCCCAAGCCAAGGACGGACACCAACGAGAAGGGGAAGGATGTAGATCTAGCCCGAGTGAAGTCAGAGCCGGTGTCTCAGTGAATCCCAGTACAAATGGAGGCAGACCAGAGATAGCGGGATCCGAGGTAATCTGGGTCACTGGCAGGCAGCAAGCAAGAGAAATCAAAATAAAGCCTGGGTCAAAGGCAAGCAGCAAGCAAGAGAAATCCAAATTCAGTCCGGGTCAAAGGCAGGCAGCAAGCAAGAGAAATCCAAGACAATCCGGTTCACAGGCAGGCAGCAAGCGAAATCCAAATCCAGTCCGGGTCAAAGGCAGGCAGCAGGCAAGAAAATTCTAAGACAATCCGGGACACGACAAAGGCAAATCCAGCAGAGACAGCACCAGCACAAGCAAGCCTGTAGCCGAGGCAAAGTTTGTGACTGAAGGCCGGGTAGATATAGCCCTATTTCCCGCACTACCATGCGGACCGTCGGGAGGTATGCTGACATGCCAAGGGGGGCGGAGCCAAGGTGCTTCACAGGTTGGCCAGCGTCACGCGACCGTGATGTCGCTGCTGCTTCATGCTGTTCCAGGATTTTGAAGGGTAAGACTGATTTGCGGTGGTAATATAGGCTCTCTTACAGTCATTGGCTCTCCCTCACTGTCACATGCACAGGCTGTCTCACCTTGTCTCTCTCACACACAAGCTCTCTCTTACTCACCGGTGGTCACTCTCACTCACTGGTGCGCTCTCTCACTCACTCGTGCTCTCTCCCTCACTGTCACATGCATAAAAGCTGTCTCACTCTCACTCACTGGCACTCTCTCCCTCTCACACACACACACAAGGTGTCTCACAGTCTCCCTCCCTCTCTCTCACACACAAAAAAACACATATAAGCTGTATCTCACTTACTGGGGCTCTCTCCGTCTCTAACACACAAAAGCACTCGTCTATCTCTCATTCATTCTTTCTCACACACACACACACAACATTCTCTATCACACACAAGCTCTCACTCACTGGCCTTCTCTCCCTCTCACACAAACAAGCTGTCTCATATTTTCCACCTCATACACACACACACACACAAGCTGTCTCTCACTCACTGGTGTTCTCTCCCTCTCTCTCTCTCTCACTGGTACTCTCAGGCTGCCGAGCCTCTGCTTCAGATAATGCCCCCACTGCGCCTCCCCACTGCGCCTTTCCTTAAGCATTGCGGACAGCAGGAGGAGGAGGTGCCAACAGCTCCACTGGGCCTTTATTTACTGCGGCTGGAGAAGGAGGTATTGATGGCCTCGCAGGACCTTCCTTTGTTTCGTCAGGGACGGGAGGGGAGATACTGATGGCTCGAATGGGCCTTTTTCCATGCGCCGCGGGATGGAGGAGAGGTGCCGGTGGCCTTTATTTGTGCTCTGAAGAAGGAGAGTTGAGACATGCGCTGTTGCTGCCGGAGGGAAAGGGGAAGCCCTTGTGCAGTTTCTCCGAGTGTAGCGCCACCGTAGGCTGTGGAGTGAAACCACAGCTCCTTCAGGCTGGATAGCAGATGTGCTGCTGCGCTTGACTGGAGGGATGGCTTCCGGATGCAGGCAGGGTCCTCTTCTATTTCGTTTGCCAGCAGGGGGAGTTGGAACCCCGCCGACGTTTAGCTTAAATATGTATCAGGAAGCAGGGGGAGGAGGAGGCCCCTGAGCGTTTTGGAGGGCACGTTTTGCAGGCTCCAAACGTTTGCCGCCTGAAGAGGCCGCCTCACCCTGCCTCCATCATAGAACTGCCCCTGTGTGTGTCCCTCTCCAAAACAGCACCAGCAAGTTAATTACCAAACTTGCCGGGTCATTCATCAAAGTGCATTAGGGGCCCTAACGCATGTGATGAATATAGTGATGCACGTTAGTATGCAAGTGGGAGGGGTTAATGAAAATGAGGGTCTGCCATGGCATGCGGTAGAGTAAAGCACACTAACACAGGATTTAATGTTGCGTTATGAGAGAGAGAGAGAGAGAGAGAGAAGCTCTGTATAGAGGCAATATGACATGATATATATATATATATTCCACTGTAAGAGGGGGACACTTTCAACTCGCGTCTCTCTCGCTCTCTTTCTCTCTCTCATACTGTTAAAAAAAACAAATAATACCCACTAACTCTACAATTTCCCTAACCATGCCCATTTTTCTTTTTATCGCGGGCGCTAATTCCATTATAGCAATTAGATGACTCTAGGAGTTGAATGTGTAACGTTTGTTATTAATACAACACTAGGAAATCTTGAAAATACTTCTGAAATATTAGCAAATAAAGAGAATGAGCACATTGAAAGGTTGGGGGGGGGGGAACTTGCAAAATTATTCATTTGTATATGTAACGCTGAAGAAGAGGCTTGTGAGGTGTTGAAAATTTATGTACAATGTTTTTTTGTTGTTAGTCCTTTAAAAAGGAATGCGGTCTGGAAGAATCCAGAACTAATCTGTCTACTGGAATTCTAGAATTAGTAGCAAATTTGGTCGATTCTGTGTTTTCTTATTGACTTCTTCTTTAACTTAGAGGATAACTTTCAACCGTGTGTGTGTGGCAGCATATACTTCTGAGTTTTACCATAGTATTTTATAACCCGCACATTGTTATATGCAAGCTTTATAAAATATGTGCATCTTTACCTCACAACATGTACACATATGTAGGCTTACACGCAATGAATTGAAAGAGAGTTTATCAATACATTGAACATGCACATTTCTCCTAATTTAGAAATATGCATGCATATCTTTTGCACGTGAAATTAACGTAGGATTTACGCATGCTGTTGGTGTACTTTAAACCATGCGCGGGGGTCAAGGAAATGACCAGTTTTACCAAGTAGTCCACCCGTTCACCCAGTCCTTCTCCAAAGTCATCAAGACTCTCCTTGTTCTTCAGCCTGAACTTCCCCCCCAGTTTACCCTGACCTCTCCCCCACTCACTACTACATAATCAACAGCTTTAACATCACTTACGCCAGATAAATAGCAGGTGTAAAATTACACAAGTAAGTTGGCAAATCTATGTGCATAAGTCTCTTTTAAAACACCAATTTATGCATGAAAATGCAGGCCCCACCCTGGAACACCTCTAGGTCACCGTTTTTTTATTTGCAAATTTTTTGACTTTTATAAAATACAGAATATGCGAGCAGACACTACTTACACACATATGTGCCATTTTTTTGGCATTTTTAATTTACCCCTTGGGATATAGTATGTAAGTCTGGAGATGGTAGTAAGGTGTAGAACCCTCTTGAGCCAATTCTTGTTAAAGAACGGCGAATCGTATAGGAGAAAACTTGTTGAGTGAGCATCATTCATCATTTGAATTCTTTCATTCCTATGAATAAACCTATTGAGATAGAAATATACATTTTAGAAAGAAACACAACAAAGCTTCTCGCCTTCATTCACGATTATTCTCGGTTTTCCTTAGTAAATAACATCCCTGTTTCAATGTGCATTTAATGATAGTTAGATATTAATATCAGATGTTGAGTGTTAGAGAGCTGAAATGAATACAACAATATTATTTATTGGGGAGCAGTGTTGTATAGGCTAGTTACGTGTAACAGAAGGAATAGCTGGGAATTTAGGAATTTGATATTTTAGTATGGGTTGTTTTATATGGTATTCATTATGGAGGTCACTTGTAATTGTATTTTGTGTATTGCATTTCTTTGGATTTGCTACTATTTTAACTAATTAGAAACATTGGGGCTGATATTCAGCTGTGGAGCTGAAAGTGAAGTTACCCAGATATAGCTATTCAGGAAACTTAATAGGGATATTCAGCAGCGTGGCCGCACTGCTGAATATCCCCAATTATAAAGTTAGCCAGATAAATATATCTGGCTAACTTTAGGAAAGCCCTATGGCACAACCTGAGTTAACCGCATAAGTTAAGCAGCTTACTCTGCTCCCCCCTGGAAATGCCTTCTGCCTGCCCTGGGAACATCCCCAACTTATGCGGCTAAATTCTAGCTGCATAACTCATGTAGCTAGAATTTAGCCACATATGGCTTTGAATATAGCTGGATAGTCATTTAGATGAATAACATTTTAGTTATCCATATAAATAGCTTTTGAATATCGACCTCATAGAAACTCAGAAACATGATGGCAGAAAAAGACTATATGGCCCATCCAGTCTGCTCATCCGTCCAATTAATTTAGCATATCATTATGTGCTTTGAGTTTATGCAAGAGAACCAATTCATAAATACAAATGTAAAACAATAATTAAAAAATTCCTTCTTTTTATCCTAGCCATCACATTGACAATGCTTGGCCTGGGACAGTTATACCGATGGGGGTGAAGGGCTGATGTGCATGGAGCAGACCTTGGGGTGATTGGTCAGTGAAACAATGTGACAAGGCGATAGCTAAAGCCAGAAAAATGCTGGGCTGCATAGAGAGAAGAATATCGAGTAAGAAAAGGGAAGTGATTATTCCCTTGTATAGGTCCTTGGTGAGGCCTCACCTGGAGTATTGTGCTCAGTTCTGGAGATCCTATCACCGAAGGCACAGAGACAGGATGGAGGCGGTCCAGAGAAGGGCGACCAAAAAGGTGGAAGGTCTTTATCGAATGCCTTATGAGGAGAGATTGAAGAATCTAAATATGTACACCCTGGAAGAAAGGAGGAGTAGGGGGGATATGATACAGACTTTCAGATACTTGAAATGTTTTAATGATCCAAAGTCAACGACAAACCTTTTCCGTTGGAAAAAAATCAGCAGAACCAGGGTTCATGATTTAAAACTCCAGGGAGGAAGAACCAATGTCAGGAAGTATTTCTTTACGGAGAGAGTGGTGGATGCCTGGCCGCCCTTCCGGAGGAAGTGGTGAAAACAAAAACTGTGAAGGATTTCAAAAGGGTGTGAGATAAACACTGTGGATCCATAAAGTCTAGAAGATGTGAATGAAGAAAAGAGGCATAGGGGGGCTTGCGGGAATGATAGCTACTACCTGGTGATTAATACCCTTATTCAATAAACATACACACGGTTAATGCGACTCCAACATTGCTCTATGCTTCAATGGCAAGAGGAAATGTGGAAAAAAGGATTTGCATTCACAAAAAAGTGGGGGAGTAGCTTGCTTGTTGTGGCGGTTATTACCCCAAACCAAATAAGCCTGATACTTCACTTTCAATGCATATCCAGCGTAGCTTTCTGCTTCAATGGCAGGGGGGAATGAAGATAGATGATTTACCTTTAGACAACAACCAACAAGGACTGAATTGCATAGTCTGGATAAAGAAATAAGCATGGGTGTAGCTTGCTTGTTACGGCGGTTACTACCTCGAATCAATTAAGCCTGATACTTCACTTTCAATGCATATCCAGCGTAGCTCACTGCTTCAACGGCAGGGGAGGGGGATGAAGAAAAGAGGATTTATATTCAGACAATAACCAACAAGGGCTGAATTGCACAGGCTAGGTAAACAAATAGGTGTGGGAGTAGCTTGCTTATTGCGGCAGTTACTACCCCTAACCAATTAAGCTTGATTTTTCACTTAGATGCAGCTCCAGCACTGCTCTCTACATCAGTGGTGGGGGTGGAATGTAACTAGAACCAAAAAGTTACTAAGGGCCAAGAGTAACAGATAAGTATAAGAAAAAAATAAGTGTTGAAGCTTGCTGGGCAGACTGGATGGGTCATTTGGTCTTCTTCTGCCAACATTTCTATGTTTCTATACCGTATTTGACTATCAGGTGTGCAATGACTCATGCACTCTCTCACTCGCTCTCTCTCTCCCCCCCCCCCCCCCCCCACTCCATCCCCAGGGAGCCAAAACTGTTGCACATGAACTGATCCCAATTCCTAAACATGGTGAGGCACAGCACTGCTGCTGAACTACTGCACTATCCTAGAAGGATTTTAATGACATACACGTCTGTACCCTTACAGAGGATATTCTAACAGCCATTGTCTTGGAGTTAAGAAGAATTTAAAGGGATGTGCATTTGTTCTGGTTCAGCTACCCCAAAAAGAAAAGCGGATTTTCCCGAAATTTCGTAAAAATTTGTTTTTCAGGGTTAGCGTGCGCTAACATTGAAATGTTGGCGCACGCTAACCCCGAAATTCGGGGCAGCTGAAAAAAATCGGCCCGAACCGTGGGAAAACGAAATTTCCCGTGGCGGGCCGATAACGAAGGTCGAACCAAAAGGTTCGGCCGAATCACATCTGGATTTATCGTGTATATAATACTTTTAAATTAAGTACAAAACCTTGTAAATTTGCTGCTCTTTCTCATTCTGACTGGGTGTTCTGTATATCCTTTTATTCCAAAGCCTCAGATCAGATTGAAACAATAATGTTCGAAAAAGAAAAAAAACGTAAGTAGTGTGCAGATATATTTTCATTTATTGGAAATACTATAGGTCAATTTAAAAAGGTGATGGCTTACTGTAAGCATTCTCCAGCATTCAGCCTCGTCTGTTCCATTGTCTAGCGATGATCGTTGAAGTAAAAGGTAGGGTAGGGTTTGATTTAAGAATGTCATGCCTAAGACTCTGCCATTGTATAACATAAACTGCATGCTAAACCAATAAATCTCTGCCTGCAGTAATTTCTGCAAAGACAGAAAAACGAGATGAAAGAGAAGACGAAAGACCAGACTTAAGTCTGACACACAGGCTCACAAACCCCCTCCTCGGAGCAATTGGGGAAAGTTTGCAGCCATCCAAGGATTGCTCTGCCGGAGGCTGAAAGGCCTTCCCTGACATGCAGGAAGGAATACTTCATATTGTTGCACGAGACCATATTTCAGATTTTGGCCCCATGCTGATCTGTTTTTGGTATGGAACTTCAAGCTGCTTTGCAGATTTGACAAAGAAAACACCAGTGACATTTACCACCGGCATTAATTTTATTATTTTGGCGTTATATGTACAACAATGTGCCGTTGCATGCATGAGAAGCAGGAGTCTTACTATTCATTAGTGACAGTAGATGACGGCAGTAAAAAAAAAGACCAATTGAAACTTCCAGTTATTTCTCTCCACCCTGATAAGGATATGTCCCAGCTGCCAGCCATAGAGAGTAACCGCTTGTAAGATATCATTCTTTATCTAGGACAGCTTTAATTCTCTTTCTCTTTAGTATTCCACCATTTTGGGTAGATGAGAAGATCCTCTACTTAGTTCACTCTCACTGCCTTCCCTTTTCATGTGTAACCACAAAGCTGTCGTCCTGGCC
Source organism: Rhinatrema bivittatum (assembly GCF_901001135.1). Classification (NCBI taxonomy): domain Eukaryota; kingdom Metazoa; phylum Chordata; class Amphibia; order Gymnophiona; family Rhinatrematidae; genus Rhinatrema; species Rhinatrema bivittatum. The sequence goes on from NC_042619.1 coordinate 358,063,337, forward strand.
TCTCCTGCATAGTCTGCCAGACAGATCTGGCTACCTGAGCACCTATGAGTCGTAGCCTAGTGGTCAGAGCAATGGGCTCTGAGCAATGGGCCCTGAACCAGGGAAGCCAGGCTTCAGTTCCCACTCAGGGATTGTGAAGGCAAATTACCTCTCTCTCCAACAACAATAAGTGCAGGGAACAATAGAATTGTGCTGCTCTTGTACGTGCAGACTGCCAGTCAGACCCGGCTATTAGATAAGGTAAGAGGAGTAGTGCTATCAGGACTTGAAACTAGACAGGGGAATCCCTTTACATTTAAAGTCCGGTGTCCGGACCATCTGGCAATTATAGCCTACCAATTTTGCAGACTAAAGCTGCCAAGTGACCCAGCTGAAGCAGGGAAGCTTTTAGCAAGCCTTGTTTTTTTTAATGGGATTGATAGGTATATGCAGGGGCTACATTTTCATTTTGGTGAATTATTTTTGGTTTTGGGGGCAGGGTGAGGGGCGGGGGGGTTGCGTTTGCTTGGATTCAGTTTGCTTCATGTTTATCTTGTTTCTGTTCATTTACCAAAATGGAGTAAACATGACGTTTAAAAAAACCATATGAACATAAGACTTACCTTACTGGGTCAGAGCAATTTTCCAGCAGTGGCCAATCCAGGTCACAAGTACCTGGCAGGACCCCAAGAGGTAGATAGATTCCAAGCTGCTTCTCCCAAGAATAAAGGAGTGGATTTCTGCAACTCTACCTTAAATGGTTAATGGACTTTTCCTCCAGGAACTTGTCCAAACCTTTTTTTAAATGCAGCTACACTAATTGCATTCACCACATCCTCTGGCAATGAATTCCAGAGCTTCATTATGCGTTCAGTAAAAAAATATTTTCTCTTATTAGTTTTAAATGTACTACCTAGTAACTTCATTGTGTGTCCCCTGGTCTTTGTACTTTTCAAAAGAATAAACAAGTGATTAACATTTACTCGTTCCATTCCACTCTTATTTTATAGACCTCTATCATATGTCCCCTCGGCCAGCTCTTCTCCAAGTTGAAGCCCTAACCTCTTTAGCTTTTCTTCATATGGGAATTGTTCCATCCCTTTTAACATTTTGGTCGCCCTTTTTTAATTCTGCTGTATCTTTCTTGAGATTTTGTGACCAGAACTGCAGACAGAACTCAAGATGAGGTTGCACCATGGAGCGATACAGAGGCATTATAATATTCTCTTTTTTATTCTCCTTTGCTTTCCTAATAATCCCTAGCATTCTATTTGCTTTCTTGGCTGCTGCTGCACACTGAGAAGAACATTTTAATGTATTTTCAACAATGACACCTAGATGCTTTTCCTGAGTGGTGACTCCTAATGTGGAGCCTTGCATTATGTAGCTATAATTTGGGTTACTCTTCCTTAAGTGCATCACTTTGCACTTGTGCACATTAAATTTCATTTGCTATTTGCATGCCCAGACTCCCAGTTTTATCCTCCTGCAATTTCTCACAATCCTTTTGTGATTTAGCAACTTTGAATACTTTTGTGTCATCTGCAAATTTCATCACCTTACTCATGGTTCCCATTTCCAGGTCATTTATAACTATATTAAAAAGCAGTGGTTCCAGAACAGGGGCACTGCACTCCACTACTCACCTTTTACAATTGGGAAAATTTACCATTTAGCCTTCTCTCTGTTTTCTATCTTTTAACCAATTGGCAATCCACAATAGGACACTGCCCCCTATCCCATGATTTTTAAAATTTCCTAAGAAGCCTTTCATGAGGGACTTTGTCAAATGCTTTCTGGAAATCCAGATGCACTATATCAAAATAGCTCACCTTCATCCACATAACTATTTTACACCCTCAAAAAAAATATAGCAAATTTGTGAGGCAAGACTTCTCCTGGCTAAATCCAAGTTGGTTTTGTCCCATTAAACTATGCTTATCTATATATTCAGCAAGTTTGATCTTTATGATAGTTTCTACCATTTTGCCTGGCACAGACATCAGGCTCACTGGTCTGTAGTTTTCAGGATCATCCCTTGATCCCTTTTTAAAAATGGATGTTATTGATAATTTACTAATTTCCAAAAGCAGGCCCTCAACTTCATTTCTCAGTTCTTTAGCATTCTGGGATGTAGGCCATCTGGTCCAGGTGACTTGCTACTCTTTAGTTTTTCAATTTGCTCTAGAACATCTTCCAGGTTCACTGAGATTTTTTTCAGTTCCTCTGAATTGTCACCTTGGAATATCATTTCTAGCATGAGTATATCTCTTACACCTCATCACCCCTAAGTGTCCCTTTTACCCCTTGATGATCTAATTGTCCAAATGACTCTCGCAGACTTTTTACCTTAAATGTACCTGAAAAAGTTTTTATTATGAGTTTGTTTCCATGGCAAGCTTCTTTTCAAATTCTCTCTTTGCCTTCCTTATCAATGCTTTGCATTTTACTTGCCAACGTTTATGCCACTGCCTGTTTTCCTCAAACATATTTCAGATTTTTTGGGTCCACTAGGAATTGATTTAATTTGAAATGAACTAAACTGAAAATGATCATTTTTTTTTGAAAGGCTTGCACATTCATGTCAAACAAATTAACATCCCTAGTATTTGTACTTCCTGCTTCTAGCATTTGACATCAGAGCTGCAGGCTCTCTTTTTGAACTGGGCACCTCTGGACAGAGTGTGTCATATTTCCTTCTTTTGGAGGTGATGGGTACAACACAGGCCTCAGTAAGAGGGATTTTCTTTCCTTCTTTTTTTTAAATGGAGCGAGCAGCCTCACCAAGACTTGCAAGGGATGGCCATCTCACTCAGACCAACCTGAAGATGTTAAGTAGAACTTTAGAATATAACATGAGAAATTGTAATAATGAGTCAGACCAAGGGTCCAGCAAGCCCAACTTCCTGTTTCCAACCATAGCCTATCCAGGTTACAAGCACCAGGCAAGTTCCCGAACTAAATAATTCCCATGCTACTAATTCTGGAAATAAGAGGTGGCTATAGCAGTTTATGGACTTCTCCAGGAACTTGTCCAAACCCGTTTTTAAACCCAGCTATGCTAAATGCCTTAAGCATATCTTCCGACAATTAATTCCAAGGCTTAACTGTGCATTGAGTGAAAAAAAAATGTTTAGATTTGTTTTAAATGTGCTACTTGCTAACTTTATGGATTGCCCCCTAGTCTGTAAGAACTCACGGTCTCCAGATGCCTGGCACCAGCCATCCAACTTACCATCATCTAGATCATTCCTCCTGCCAAAAGGCCACCATTACGTGTGCACTGACGCGCTTACAGCAGGGACCCACCGGTGGACGCCGTGGGCGCATTCAAGAACACGCATAATATACGCGCCTAGGTGGGAAACTACTGCAGTCATACTTGTATGATGTCACCCACCTCTAGCTATTTAAACCCACTCATGTCTCACAAGTGATCTGCTCCTCAGTGTGTGTTACTTATCCCTGAATTGTCTGCCTGTGTTCCTGCTTCCTGCTGTGGTTCTGTGCTTTGGTCTGTCTCCCTTGACCGGCCCTGGTTCTCTCTGTTGTGGTTTGTCCCCATCCTTGCCCTGTTCTCACTCTGTCTCCCCTGGCTTGACTTCGGCTTGTCTCTCTGACCCTCCTGAGTGCCTCCTGTACCTGACCCATGCCTGTCTGCTGCCTGCCCCGACCTCTGCCCTGTTTACTGGATCTTACCTGTCTGCTACCTGCTCTGACTTCTGGTGTGTCTACTGGATTTCATTGTCTGCTGCTTGCCCTGACTCTCACCTGGACCTGGACTCTCGCTCTCTGACTATTACCCCAGGGACTCTCCTAAGACCTGCCAGATGTCAGAACCCAAGGGCTCGACCTGCGGGAGAGACCGTTAATATAGGTGAATATCCAGTTAGTCCCAAGTGGGGTACATCTGACAGCTGTCAGTGTGCACCGTATGGGCTCGCTCGTCCACAGCCCACTTCCTCAACATAGTCCTTATATTGTCTGAAAGAGTAAATAACTAATCCATATTTACCTGTTCTAGTCCTCTCAAGATTTTATAGACCTCTATCATATCCCCCCCCCTCAGCCATCTCTTCTCTAAGCTGAACAGCCCTAATCTCTTTAGCCTTTCTTCTTAGGGTAGCCGTTCTATCCCCTTTATCATTTTGGTCGCCCTTCTCTGTACCTTCTCCATCACAATTATATCTTTTTTGAGGTGCAGTGACCAGAATTGTACACAGTACTCAAAGAGTGGTCTCACCATGGAGTGATACAGAGGCATTATGACATTCTCAGTTTTATTCATCATTCCTTTCCTAACAATTCCTAACATTCTGTTTTGTTTTTTATTTGACTGCCGTTGCACACTGAGCCAAGGATTTCAATTTATTGTCACTAAGACACCCAGATATTTTTCCTGTGTGGTATATCCTGATATGATACCCAACATTGTGTAACTAGAGCTGGATTACTTTTCCCTAAGTGCATTATGTTACACTTTTCCACACTAAATTTCATCTCCCATCTGGATGCCCAGTCTTCCAGTCTCTCAAGGTACTCCTGTAATTTAGCACAATCCATTTGTGATTTAATAACTTCAAAAAAACATAGCAGATTTGTGAGGCAAGACTTCCCTTGTGTAAATCCATGCTGGCTGTGTCCCAATAAACTATATCTATCTATATGTTCTGTGATTTTGTCCTTTACAATAGTTTCCATGATTTTCTTTGCTCTTGAAGTCAGGCACACTGGTCTATAGTTTCCCGGATCAGCCTGGAACCCTTTTTAAAGATCGGAGTTACATTGCGTATATGAAGTTTCAGTGCTGATTTCCATACAACAAGTAGGCCTACATCTCTAGGCATGCAAGGGCTGGACTAACCTCTTTAGGTTGACCTGGATGAGGTGGCAACCCTAGACATGCATAAGGTCAGCTGCACCATGGAAATACACACACTTAGGGGCGGATTTTCAGAGCCCTGCTCGCGTAAATCCGCCCAAAACCAGGCGGATTTACACGAGCAGGGCCCTGCGCGCCAGGAAGCCTATTTTACATAGGCCTCCCGGCGCGCGCAGAGCCCCGGGAAGCCTATTTTACATAGGCCTCCCGGCGCGCGCAGAGCCCCGGGACTCGCGTAAGTCCCGGGGTTCTCGGAGGGGGGCGTGTCGGGGGCGTGTCGGGGGGCGGGCCCGGTCGACGCGGCGTTTCGGGGGCGTGTCGGCCGCGTTTTGGGGGCGGGTACGGGGCGTGGCTACGGCCCGGGGGCGTGGCCGCGCCCTCCGTACCCGCCCCCAGGTCGCGGCCCGGCGCGCAGCAGGCCCGCTGGCGCGCGGGGATTTACGTCTCCCTCCGGGAGGCGTAAATCCCCCGACAAAGGTAAGGGGGGGGTGTGTAGACAGGGCCGGGTGGGTGGGTTAGGTAGGGGAAGGGAGGGTAAGGTGAGGGGAGGGCAAAGGAAAGTTCCCTCCGAGGCCGCTCCGATTTCGGAGCGGCCTTGGAGGGAACGGGGGGAGGCAGCGCGGCTCGGCGCGCGCAGGCTATACAAAATCGATAGCCTTGCGCGCGCCGATCCAGGATTTTAGTGGATACGCGCGGCTCCGCGCGTATCTACTAAAATCCAGCGTACTTTTGCTTGAGTCTGATGCGCAAGCAAAAGTAGGCTGATCGCGCTTCTTTTAAAATCTACCCCTTAGTGCATTGTGGCCATCTTAATAGACAAATGCTATCTAAAAGAACCAAGCCCAACCAAACAGGGGCGAGGATCTTCCTGACTGGATACTGTTCTTGTTTATGGTGGGATACTAGGTCTGCCCTGTGATAACTCAAGTGCTAGTAGCTTGGGAACTGCCAGAGGAAAAAGGAGGCAGACTCTGGCTGCTCCTTAAGCGCAGTTTATTTACAGTGAAAACAAGAAAAGCGCAATACACAGCCAAATGAAACAACTTAGGAAGTTTGCCATGGCTTCAGGTTTCTCAGAAATTACAAAGGATAGTGCAAAGCTAAAACAGTCGCTCTTAGGCAGCTTGCCTTGACTTCTGGCAAGTCCCAAATTTAAACCTAGCAGGTCTTAACAGCTGTCACTCTCAAACCTTAAATGTAGCTGGTCTTCTTATAGGGTGGGACTCTCTCTCTTCCCTGAGGCTCCCTTCACCATTCTAGGCTCCTCCTTTCACCCAGGATTCCCTGTGGGTCTCAACCTTAAGGAGGACCAGGCGAGACTGGTGTGCCTAGTCTCTTAAGGTAGTCTGAGGGGGTTTTTTGTATACTCCCTCACAATGCCCCTTGAAACAGAATCATTACTTATCTAAAATAACCAGTTCTGAAAATTGTGCCTTGATATTCTTTTGTCAGATTTACATCTTGCTAAAATATTTTTAATTTCTTTATACTGTATTTATGCTTTTCCTTAGGATTTTAAGTTTAGTAATTATGTATATATTTTAATGTATTTCTCTTCTACCCTGCTCTGAGTACCAATGGCAGAAGAGCAAATTACGAAGTCTAAAATAATAAACTATCCAAGTTGTTTCGAAGATTTTTTTTTTTTTTTTTTGCTGAGTCTGAAAACCAACAATTTTATAACTTCATTCTCTTGGAACTCCTTCTAGCCACAAGAAAGAATTACTGAGCAAAGAGGAGATTTTTGTTTTAGCTCTAGCTCTTCAGTTATTTCTCAGACTTTATCAGAGGCAATAATCCTAGCCCGAGGATATGAGTTGCCTTGCGCGGTGATGAATAGACACACATGTGCCTTACAAGAAACTGCTCTGATGGAGCGCTTAGAGTTATCCCCTGCAAGGTTGGCACCAACGTGCCTTCCACTTCCCCGCAAACACACATAAATAGGAGGCAGTACCCTTAGAGCAAGGACATATATAATTGAAAACAAAATCCTGCTCCCTTGTTTCAGATGTCATAGAAATGCTAACCCGCAAAATTCCCCAGACAAGGAAAAGTGATTTGCTGCCTTCACCCAGGAGTCCTTAGGACATTAATTCAGCCAGGTTTAAATGAGGAGAGCATAAGTCAGAAAGGACAATGGTTTCTGTTTTACAGTGGACTCTTGTATAGTAAACTTTTAATGGAAAAAAAAAAAGTCAGTACTGTGTATATGAAAAGACTAATTTCACCTACTCTGTATCAGATGAGGAAAATGTGTAATGCAATCACTAGGGAGCTTATGTACTAAAGGGTGTTATTGTTCATACTTTCATTTAATGCTTATTAATACCCCTGTGCAACATGGGTTATATGTATGCCATTAGCATTACCAAGAAGTAATGTAATGCACTTGCAAATGACCTCCCAAAAGGTTATTGTAATGGTCTACATCCAATGTACATCCATCCAATGTAAATATCTAAGAGGCTTAACATGGGCCACTTAAGGTAAGAAAGTTAACTGCACTGAGAGATGTCATTGACATGGGTGAACCGAATGGATGTTATTGTGCATTACTGGCCCTCCCCCACAATGTAACCCCCTTCCCCCTCCAGACTCGGATTAGCCTTCCATTCCCCAGCACCAATATGGGCCCATGGGACTCTCTGAACCCCAGACCTTCTCCGACTCCCAACCACAGAACCAATATAGGTTTTTGGGTCCCTTCAGAATCCACTCCCTCCCCCCCCCCCAACAAAGATGGAGCTGCAAAACTCTCCACCCATTCTAAGACCCTTCCTCACTTAGGCCCTCTTCTGTGACCCTAAATCTATGCTGGCAGGAGAGAGCCAGTTTCCCTCCTTCCAGCTGTGGCAGCAAAATCAAAATCACGCTCTAATGCCAAAGCGAGAACTGGAGAGGAGGTCCAGAAGAGACTTAGGGATGGAAGGTGTTCATTGCTTGGGAAGGGTTGATTTGATTTGGGGAGGGGGGAAGAGGAACAGGGAACAGTGGTAAAGGCGTCTAACCAGTCCTTTCACTTTGAGCTGGTTAATGTGAACTGATGGAAGTGGCATTGGGCATTGTAAATCCAATATAACATCGGTATTAAAACCAAATGGTACAAAACTAGTACAAAAAGCCCAACATATTGTTCTCTAGGTAAGCTTTATTTGATTGTGCCCGTATTTTCCTCTCTTTGCTCCTTTTTTCCGCCCTATATGCTGCATATGTATTATATAATATAACAGTGGAACCCCCTCTCTGGTGTAGGAGCCAGGAGGGCAGGGGCACCCAAGGGTCCTTTAACGTTCTCCCACTCCGACACATTCCCAGGGCCCCAGGACAGGTTCTTTTTCCACTGGGGGGGGGGGGGGTAAGCACTAAATCCTCCAGAGCCCGTGATGGCTGGGGTGACTCTCGATTTGTTGCCCTGGGGGCTCACAGGTCTCTCTTCACTTCAAGGGATGTGAGTGCCACGAAAGACTCTGGAGGCTCAGATTGAGTGTTCAAAGTTAAATCTGTACTGTCAGAGTTCTTAAATGTTAGAAATGGCACTTCTGCAACAGTTCTTGACTTGATAAATTGGAGAACTGTAAATGTATCTTATCTATACAAGTGTCTCTCAGTACTAGGCAGGGAAAATCTCACCCTTTGTGATTTAGACAAGAAAGCTCCCCAGTCGGGCAGCGTTATCCTTAGCTGGGATGGAGAACCCCTTCCAAAATTAATGATTGGCAAAAAGAATTAGTCTCAGCACAGTCTCCCCTAATTGTCTCTCACCCAGAGTGAAAACTCCGTGGGTTGTCCTCAGAATAGAAATTTAGGTCTTACTCACAGGTCTCTTGTTCAGTGATCTCAACAGGATTTTTCTTAAGAAACGTCCAGTAGCAGGGAACTCAGCATCTCTATACATGAGTTCCCTCTTCAGAAAGGAAGGGTGGCCAAAACCTCCTCCTGGATACTCAGAAAACTCTTCACACAAATGTAGTAAAATCTAAAATCCTCCTGCAGCAGCTGAGAGAGAGAGAGAGAGAGAGAGAGAGTGTGTGTGAGAGAGAGAGAGAGAGAGACTCTGACTCTTTATAAGGGCTTCATAGTAGTCAACTATATCACTATAGGAGGGCCAGCTAATAACTTGAGGTTTTGGTGGTGGTTTAGAGTTTTGAGGCCAGTTTGACATGCAGAGTGAGGCGTACAAACAACACAGTACAACTCAGTGAATATTTGATGTTATTTGGAGTAAGGAAAGTCTCACAAAGATGAGATTTCTACAATGTTCTCTCACACTAGCTTGATAGTACCGTGCTATAGAGTACCGCAATTATCGTATGCATTATGGTGTTAACACGTGTTATGCCATTATGGTGGGCATTAACTCCATAACATATTTTGATGAATTACCCTGATACAAAGATAGGATGGATGAAAAGGCCTGTAAGGACCATGTAGTCTGCCCAATTTACTTCCTGGTGCAGTACCATAGACCTGTTTGATCTCTGGGTTTCCCTTCCCTTCTTTGCAGCTGTGCAGGTGCTGTTGGCAAATAAGGAGCACTTGGATCTACCAAGGCCTGCTCATAATGTTTCAAGCCAATTGATGCTTGTCAACATGCATTGCATTTCTGGGCTAGGAAATTAATAACTTCTTTAAAATAACAAGACAAATACTTCATCTCAACAAACATTTTTTAAGCTGATAAACAATTTTTAGTTCAATTAGATTTGTGTTTTCAAATGATTTTTTTTTCTCTGCCAAGCTGATGTTTCCATCTTTCTAGTTTCTCTGTCACATGAAATCCCTAGGAAAAAAAAAAGTGTTCGTCTCCTAAAATAAAGCACTTTGCCATCATTATATCTTTTAACAATAGCATGTGTTAAACTGAAGGGATTTGTAATGAGAAAGGAATATCCAGGATCACGTGTTCACTGTCAAGAATCGATTGATTTCCAGTGACTGAAGAGACGTTGACAATCAAAGTGGTTCCTGGTATATACTGTAAAGCTTTTTCTCTGAAATAATCCTAAATTACATCCTTATAATAGCATTCCCAGGTTAATTGCAAAGCTGTCAAGATATTCTGTTTAAAGTGTTCCTGCAGTATGATTTCACATAAGCGGAAGTCACTGTTCCTTATCAGAACAGTGACTTCCACTTAACTCAATTTACGTAATCCACGTTACTGGATACTGAGCAGTACATCCTGCTTCATTGGTAATTAGCTCAAGCTGCTTTTGTACAATGAGGCTGATGAGGTTGGCGGCAACAGACAAGATATTTTTTTGATCCTTTGTGACAATTTCAGTGATTACACAAACACAAGCTCGCTGGAGGGATAAAAGCTTCTTATTTGTGATCTAATGGCATGATTTATCAAAAAAAAATTTTTTTTGTTCTAGAAGCACTGAATGGGGAAAAAAATCCTTAATAAACCAATCAATCAATCTCCAGAGTCATTCTTACTGATGGCTGCCATGTTGGCACATATGCCACCCATGACGGCAGCGTTCTGGTTGAGAACCCAAGGGATCTGGGGCTAGGCACATGCTTTAAGTAATATGAATAACGGAACACATGAGGATTATTCAAACATTGATTGCTGTTCAAGCTATCAAAACCAGTGTATAGCCCTTACTCATGCACTCGTAAGTGCCACAGGTCCTGGTTTCTGGTCCACAGCTGATTGTGATATCTGCCCCTCTGCTATTCTTCTCAGTTGAGTGCTACGAATGCCTCCGGGACGGAGGCAGGGGACCAGCAAGAGTACTGGGGGGGGATACTGTTTGAGAAGACAAATCAGTGAACACCTGTATGGCTAGGTAGCTAATATATATGAAACCCCTCCAATCTGAATTAAAATACAATATTCAAGGCAAAAGTAAAATATAACATTTAGTTACAATGCATAGCATATAAACAATTGTAAGCAAAGGAGTCACCATTCACAAACACCGTTTATTTACATTGTGTAACGTGAAACAGAATAGGATGCACTTTTGGAAAACTAGAGGCCACCATATACAAATGTAAACACCCCCGTCCCCCCATCCCCCCCTTCACAAGTGGGTCGTTTTCATAGACTACGGAGCACCAAACCATTCAGTGCAGTGTGTGGAAAATGCACAGATTCATCCCGCGGGGGACAGGACCCGCCTGCAGGACCCTACAAGGATCAGACTCAAAAATGAACACTCCACACACCAGGTGTTTGTGTCCCAAACCAAACGAGCTTTTACTGAATACAATCAAAATGTTCAGCAGGTACAAAATATCACAGGCCGGAGCAGAAAAATCATCCAAAGCAGGCAATATTAGCTCTTTAAGTTTCACAGGCAACGAACAGTAAGAGCACATTTCCTTATGCACTGAGGCTTAAGTAGCAGCTGAAACGATAGGGTCTAAGGGGGTCTTCCCTAAAAGACTTCTATCTCTCAGCCCCGGAAGGAAAACTGCAGAATTCTCATTAGTCAAAAGCAGTCCTCTCCCTGCTTTCTGAGTTAGATTCCTCCTTCTTTCTACCTTTCACCACTCATACAGGAAAGCACGTGGATTCAAGAGACCCCCCCAGAGCGGAGCCTCCTAGCCCCTTGGCTGCTCTCCCTTGAAACTTGCTTTGAACTCCTGAGTTAGAAAAGTGTAATAAATAAGCAATGATGATGACGATATCCCAGTCTAGGCAAGTCCTTCATAGGTGTTGTACCAGGGTCATGTATCATGTTTGAGCACCCATGCTCCCAGAAGCTAAGTACACATCCTATCAGCGTCTGTGTTCCCTCGAAGGTGGACCAGGTGTTTAAATTGTGCAGGACTCCATAGCCTGTGAAGTTTAAATCGTGGTATGGCCGGGAACATTTTTTTTGGCACTCCTCTGTGTACCTTGAAAGAAACCTTGATTCAGCATCGAAGGTTAGAGTAGCTGCATTGAGAACAAACTTCTCATTTTGACAGAGCACTGAAAAGTATATCCACAGATACTGGAGATATGGCAGCATACACCGTACAGACAAAAGGACCGAGGCAGCGTACCTTAGAAAATTATCAGTAGCACCAAATCTTTCATGGCATTTTCCCTTAAAGTCCAAAAAAAAACTATTAAAAGTAAAGGCAACTCATGTATGTGCTCACCCTGTGCTTGAATCAGTAAGAAGAGCTGGGTGTGTGGGCACTGAGCTTCTTGGCATTTTCCATTAGGACATTTTAAATATGAATGGGGAGAGGAGATCTGTAGGTGAATGCAATCGAGGGCTTTGGGAGAGGAAATGAGAGCCAGGAAGCAACATAGTTTTTTGAAGTAGCTGGGAAGCTATCTTGGGAGTCCTGCTTTGTGGCCAGTGTGTGCTATTGGGTTAATTCACTCCCATTAATGGTCCATTTCACTGACATGCAAATTAATTGTGTGTTAATTTACAAGCATTACAGTTACATTAAAGGAGACATTATCACCAAAACTTAACTGCCTTGCCCTGAAGTGTAGTAAAGTGTTTTGTGTTAATGGATGAATGTAACATTTTGCAAATTTTAACATGCATTTTTTTTTTGTCCGCTAATAGGTAATCATCTGTTTTTTTTCCTGTTTGTATCTCATCGCTTAATTGGCATAGATTGTATTAAAACTCTCATAAGCTCATTCCTGTGCATAAGAAGCTCCATTTTATAATAGCCTACGAAGGGCTAAAGTCTGCAAAGAGAATATACTTGCAGACTTTAACCCAGATTTTCATACCTATGAAAATTAGGGGCATCTCTGCCAGACATACATGTCCACATTGGCACCACCTCCTGAGCAGGCATGCATATGTGCATGTGCATTTACACGTGTACTTCCGAAAACCAAAGACATGCATAAATGATTTCTCAGTCCCATCTCTGGCCTTTGAATGCTTCTTTCTTGTGCGTGAACATTTATATGCACAACCCCCCCAAGCCGGTGCAAGAGTATATTTTGCACCCTAGGTGAACCTTCTGTCATGTACCCTCAACCCCCAAAGTTACCTATTGGCGGCAGCTCCAGCACAGCGCTCCCTTCTTTGGCAGTACTAACTTCCCCTCTGACCCTCGTGCTGGTGGGATTTCACCACCCCCAAAATTTTGGCACTCTAGGCGACTGCCTAATGGAAGAACTGGCCCTACTCTTCCCTCGGGCAATTTTGAAAAGCCTATTTAGGCGCCCAAAAACCTGGCTCTCTGATGTGAATAAATGCTTTTGAAAATCAGGCGTTAAAAGTGCTGTCAAGACACATCAACTAGACTGCGGGGTAGATTTTATAACATGCGCGCGTGGCCTACACGTGCGAGTGCTACCTGGCGCGCGCACCTGTACGCCCAATTTTATAACATGCGTGCGCAGGCGCGCGCATGTTATAAAATCCGGGGTCGGCGAGCGCAAGGGGGTGGACAATTGTGCACCTTGCGCGCGCCGAGCCGCGCTGCCTTCCTCCGTTCCCTCCCCCCTAGCCTTTTTTTAAAATAGGCCTGGCGCGCGTCACCTTTTGAAAATCCGGCCCTGCGTGTGCTAACAGAGTGCGGGTTGGTAGTTTTAGTACATTGGCCCCTTATGTGCGTACCAAGGTAGAGGACCGAGGAAGAGAACAGCAGCTCAGAGTTGCAATAAAAAAGAAAGTGAACAAAAATTTCCCCCAAAGAATTGGAATATCCAATCAACCAGAAATCGTTACTCATTCATTTCACACTGTAAGAGTTAAGACTCTCGAAAATAAGCCTAGGTACTGAAAACTGATGCTTTTGTGAATCTGTGACAATGAATGTATCAAAATTATACATAAAAGACAAAGCATGAATAATTTAATCGTGCGAGAGAGGCTGAGGGTTTTAGACAGAGGAGACATTGTGTACGACAGTGGAAATATAGTAGTGGGGACAGGCTAAAGCACGTAATCCTTTTGCTCCTGCTTCTGTTTCTGATATAACAGTTGTTCTTAGAACCTGGGAACACAAACAGGATGCTTCTCAATTGAGATTAAAAAGAGATTAGTCACTTTCCTGAAACTGTCCAGGACTCGTCTCCCACCAGCCTATCGTAGAAAGTTGCTGCTTACCTTGGCCTGAACAAATGGGATATATTCGGATGAAAGCTAAGCAAACAGCGCCTCCAGAATGGCTTGGGCTTTTCGGTTTTTAACCTCTTGCCAGGAGTTATCAATTATCAAAAATCAGCCGCCGAGATAAAAGTGTTTTGTACTTCTCTGGGGTAAGTACGTAACCGGGAAATTCTTGCTCTCTCTGTTTCACCCTGCACAGAGCAGGCCAGTCACATGAGCGTCATGAGTTTCACTGTGGAATGCATCATCACTTTCATAGAAGAATGGATGCGAAAAGGCTCTTACAATGTCCCTGCAGATCATTCGTAAAAAACAAACAAACCAGACCATTGCAGTGGATATTGGGTATGCAGATAGCCTTTTTAGTTTATTGTCCGTAGATGGAGTTTAACTGAATTGAGATTCTCCCTCCCCTGGCCTGTGGGCCTTCAGTGAACATCCACAAGCCCAGTTAGATGGCAGCCCCAACAACTTAAAAACATTTAAGCTGGGTTTGCTTGGCCCCATCAGGAGACGTGTGGGCCTCACGCTACTGTTTCAATGCAGAGCGGGCTCCAACCTGCACTTCATAATTGTTGTCTGAACATGGAGTATCACAAAGTTGGGAGGATGCAATTATATATATATATATCTATATATATCCTCAGGACTTCTATTTTTAGATGTTTATAATTTATAAATTTCAGTTTTTATGATAGATGGGGTTTGTTTGGTTTTTTTCCCAACAAAACCTTTTCATTTATTTGAATCTACAAACACATAAAATCCGTGCCTTTCAGGGTTTTCCCCCCACGCCACCTCCATCGCTCCTTATTTCACCTGTCGGCCTATCCCTACCATTCCTCCTTTGACCATTCTGTCTGTCTGCCCGCTGTCAGGAAGAGCCCGTGCAATGGAGCCAGCAGGAGAAGGCGGTGAACGTGAAGGTTCATGGGTCAGCGCAGGGAGGCTGTGAAGAGAGAATGGCTGGACCAAGGCAAGCAAGGGGAGAAGGGGGTGGGTGGTTCCCATTGTGTTGGTTTTCTGCTAAACAGCAATTTCTTTTTTTTTTTTGCAACTAGGATGGGGGTGGGGGTGTTTATCAGATAAAACCTAAAAGTAGAAGCCCTATTTGTAACTAATGGCACAATGTGTGGATATTTCCAAGAGGATAGGAGATAAACACAAAACAAGGAAAATTCCTTGTGTCTTACGGACTCGTTCCTTTTTTTCCCCCCTAACTCCTACTAACTGAATGTAAACACCCCCTCCCCTTTTCTAATATCCCACTGGAGAGAGTGATACATCTGGGAGCTGGTGGACAGACTTTCAACCTATGGGATTCCTCGGGTGGGGGGGGATCTCACTTCAGGACACAAGGAGCTATGGACAGCTGGACAAACCTCTATGATCTTGAACTAAGGACATCTCCTCACCAGACTGTGTTGTTCCTACATTTAAAAATAAGAGTTTACTGATGTATAACTTGCTGTATAGTGACAGCAAATAAATTTTCTTCTGCTGCGTGCTAACCATGAAGTTAAATAATCACTTAAGCAGTTCAAAGACCTGCAGGGGCCTTTCTTGTCTCAAGGTGCCCCCTCAGGCTGCTCCAGGAATTTATCCATGACTCGTCGTATTCCCCTTTGCACCTGAACTCTGCTTGACTCCCTCCTGTGTGACTCTTCATTTTGCTTAAAATGCTGCAAAACTTTCTTTTCTCCTCCTGCAGTACAACAGAACTGGAGAAATTCCTGCTGCACTCTTCCCTTGGCACAGACTTTCTAGCCGCACTGGCCCATCATGATATCTTGTCTCTTCAATTTGTACAAAATCCTTAAAAGAGAAATCCCAGCAGAGCAATGAGCTTCCTCTGCTCCCTCTTTCCAGGAATCCCTTCCAGATTCCTCCTGGAACCCTCTCATGGGCTGCTCCAGGTGCTCTCTCATTAAGAAACCCAGAGGTTCCCCCCGCCTGAAACCCGAGCTCCATCTCAAGAGCCCCAGCTATTTGAGTCTTATAACTCCTCCGAAACCTCAGGCACCACCCACTAGGGTGTGCCTAGAATATTCCACTCTTCCTCTAATCTTAGTCATATGTGCCTCCTGGTGGAGCTTTATATTAATCTGGTAAGGGACGGGGGGAGGGAGGGGTCCATACATAAAACAAATTAGGTAGTTATCTCGGGGGCTTCTGGTGATGTCAAGTCGCTTGCAAGTAATGCTCTAACCAGGTGTTTTAAAAAATTTGATTTTTACAGCTATTTGGCACCAGCAAAATATCAATCTGTTCCTGTAAAACAAGCATTAGATGACCCGTGTCCCCTTTGTGGTATACTAGACTGGTATGACCCACAAAAATGCCAGGAACTACAAGAGAGAAAGTGAAGACTGTTGATCTAAAAATGGCAACAGAGATAGAAAAGGCGATGCAAGACATGAAAATCGAAGATGTTTCTAAAAATGGATCAGCGGCAATACAAGATAAGTTAAAGAAATTCCAGCCATTGATAGATGAAACAAAGGACACTTGAATCACGGAAAAATAGTCAATGGCCTTGAGCATCGTGTAGTAATGCAGAAAATAGCAGCAGATCGGCTGGAGGCAGAGTTCTTGGTGGTTAAAAAGGAAAGCACAGCCTTGCTGAATCGCATTGAAGATCAGTAAAACAGAGGCAGAGGAAATAACTTACGAGTGATCAGAATCCCTGAAACCGTAAAAGATCCAGACAATTCAACTGATACAGATATGGCTGCCTGAATCACTCGGCCTCTCTCTGACTACAGAGCCAGCGGTGGTGGAAAAGGCTCAAAGAATTGGTCAAGGCCATCAAAATTCTTCCAAACCACATCCAGTTGTAACCAGGATTCCGAACTTTGCCGATAAAGTACAGCTTCTCACTGCAAATAAAAAGAAACGTAGCTCAAGCCCCTTGGAGCATAATGATTCTCGAATCCTACTATGCAACGATTACTCCGTGAAGGTGTCGGAAGATAGATGAGCCTTCTCATCCGTTTGCACGGAACTCTTTCGAAGAGGAGTGAAATTTTCACTCCAATACCCTGCAAAGTTTTTCATAATGGTCAATTTACTGTTTTGCTTTCCAAAGAACAAGCACTCAAAGTTTTGGAGTCTCTGAAAACTATGGCAGAAGCATGAGAACTGTAACACTAAAGGAGTATAGGAGGTATTTTTGCTTTTTCTTTCTTGCTGAATGAGTGAGATGGTTTTCAAAAGAAAACAAACAATTCACATAGTCATCTATCATTATACTTATCAAACTGATTTTTGCAGGGCCTAAATATAAGTCTACCGTCTATGTAATATTTTTCATGTAGAATTATCATGGAGGTTTCTTGTTTTGTTTTCCTTTCAGCTAGTTTTTTACCCCATGCCGCTGAAACTTGATGGCACAGTAGAATTGCTTGACAAATGAAGAGCTGAAATTGTTTGCCTTAGAGTACTTGGTATTGAAAATAGTTTATTTTTGATATGTCCCTTCTTATTGATATTGCAGATCGTCTTTCTTGGCAATATGCAACCTTTCTATTTTTATTCTATATAATTTAAAGCTAAAAGAGATAACACGGAACTCTACAAATGACATGTGGATCAATAGCGGTACTCCATTGTTGGATTATTCCTCCGGTGAAGATCCAAGACTACAATTTTACCTTGATGGCATCACATAGTATAAATCTTACTGCTTCTACCCTGCATTAAAAAAAAAACAAAAACATGATGAAAAAAGTAGTCTATATATTAAGAGACTTTCAGTGAACTTGGGTGCCAAAAGTTTCTAAATTTGAACAGTATATGCTACCTTGACATTTTTAGTCGTATTTGATTTTTTATTGATGTGAGAGTCAAAGTAGTTATCCCCTGTACTTCATGAAGGGTTATTACCAACTGACTTTTGTTGTGTGGATAGGCCAAGCCAGTCCTCTTGTTCCCTCATTGCCTCTTTTGTATTTTGGTTCCAACTTTTCAAAGAAAAGTAGATGTAAAAGTCATTGGATGGAAGGAGATGAATAAGGACTACCTCTGCCTATCCAGATGACAAGGAGCCAGTTGGATAACTCTCATTTTACGGTTCCAAAGATAGGCAAGTAAAATTTTCAAAACTGTTCAGGTTAGTCAGGATCATTTGACATTGTCCTTCTCACTAGCAGGGTCTTAATCAAGAAGGAATAGCTCCTATTCCAAAACTGGAGCCAACAATAATCTCTTCTCTCCCTACATTGTGGGTGCTAAGTCCCCTGACTACTCCCTTGATGTTCTGAGGACAAGAAAGAACTGCGTGCCATGCAAAGGCCTGGATTTGGATATAGGCAACTTCCTCCAGTACCAACATGTCTATAGATGCTGAGTGTAGTCAGCGCTGCTGCCATCTGGGTCTACCAACGATTTTCCTTTTTATCCAGTGGCATCAAAAACCTCAGTTAAAATTCAGCGCAGGGAGCCTGTGAGCTGGCAGACCCTGCAACGGCCTAAGCAGCATGGGCTTCCTATTACCAGGGAAATCCGTGTAAGGGGTGAGGAGCAGCAGGCTCTATGAGCACATGCGCCAGCTCTCAGGCCCTGGGCTTAGTTTCACCGAAATTCCTTGTGTGGTCATACGACTGCTAAGAAAAAAAGGAAATTGCTGGCAGGGCCCCCAGAGATGAGGGGGAGATGGACACAGGAAGCCAAGAGGAAAGGGGAAGACCTGGGCAGGGACCCCATACCCCCCTGTTGATGTCTGAGGGTGGAGGGAAAAAACAGGACCCGCATACCAGTGCCCATGGGTCCTAAAGTTTGAAATCAGGTCAGGCTAGCTCCAACTCCCCAAGATCCGTTAGATTCCATAGGCATTCCCTCACTTCTTTTTTCCAGAAAAGAATACGTCCGCCTTCTTTTAGGGTCCACGTACATCCTCAATTGGCCTGAGCGCTCCCTCTGTAAATCCAGAGGGATGAACTGGGCTGGCCTATTCCCTCTGTAAGGTTATGGGCTTAGGTAAAATTAGGCTATGAGGCCTTACACTTCGACCCCCAAATATGCAAATATCTCATGAATATTTAATTGTGGAGATTCTGAAGCCTAAATGATTTGGAAGCTTTGGAATCCTACTGCTTACAACAGCGGCACTCAATCTGATCTTTGGCGTGCCCGAACCAGGGGACCTTTCAAGACTTATTTATTTATTTTATTCATTTAGATTTTTATATTCCGCTTTTCGCACTTTCTTCAGCACTTCAAAGTGGATTACATTCAGAATGACGAATTCTGCGAAAAAAGGGGAGGGGATGGGCGAGCCTGTGAAAGGCCGCAGCCGTTCACACCGCGGCGCGGCCAGCTGCAGCCTTTCATGCAAATAGCGCCACCGTAAATGTGAGAAACATTATTGCCAGCAGCGGTGCCGCAGCTGACTCCTCCCCCTCCCACTAATTTGCATTATATTGCATGCAATATGGCCTGATTGCACAGGATAATGCTTTGAAAAATGAACCCCTAAGTTTGTACCTGAGGCAATGGAGGACAAAGTGACTTGCCCAAGGTCACAAGGAGCGACAGCGGGACTCAACCCCTGGTCTCCTGGTTCTGTAGCCCACTGCTCTAACCACTAGGCTACTCCTCCACTCATATACTATACATAAGATATACTATATACAGTGTCTCATAGACAATGAAGGCAATTACGTTTCATACATATTCATTATGGATATCCTGAAACCAGACTGATGGGGGAGGTAGGGAGTCTGGGGTCCATTATGAACAGTAGA
The DNA here is from genome assembly GCF_901001135.1 of Rhinatrema bivittatum. Taxonomy (NCBI): domain Eukaryota; kingdom Metazoa; phylum Chordata; class Amphibia; order Gymnophiona; family Rhinatrematidae; genus Rhinatrema; species Rhinatrema bivittatum. The sequence continues at coordinate 358,082,983 of NC_042619.1, forward strand.
AGCTCATCTGGAAAAATCTCCTTCACATGGACTAAGAGCAGTCTCGGTTGCATCTCTTTACTTTCCTTTGTACTGGGTCAGAATGAAGTTCGTTGAGACCGTAACAGATCAAAACAAAGTCTGGAGCCTACTTAAAACACCTCATGTTGGAAATGGAAGAAAAACCCATAGATTGATTGGCTGCCTTTGAGCTCGCCTTAGCAGATCTGCTCTCCAGATAAGCAGAGAATTTCTCTCAGCTGTCCGGGCCAGGCTTTCCAGGAATCTCTGGTAGACTGATCATATGCCTGCTCTGTGACGACTGACGAGCACCAGGCTGCTGTCCAGGCACCTCTGCAGTTTTTCCTGCCCATTGATGGGAATATACAGTGTCTGAAGAGGCTCTCTTGCTTTTTCTCGTTTCTTCTTCCTGGGTTACTATTTCACAGAAGGCCATTTTTAGGCAGGATGCAAACTGCCATCTTGCTCTTTCTTCACTCTTAGAGAACCCGGGCTAGTTTTGTTTTTTTTTTCCCCCCCTCTTCTTCCCTTGGGAATGATGCAAAATAAAGTACTGGAACCAGGGCATAATATTAGCAGCAGAGAAGTGAGAGAAAACAAGCTGGCATGCCAGAGAATTCCCACCATGTTCACCAGCAACCAGCAAAACCTCATTCACTGCACATGACAAAATACTGTGATTGCCATGCACGCTGAACTGAATTTTATTTAGTCTTCAAGAAGTCTATGAAACAGTGTTAAAGCTCAGGCCCAGGACTGAGTCTTACATTTCAACGCTGCTAGCAAATCTTTCAGCTCTGTTCAGGGGTTTGTGACATCATTGCTGTATCACCATTATATAACTAAATAATCATCTATATTTCACTAAGCCACATGTATGAGTAAGTCCCTCTCCAAAGAAAAGCCTGTGAGGCTTCTAGTTGTAAAGCTCAAAGACAGAGAAGAATATTTACACAGTCTTCCACATAGCAGAAGTTGTGCATACTGTTGTGTGTGGTAGTAAGGACTTAATGAAAATACAGACAGGTCATCAGGCAGAAGCTTAAGGAATATTGGATCCTGTGTTTTTCCCTCCCTCCACCCCCCTACTCATCTTTTCCACAAGATAAGAGCATACAGAGGAGAGCCAGATGTAAACAGGGGTTCCCAGCCCAGTCCTCCAGCATCCCGAGCTAGTCTGGTTTTCAGGATATTCACAACGAATATCCATGTACAGATTTATTTATTTCACGTATTTATTTTAAAACTGATTTATTGTCCTCAACCTTGCTACGGTTCGGGGCAAAGAATAGTAAAAATGTACAGAAAAAACTTCAAAGCAAAAAAAACCATCATACGAGCATACAAAATGGTGACATCATAAAAAATTACAAGCATGTGGCAATAGCTATATCGCCTAGCTTAAAGGCATTCCGGAATAAGATTGTTTTGATCACTTTTTAGACACCTGCACGTCGGAAAGTGCTCTCACGGCAGGTGGGAGTGCATCCCAGGCGGTCAGTGTGGCCACAGACAAAGCTCTTTCTCGTGTCTCGCACAGGTGAGCACGCCACATAGAAGGAACCATTGACAATACTGGCTGAGAGGACCTTAATGACCTTGACGGTGAGTAAACGTGCAATACAGAGTTAATCCATGGGGGTCTGTATATTATTTAATACTTTATGTACAAGATGAGCCACCTTATAATCAACCTGCCATTGAACAGGGGAGTCAAGGAGCACAAAACAGGAGTCGTGCGCTCCCCCATATGGGCCCCCCCGTCAATGGATGGGCCACTGCATTTGCAAGCAATGGAGGTAGCATGTCCATATCCCATGCATATTCATTGCGGATATCCTGAAAATTAGCCTGGCCAAGGTGTGTGGGAGGACTGGGCTCAGAACCAGTGAGCTATAGCATTTTTCACAGAAATCTCAGCCCAGATAGGTCTGCTCTGTAGAAGCCAACAGGAGAGCTGTATTCAACACCCAAAGGCTTGAAAGGATTTGAGCCGGAGTATCACACAGGTTAGCGAATACTAGTTTTAAGTCTTAGTTAATTGTAGGAAAGGCAAATCAGGAAGACCCCAGAAAAAAAGATGACATGTTTATTACTATAACTGTTTTAAGACAAACATTATGAGCTACTAAGGACATGGCCTCAGGTAAGTGTGGACAATTGAATGGACTGTCAGACAGTATGGATTTGACTGAATTGACTCTACACGGTTTGAATTTTTTCCAACTGATTTTCATTCCGTCCCAAAATCAACCTTGAGCTCCTGAAATCCTGTTCAACTTGTCTTGGATGGGGGGTCTCATCATGCACTGGTTGGTGCCTCAAATTAAGGCTTGATTTTCAAAGCAACTTATAAAGTCCTGTTTGATTTGGAAATCAATCAAGGGATTGCACGTGCAACAGTTAACATGAGTCCCCATTTTGCACCCACTAGGAAGAGACATTTTTGGGGACGGACATGGAGCAGGCAAAGCCTTCACATACATACTTTTGATTTTTGAAAGTGTGTCCAATAAACGTACATGCAGAAAATGACACCGACCTGCTCCTGAGAAGGTCCAACATTCTGCACGGATGTGTACACTCATACCAGGATCAACCCAAGAATTTTCAAAGCAGGCTTATACACCTAAGTCTGCTTGAAAATTCAGGCTAAAATCTATGCGTATGAGATACCCTGCAGACCTTAGCTGAATGCAGACTGTTGTAATACTCTCCCCAAGCCTAGGCATCTCCACTTGCAGTCCATTATAGGTTGTAGCAAGCCCAACGTCAAAGAGCAGCATGCAGTTTTATGAAGAGGGAAAAAAACCCACCTCTTGGCTTCCTTAAAGTAGTGGTGCTCCCCTCCCAACACCCTTTCTGGCTTCTAGTAAAGTGGTGGTCGTCCGAACCTCTCCCTCCATCTCCTGTTCCCCCTAGCAGCGTTTCCTCCTGGCATTAAAAAAACGAAAGTCGAAATAAAGTCTGAACCTGAGCACGAAATAATGTTCCCCAAATTAATTATCAATTTTCACTCCGAGTCTTTAGCTGCTTTTTTTTCCACTAAAGTTCTAATTGCAGCAAAATCTACAATAATAGCAATACTTGTGAATTATATATGTCTTCATTTTATTGATTTATTGACATTTGATATTCCGCTTTTAAACATGAATAGTCTCAAAGTGGATTATAATAAATGTAAAAGTAGGTTACAATAGTATTAGATGGACAGACAGTGTTGGTTGAGCATAGAGGACAGATTCCTAGGTCATTTTGATGTTGTAGAAATAGGAATACTTCGGTGGTGACTAGGTTGCTGGACAGGAATTCTCTGTTGACCATTCTTGGCTAAAAGGCCATGCTTTAGCTTTTCATCCTGAAGGTGAGATAGCTGGGCTCCAGGAGTAGGGATAATGGAAGCATGTTCCAGATTTTTGGTGTGGAACAGCTGAAGGCCCGAAGCCTAGTGCAGGCTAGAGGCGAGGCAGAAAGTTAAGCTAGTTGGGATGATCTGAGTTCTCTCTTGGAGTCAGAAGGGAGAAGTAGCTGTGAGAGATATTCTGGGGCCTGTTTCTTCATGCACTTGAGGAAAAAGCAGAGTGCTTTAAACTTGATACTGCTCTCTTTTGGTAGGCAGTGTAGCTGAGATAGAATAGGATTTATGTGGTCAGATGCTTTTGTTCTTACTAGGATTCTTGCTGCTGTGTTACAAAGGAGCTGGAGAGGTAGTCTATTGTCCATGTTTGATGCCATTGCCTGACACTGCTCCATGTTTTGAACGTATTCTGTCTCAGGGATGCTGTAACGGCTTCACGCTGATGGATACCAGCACAATGGAACCGCCGTTTTATAAACTCTAATCAATGTAACTGAACCAATCGTACAGCAGTGTTCAAAAATGGCGTTCATTACAGGTTCTTCCCAACAGGCCGCCTATGCCAGTGTAGACTAAACCATTCAATTTCCTCATTCAAGCCATTCGGGGCTACTGTCCCCCAAGTCAAAATCCGGAATGACTTGTGGCTATTCCAAAGGACTTCTCTATAGCCCCATCTTGCCACAATGACATCACTTGTTCGGCAATAGTCCATATCAGATCCGGAAACATGTGCCTGAACGCCAAACAATGGATACACTCTCTGTCCTATGTGGTTTCACTAGCGGGCATTAAAAAGCAAAGCAAAGCAAGAAAAGCGGTAGCATGCCAAAGTCCTCCCCCATCAGCCTTCCTGCTTTTCCTAAAAAAAAACAAACCAACCCATACCTATCCCTTCTTCACAGTGCCAGTTATTCGGCCAAGGCAGGAGACCTCCTCCTCCCCTTCCTGGGCTTGGGGAAACATTTTGGGGGTTTCTGCAAAGAGAAGGTTGGGATGGGTGCAGGGATAGGGGGAGGGATAGGGGAGCCGCCACCACTTTGAGATTTTTCCAGATGAGCTTCTACTGTTCACAATGGACCCCAGGGCCCCTACCTCCCCCATCAGTCTGGTTTCAGGATATCTTACTCTTTCTATGCATAATCAGAATGTGGACCTTACACTAATAAGGCATTCCGGGCCCGATTCACTACGGCGATTCTCCCATTCTGTTTCTGTGGTTAAGTGCCTTGAGGAATCAGGACCTCTTCTGTTTGCCAGAGATATGACGTCTCTGAGTTCAGTAACTGAAAAATGCTGCAAATAAGAAAAAAAAAAAAAAAAAAGACAGATTTCAGTAGAACTCCAGCGGTGATGGTGGTGAGTGGAGCTAACCCAACTGATGCAAATCCCAGTGCACACTCGCCTGAACGCAGCAGATGTGGTCATACACGGTAACAAGGCACTGGCTTACCAATACATTCAGAACAAGTGGCATTTTTAAATAAAACATCCTAAAATGAAATTGACTCTTGGCTCCCCTTGCAGTACATAATGGGCTGGTGAAATGAAATACGCATGCTTCATGGTCAGAGTAATTGATTTATTTTGCTTGCCTAATGTCTTCTCGACTTCTGCCTGCTACAGTTGCCAGTGCAAGCCTAAGGCTTGCCTTAACATCTAATATCCAGATAGGACGAGCAGGGGAGTAATGTGAAATCATTCAACAGTGATGTGCGCGTGTGTGTGGGCATGCGTGCGTGGGTGTGTGTGTGTGGGTGTGAAGTGCGGAGGGTGAGGCGTCATGGGATGGAGGAAGGGAGCGTGGGAATGACATGAAAGCATTCTCCCCCCTCAGCTTATTCTCTGCTGTGGCAGTCTGTTCCCGATACACTCAGAGCGAATGACTGCAGCTCATGATGCATCGGGTGTGTTATTCAGCAGCAGCACAAGATCACAGCTCTGTATTATGGAACGGTGAAGTCAGAACCTTATTTAGAGCGTTGGTCACCAGAGAATCAGTTTGGTGTAACAGAGGACACTTTGCTAGAATTTAAGCATACGTAGATAAGATTAGTACAGGGTGTCTCTCATAGATTAAAAAAGGGACTTCTCCATTAAAGATGAATGGTTCCGGATCTGAGGCAAGGTTAAAAAGAAACACTTTTTTTTTTTTTTTAGGATTGAAAATATTTTTTTTATGCCTGTAAAAGAAATTGGAATCCTAAGCTGATGAGCCTTTCATGAAAGCAGGGCTATCGTTAACCTAAAAGAAGGCTTTAGCCTGCACTGCCGAGGCACCAGGTTCCTAGAAGGAGACTTTTGGCCAGCCCTGTTTTTATGTAACCTCCCTCTCCCAATGCATTGTGGGATCTGCGGTCCCTCTTCCTTCCATTTGTAGTCCAGCTTACAGATTCTGTACAGCGCAGCTGAAAAACCTGGCTGTATGGTCCCAAACCGGGAAGTTGGCAACCTTACTTAGCAGTGTGGCAACAGAAAGTCTCTGACTGACTGAGGTGCAGGAACTGATTTTTAAAACAACTAATATATATATATATATATATATATATATATATATATATATATATATATATAATCACAATGAGGGCATCAGGAAGCCGGCTAGTGGACAAGTTATTCGACTAAAGTTAGCTGGATAACTTGTTCAAGATATTCAGTGGGTCAAACAAATATAGTGTTTGAATAGAACTGGCTAAGTTTAAAATTACCTGGCTGCCTCTTGCCAGGTAATAGGCTACATTTAAATATAGGGGGTCATTTATCAAAGCGATTGCACGCGAAAAGGGGCGGCGTCAAGACTGGAACGGGAGGAGTCGGGGAGGATGCCGCGCGGACGGCGAAAAGGTAAGGAGCCTTTTTGCTGCCCATTTCGCGCCCAATAGCACCACCTTTTATGATGGCGCTACCGCCGAGGTGCGATCGCTGCCGGCTATCGCAGGCCCGCTCCCCCCCCCCCCCCCCCTCGCACCGCGCGATTCACGAAGCCGCGGCAGGTTAGAAAATCTAGGCCACAGCCAGTTAGGTGGCTGCAAAATAAACTAAAAACAAGAAAACAGCGGGGCTTTCAGGTCCAATCTCCCAATCAGAAAACACTTTAAAATAAATGGAGCAGTGCCCTATCCCCCCCTTACCCCACCAAATTCAAACAGAAAAGGAATGGGGGCTGGTGCCCCCAAGGCCAGCCTCCTCCTCTCCTTCCGCAATATCTACTGGAAAATCACATCCTTCCTCCTACCCTCCCATCCGCCATGCAATCTATAGTCCATCCTCCGCCCCTCCGGAATCCCCTCCAGATAACTTTACCATTGCTCTAAGGCAGACCTGGGTAACTTAAGGCCTTATTTACTAAGCACTTTTCCCATAGACGCAGAATGGGCCCCTTAGCCAGATACTGCTGAATAAAAGCTAAATCAGCTGGAAAATTAGCTCCATCCCGGAACGCCCCCAGCCTGCCTCCGTTTTGTTCAGCAAAATATTGTGGCCTTTGTGGGGGTGTGATTTGTTTTTTATCGAGGCATGAACGCGTGAGAAAACAAATCGCGTGCTGAAACGGGTGCTGGGACCGCCATTGCATTAAAGGGCCAGTGGCCATAAAATGACTCATCCTCCCTCCCCCCCCCAACCCTCTGAAATCATGCCCTGAAAAATGGCATCAACCAAGCTTGGAGCAAGGGGGGGGGGGGCACTCTAAGCCCCCACTTGCCACCACTAATCTCCTAGAAAGGTAGGGGAGATATGGGTGGAGGGATGAGGATTTGGTTACTCCCCCTAGACCCCCAGGTGTTTTCGTATGGCCGGTAGAGTGGGGGCCACACTAGACTCCAGGGATGGTTGACTATTCAGAACCTGGGGGGGCTGCTGGGGGGAGGGTCTTTTAAAGGGGGTTGAAGTGATTTGGGGGGTACTTTATCGATACCTGTGGAGGGGTTTGTGCTGGGGATCTCCACAGACCTCTGAGAGTGATTTGAGAAGTTTGGGGTTTTTTTGGGAGGGGGGGGGGGCGGGGGATCAGACTGCTCGGCTAAGAAACAGGCAGGTGCCATCCTGGTCTAGACTGCTTCTCTTTAAAATGCCTTAGAGGATTAGATCTGCTGCTTAGACATTTCTGTCATATGTTTTTGTTTAGGACAATGTTAGTTGTCACTAAGAGGTCTATGTATTAAACATTTTTCCTAAACTTAACCAGACATACCATCTAAATTTTGACTCCCAAATCACATCGTCTCTGATTCAATTAGTCTAATGCCAAACACTGAGGTTAATATTAAAAAGAATTGCTAGCAAAGGTTCCAGGTGATAGTTCCACGGTGGGATTTTTTTTTCTTTATGGCGCTGGTCTGGTCCAATCCAGTTGCTCAGGGTCAGAACAGGGGACCTCCAGGCTTACTGTGAAGCAAAAATGACTCGGCACTCTTCAGTGGCAGCCTGCCTCTCGAAAAACTGGGATACAAAAACAATGAAGTTAATATTCAGCACCACTTGGCTGGTGAAGTTCACACTTGGCCAGCTATGTGGCTCTGTTTCAATGTCTGGACACAGCCAGCGGCTGCCACTTAGCTGGATGGAGGCGGAATATTGGCCCTCTGTATGCACAGTTTCATGGTTCTGTGCATAGGGACTGAGCTGGTGTAACCAATGCAATAAGGAAGGGGGATTGAGACTCAGACCCACTACCACAGGTTAAATCCTATCTAGGTGACCTTTATAGTCCCACCCCTTCCCATATAGTGTCAGATGGCATGCCAGGGAATGTTAACCCTTTGCTGTCTGGTCTAAAGAATGACCTTTTAACCACTGGTCCTCAGCACCCATTCGTACCTCAGTCTAGAAGGGTAATCATAGGGGGTGGATATGATCAGGTAGGGCTAGTTTATGCTTATAATTCCTATTTAAAATGCAAAGATTTTGTGGCATGATGTTCATGTGATAATAAAATATGCTATCATGCGATTATGCTAGAAAGACAACAATATGATACCCAGATTTTCATAATCAGTCTATGTTACAGATGTTATTTCAATAAAAGAATTATTTAAAAAAAAAAAGAAAAATTAAATTGCTTAACATAAAAAAAAGCCTAGAAGGCAAGTATGTATACATTGTTAGCATTACAGAAAGCTATTTTAATATCTTCCCAGAGATCTCAGGGCAAGCGAGTTTTAAAATATCCTTTCAAGGGAACTTCTGGGGGTCTGGAGTTTTTTGGTGAAACATGGGGTGCGTCACTTGTCAGTGTTGATGGTGCACCAGGTGAAGGTGCACTACTCCTTCAGCAGTTTGATACAGCAGGGCCACTGGCACCCTTGCTAGCCAGTCCTCAGTATCAAACTCTCTCTGTCCCATATACATTGCCTCATTCTGCCTGGCGGGATTATTGTAAATAGGATCTCAAATAATTAATCACGTAACAGGAGACTAGCCATGATTTTTTTTTTTCTACCAAGGATTTACTTCCATTCGATCTGCACCTCAGATGGTTATTCCCAGTTCATGATCTTATTTCATGGTTTTCAAATCCTATTTTATCTGCTTTTTTCCAGAATTAAGTTCTACTCCTCCTCATTTGTACGTTCCATGCTTTCTCCAGGAAGTCAAAAAAGGCAGCCCTACTCTCTATTCCAGTGGAAGCAGAAATTCAGTGCTGCGTTGTCTTTCCCAGTCATAAGCCAGAAAAAAAAACAGGCGCTTCTGAGACTATTCTTATGAATTCCAGATGAAGAAGATGTAACAACGTGAGAGGTTTCCAGAAATTACCAAGTTAACTTATGCTTTGTGCCTCGTGTGGTGGAGAATTGCTTACAGGAAGGACACTCTGCGGAGGCAATAATTAATCAAACATTTTTCTTTTTTTTTTTTTAATTTATATTTTATTCATTTTACACAAATTTAAACATTTGCACAAATAAAGAAAATTTTTCAGTGTACAAGTAAACTACACAAGGACAAGTTATCACATTTCTAGTACTACCCAAAAAATATAGTCCTCATAACTGGGAGGATCACATAAGAAAAAGAGAAATCATCCTAATTTTGCGACTAACAAAATAATTGAGAGCATCATAATCAAACATTTTTCTGCAAGTGAAAAGCATGTTGAATTGCACAAAAATGGGGTATGAAAATTGGATTAGGGAATTCGAGGATGTGCATACTTTTTATTGTAAAATACCGTTATATGTTTGCATTCAAGCTAAACCCTCACAAGTTACATACTACGAAAAGCAAGTGTAACCTTGTGCAGGTTATTTTGTTACCCGAGCATTTTCAAACGAGCTTATGCCCATACTGCTCCCGTAAAATGTTCAGTTTCTATCCTGCATGAACATACTTTATCCCAGTTATAAAGTTACTCCATTTAATTTGTAGAGGAAGAAAAGCAGGCTAAACTAAAAGAAGCTTCAATACGGGCTACAAATCTTTAGGACAGGAACGGACATGAAAATCGGCGGCATGGTTTTCAAAGGAGGTGGCTGCAGAAGGAAGGGGCAAAAAGCATTAAAAAGATACAAGGGATCCCAGAAAAAAAAAAAAGAGGGCAAGAAAGAATATCTGGAAAATCTGAACAAAGCAGAGAAGGTAGTAAGGAATAGATAGCAAAGATACAAGTGAAAGAGGAGAAAAGGAGGAATGTGTGGAAGATGACAAGAAAAAGGCAGAAAGACTGAAAAAGAGTCTGGAGATGGACCACGTGCATATGTTAGCGATGCATAACCCCGTACAGAAAAGCGTTTGCACGGAACTAACAAAACTAAAAATAGACAACGCTATGGAGCTGGGTAAAATATATCCTGGGATGTCAAGGCAGCTCAGAGAGGTTCTGGCTGATGAGCTCAATTGATCTTTGGAGGTGGGTGTGGTACTATGGGACCGGAGAAGAGTGGATGTTGTCCCTTTTCATAAGAGTGGTAACATACTGACAGAGTCAGGAGGCAGGAAAAGGCCACATGGTCCATCCAGTCTGCCGCTCTGTGCTAGTTTCCCCCAAGCCTTATATTAAGGGTAGTAATATTTACAATCAAAACCAAGCAGCTGTCACACCCATAACAAAATTTTTATGGGGGGAGAAGCCATTGTGATAATTCAGACAATGCTGTTTGAACGTGCTTTGCTTTTGGACTTGGTGGTAGAAGCAGTCCTGCAATTTTTTTTCCTAATGTCCGAGTACCCTGGACCGTAAAAGTCGGGGCCCGGTGTTAATGGTTGCCTGAATCCAATTCCCCTTTTTCCTTTCTTACCTCCTGCTGTTGAAGCAGAGAGTGATGTTGCAGTTGTGTCAAAAGAATCAAGGCTAACTGCTTAAGAAAGGAAATCTCCATGCTCTTTTCCTAGGGTAGCAACTGCCGCTCCATGCATGTTACCCCCATACATGCTTTTCTTTATTTCCGACCTCTAGCCTTTAGAGATCCACAGTATTTATCCCTTGCCTTTTTGAATTTGTTTACTGTTTGTCTCCTCACCACCTCTTCAGGAAAGTCATTCCAGACATGCACCACCCTCTCCATGAAGAAATATTTGTATTTCTTCGTGTTGCCGTAATGAAAAATGGCGCCGGCCATATTGCCGTACGGCTGGTGCCATTTTTCATTACGGCAACACGATTCGAGTGCAGGAGGTCGTTCCCGGACCCCCGCTGGACTTTTGGCAAGTCTTGTGGGGGTCAGGAGGCCCCCCCAAGCTGGCCAAAAGTCCCTGGGGGTCCAGCGGGGGTCCAGGAGCGATCTTCTACGCTCGTGACGTCGGGGACAGGAACCAAAATGGCGCCGGCGCCATTTTCTATCAACGCACTCGTGGCCCGAGAGTGGAAGATCACAACGGGACCCCCCCACTGGACCCCAGGTAATTTAAGACATTTTGGGGGGGGGGGGGTTCGGGAGGGTGGGGGATTTATTTTAAAGGGTCGGGGTGGGTTTTAGGGATGTTTTAGTGTGCCGGTTTTCCCGCCCTCCCCCGATTTACGATTTACACGATATTTTAAAAAACAAAACTGTGACGATCCGATTCCCTCCCCCCCCCAGCCGAAATCGATCGTTAAGACGATCGATCACACGATACACATCTCTAATACCAAATACTCTTGCACCTGCCTTTTTTCTTCACAGAAAGCTTCAAAGATGCATGGAATGGCCTCCTGTGTGAGGTGACAGAAGCAGTGACAGAATTCATAGGATAACACAGAGAATTCCTGGTTATGAATAGATGAGGAAAAGCCAGAGAAAAATTGGGTGTTGCGCTCGCCAGCTGCGGGAGGCCGTGACTGGCATCCCTCACCTCAGGCCCTGGGGAAGCCGTTCCGGCGCACCTCCAGTCTGCACGGGTTCCCGGCCCACGTCGGGCTGTCCCTCGATGTCCTTCATCTCGGCCAGCCGAACCACTGCCGACACCGATGCCATACCAGCCCCCCTCCCCCCCCCCCAAGGCATGCGCATGCGATCCTTCGAGGCTCTTAAAGGGCCAGCGGTGGGAAAACCTCCCGCAGCCCCCACCGATGATGTCAAGACAAGGGACTATTTAACCCTTGCCTGACCATTAGGTCCTTGCCTTGGCAACAGGTCCTACTCTTTCAGAGTGCGAGTTGTTTGTTCTGGTTCCTGTTTCCTGCTCCTGGCTTCTGAATCCTGTTCCTGGTTCCCATTCCTGGTTCTCATCCTTGCTCCTCGCCCCCCCTCGGACTGCTCTCCTGGCTCTGACCCTGCTTCGTTCCTGGATTCTGCCTTGCCTGCCACCTGCCCTGATCATCTGCCTGTTCTCCGACTGCTTGTTTGCCGCCTGCCCTGACTCTTGGATTGTGCCTAGTTCCCCTCATCCACTGCCTGCCCTGACCTCTGGTATGTCTGACGTCACTCCAGCCTCCTTCCTTCTGGGATTGTTATCTTGAGAGACCCACGCTTAAGTCCTGCCGGCCCTGGTACCCGAGGGTTGGTATAAGTGAAGTTCCTGTTGGGTCTTCTCGCCTGAAGCCGCTTCCCAACGATGAGGACCTACTGGGCCCATCCCCTGGAGGTAGCGTCAACCTCGTATCGGCTAGGGGTCCACCAAACAACACTGGGATCTATGGCACCACATCTACTCATCATACTACATGTTTCTAAAAGAATGTGACCAGTGCTGGTGCAAGGGTGTCCAACTGCCCTAGGTGGTGATGACATCACATCATCATGTGATTTCTCTCTTTCTATCTCTCTCTCTCTCTCCAGCCCTGAATGTGACTTCTTGAAACAAAATTCTGTATTAAAGCAGGTCACTGAGTGACAAAGGATGTACATCACTGCAATATAATATTTAAATGTTATTAACAACACAGATGACTTCTTGTGATGGTTGGTTGACGTCTTGAATATGCAAGGCTTATTGATTTACATAACTGTGTGGTAATGCTCAGAATATCCACGTTCTCTTATCCAGCAGACAGAACCCAACACCTACTGAGGGGAATCCAAATTCAAACACTGTGCTGAGGATGAATCTTACATATTGTACTTGGCTGACTTTTCAAAATGATATTCTGTTAACCAGAGTCCAAATTTAATAGTCCTCAGGAGCACAGTGTTCATATCATTTAAATAAGAAAGTTAATAAAAATTCATAGTTAATCTGTCTTTTGATTATCATATAGGTAATAGAATTAACTTGTTAAACGTGATACTTGGCCTGATCTACTGGAAACTTGTATTACTGTTGATTTTAAATACCCTATAGTAATGCAATTGATTTCTACCATCCATTCATTATAAAATTACAAGCCGTTAAGCCCGTTAAAACGGGCTACATCCCTCTGTCTCTCACCTCCCCCTCTTTCTCTCTCCCCTCACTCTTCACCACCCCCTCCCTCACCCACTCCTCCCTCTCCTATCACTCAGTCCCTCCCTCCCACTCAGTCTCACTCACTCCCCCCTCTCTCCCTCCCTCTCACTCACTCAGTCCCACTCACTCTCACTCAGTCCCCACTCCCTCCGTCCTCTCCCTCAGTCCCACTCCCTCCCTCCCTCTCTCTCCCTCAGTCCCACTCCCTCCCTCAGTCCCTCCCCCTCACTCAATCCCTCCCTCCCACTCAGTCACTCCCTCCCCCCTCCCTCTCACTCACTCAGTCCCACTCACTCTCCCTCAGTCCCACTCCCTCCCTCTCTCCCAGTCCCACTCCCTCCCTCAGTCCCCCCTCTCCCTCTCACTCAGTCCCATTCCCTCCCCCTCACTCAGTCCCACTCCCTCCCCCTCACTCAATCCCTCCCTCCCACTCTCTCTCTCCGTCCCTCCCTCCCACTCAGTCCGTCCCTCCCTCTCTCTCTCTTCTCCCTCCCTCGCTACCGCCCGCTACCGCCATCGCCGCTACCGCTGTCGCTACCGCCGCCGCTCGCTACCGCCGTCGCCGCCCGCTGCCGGTACCGCCGCCGCTCGCTACCGCCGTCGCCGCCCGCTGCCGGTACTGCCGCCACCGCCCGCTGCTGCCACTGGACGCCGCCATTTTTTTTCTTTCTGAAGCTGCCTCAGAGCGACGTGCTCGCCCGCACATGCGCGGTAGAGCTGGTCTCTACTGCGCATTTGCGGGCCGTCGGTCACAGGCCATTTATAAGGTAGATTATCTATAAGTCAGCAGATGCCACTGTACTACAGAAAATGAATATTTTATGTAAACTGTGATAGTCACATGAGCCGCAAGTAATACCTATTTTTAGATCTCCTCAAAACATTTTTTGACTAGCTTACAAGAATTGAAGAGTTGACAGTCACATTCTCTCCACTTGGCCATTGTGCTGAATGTTGATTGTATAAACAGGGCAGTTGCTAATTTGTTTTAGAGGCAGCATTGCTGAATCTGTTTTTGAAGTCCAGAATATATACACTGTAATGTTCTAGAGCAAAAAGGTAAATAAAAAACCAGCCATGACGTCCCTCTTAGCAATTACACCACCAGAATGGATTTGTATACGTGAGACAATAGGGAAAGGATTAGAGAAGGGAATGGAAGGTGACAGAAAGAAATAAAATGCCATCTTAGATTCAGAGAGAATTAATTTCTGATAATGGTAGTAAATGCCCTTAAGGGTCCCCTCTCTGCATGTGGTTCAGGACATTATTATTTTCAGTTTCATTTAGAATCCTCATTGTGAAATCACTGATAGTATGAAAAATAGGAAATATCCCTCACTGTTGTATTCCCAAGTTTATTTTTATTGTGTGCGATTTTCAGGGGTGGGAAGAAAAAAAGATTGTTTCATTTTTTGTTTCATTTTTGGGGGGATTTCCCCCACAAATTTTGTTTTGTCTAATGTTTATTTCGGTTATTTAGATTAAAAAAAATGAAATAAACAAAAAAAGTAACAGGGCCTACTGAGGCATCCCGTAACACCATCCATCCCTCCCACCTGAAAAAATACCAGGGCCAAGAACCTAACCCAGCCCCCAGTTACCAGGTTCGGAGGAGATCTGATGTCAAGGCTGAGGCCTAGGCCCAGGCTGAAGCGTGGGCCTTGGTGTCGGGTCCAAGCTTCAAGGCCTGGCGTTGGGCCTTGACTACAGGTCAGGCCCTGGCATCAGGGCATGGTCTTCAGACTGGGTCCTGGTGTTGGGCCTGGGCCCAGGTCCCAGCCTAGGGCATCAGGACCTGGCCTCTGGGTTGGGCCCTGACATTGGGCCTGGGTCATGGCCGAGGCCATGGGATTGGGATATAGCATTGGGCTAGGGAATGCGTCCCGGCTAGGCTGAAACCCAGGTGTCAGGACCTGGCTTCCAAGTTGAGCCCTGGTGTCAGGCCTCGGTTTAGGTTGGGGCCCCAATGCTGGGACCCAGTCTGCAGCATTGAGCCTGGGTCCAGGCCCTGCCCTAGCCTCTGGGTCATGCCTCAGAATCGGGATCTGATCTCAAAACTGGGCTCCAGGGCAGGGCCAAATTCATCTATTGTCCAATATTCTCTTGATCCTTCTTGTTTCTATGGCTGTGGTGACTAAAGCTTTTCAAACTAAAGTGATTAAAACATACGTTTTTTTCTCAGTGATAAGCTGGCTACCTTGTCAATAGAACACAAAATTGCACAAAGCATTGACTTTAAGAACTTGTTTCTACATTTGCTAAACCAAAAGCACAGAAAGTAAAATTCTAAATTCTAATGTGCATTCCTTCTAGTACATATCCTGTGAAAAGTGAAATATAAATTGTTATATAAGTTTGGTATGAATATTTTAGATTGTATTTGTTTTTTTATGTTGTGAATTTTTTTATTGTTGGTTTAATGTTTATTGATTTTGTTGCTCAAAGTTCTCACACTATATGTTGTTGAATGTTTCTGGAACCTACTTCAAGCCAGACCGGATACGTTGAAAAGTAAGTTAAAATAATTAATAAATGAGAATATACTATCAGTATGAGATTCTCCTTTTCATGTAAAATAAATTTATTATAAATGCAGAATTGTTTATTCCTACTAATGTACAATATTAATATTCAAATGTTGATTGTGGAGGGGGAAATGCATGGCTGAAGGTTTACCTAGGTCTTCTAATATCCTTGCTGTTGCGATGTGGACCCTTGGGCTAAGGCAGGGTTGCGATGTGGACCCTTGGGCAGGGTTGATGCTATCTACAGGTTCTTACCATTGGCAGATGGCCTGGGGTGATGTGAAGACCCTACCAGACCTTCACCACTACCAGCCCTAGTTTCCTGCGGGTTGAACCCTTGGGTGCTGGGGCTGGCTGGATTTAGGCACGGGTCTCTGTGCCTAAATCCAGGCAAACATTGGACAAAAGCAGAGTTGGATGGGCCAGAGTCAGGGCAGGCAGGGAGCAGAAGAATCCAGGAGCATAGCTGCGGTTGGGGCTGGCAGCAAGCAGGGGAATCCAGGAGACAAGCTGAAGTCAGGTCAGGTAGCAGACAGGAAAATCCAAGAGACAAGCCGAGGTCAGGTCAGGTAGCAAACAGATGAAGACAAGCTAGAGGAGCAGTTTGAGGAGTAGAAGGAGAGCTGGAGCAGGAGCTGGATCAAGAACTGAAGTGGGAATGAAGCAGGAACTGAAGCGGAGCAGGAGCAACACACTACCCAAGCGGAGCTGAACCTTTGCTGAGGCGATTCTGGGAGGGTTGAACTGCTCTTCTCTTATATAGGGCCTTCTGCTGATGTCATCAGATGGGGCTGTGGGTGAGTTTCCTGCCATGGGGGCCATGGCAGGAAGGTCGGGGCAAGCCATGCACGAGCGCCTAAGGGAACCCGTGGGGGAAATGTTGGCGTTGGATTGCTGCAGAGGAGGGCGGCGGCCTCCTTGGGCCACGTCCGTGGGGCGAGGTACACTGAGGGGAGTGAGTAGGGCTGGCTGCGAGCATGGCGGCCAGCTGGTACAACAGTACTCCTCCCTTTAAGCCCCCTTCTTGGAGGTCTGAGTTTCTTTGGGTGACGGGCATGAAACCTCTGAAGAAGTCTTTTATCCAGGATGTTGACTGTGAGTTCCCAAGAATTTTCCTCTGGTCCGTACCCTTCCCAAGAAAGCAGATACTCCCACTTCCAGTTCTGACAACGGACGTCGAACACTTCTTTCACACAGTAGAGTTGGTCCTCAGCAGCGGAGGCCCATTGAGGTGTGGGAGGTCTTCGGGTGGGCCAAGAGAGGACCAGCAGTTTGAAGAGAGACACGTGAAACACATTATGGATCCTGAGAGTTGAAGGAAGCCGAAGCTGGTAAGAGACTGGGCCAACTTGATGCAGAATCGGGAATGGGCTGATGTAGCATGGGGCCAACCGCATGGACTGTACTCTGAGATGTATGCTATGGGTGCTCAACCAGACCTTATCGCCAGGGTGGAACGGAGAGGCTGGACGCCGATGCTTATCCGTAAAGCCCTTTGCTCTCTGGGCGGCTCTTTGGATCATCTCCTTAGTTCTTACCCATAGGTCCTGGAGCTCTTGAGCAGTTAACTGGGTCACTGGCTAGTGAACAGTCAGGGGTAGTGGCAGTGCTGGCAGCACTGCCACTACCCTCAGAAGGGAGGATCTGCCACTGGCTAGTGAACAGTCAGGGGTAGTGGCAGTGCTGGCAGCACTGCCACTACCACTCAGAAGGGGGAGGATCTGGTTGCCACACTCACATGAGAATTGTGTGAGAATTCCGCCCATGGCAAAAGAGCAGCTCAATTGTCCTGCCACTCATTCTCAAAGGCTCGAAGGAATGTTTTAAGTATTCTATTTGTCTGCTCCACTTGCCCGTTAGCCTGCGGTTGGTAGGCCATAGTGAAATTTAACTTGACGTTGAATTTATGACAGCGCCAGTACTTGGAGGTAAATTGTACCCCACGGTCTGAGGTGATGTGATGAAGTAGTCCATGGAGGTGAAAGATGTGGGTGGTAAACAGCTTGGCCATCTCAGGAGTGGACAGAAGACTGGGCAGTGTGACAAAATGGGCCATTTTGGAGAAGCGGTCTATGACAATCCAGATAATCCGATTGCCACTAGAGAGAGGGAGATCTACAATGAAATCCATAGATAAGTGGGTCCAGGGTTCCTTGGGGGCCAGCAGTGACTGTAAGAGTCCCCATGGTCACCCCACCATGGAATTTTGATGCACACACATGGGGCATGAGTTCACATAGGCCTTTACATCTTGATCCATCTGGGGCCACCAGGGAGCAGGGAGATTGTGTGGGCACGGCCTGGATGGCCTGCTACCCAAGATTTGTTGGACCATTCTAGTACTAGATGGTGAAGTTGGGTGGGTCCCACCATTTTGCCTGCCAGGACAGGGTATGAGGCCAGCATGATTCAAGTGGGGTCGATCACATACCCAGGAGGATCCGGTTCCCCATCTTCCTCGAAGGCCCTTGAGAGGGCGTTGGCTCAGATTCTTGGCTGCTGGTCGATATTTCACCACAAAATTGAAGAATAGGGACCAAAGTGCCTGGCAGGAGTTCAGCTGCTGGGCTTGTCGAAGGTGCTCTAATTTCTTGTGGTCTGTATAGACTGTGATGGTGTGTTGGGCTCCTTCTAACCACTGGCGCCACTGTTCAAAGGCCCCTTTGCCGTAGTTCCTCTCTGTGGGGGAAAACTTCAGGGAGCAGTATGAACAGGGAAGGAAAGTTCCATTTGGGGAGAGCTGGCCTAGGACAGCCCTGACTGCGATGGCAGAAGCATCAACCTCCAAGATAAATGGGTGAATTGGATCCGGGTGGCGCAGACATGGCCCTTATAAGAAGGCTTGCTTCAGTTGAAGAAACACGTTGACCGCATCAGGGAGCTAGTCTCTGGAGTTAGCGCCCTTCTTGGTCAGGGCCATCAAGGGTGCAACCAACTTGGAGAAGTTAGGAAGAAAATGCCTGTAAAATTTGGTGAATCCCAGGAACTATTGGAATGCTCGAAGCCCAGAGGGCTGAGGCCAATCGCAGATATAGGTTACCTTCTCAGGATCCATGAGAAAGCCAGAACTGGAGATGATGTACCCGAGGAAGGGGAGAGGTTCCTTCTTGAAGACACACTTCTTGAGCTCTGCATAGAGCTTGTTGGCATGAAAGTGCTGGAGGACTTGCAGCATGTCCTGTCAGTGGGACTGGAGGTCCTTAGAGAAGATCAAGACATCGTCTAGATATACCATCACGGTGCGATATAGGAGGTCCTGAAATATATAATTCATTAAATGTTGAAAAACAGCAGGTGCATTGCAAAATCCAAAGGGCATGGCCATTGCGCATATTAAATGCAGTCTTCCACTCGTCTCTGGGTTTAATGCATACCAGGTTGTAAGCTTCTTGAAGATCCTTGCTCCCTGTAGGCAATCCAAGAGCTCGGTAATAAGGGGAAGCGGGTACTGGTCCTTCTTGGTGATGGCATTGAGGCCATGGTAGTCAATGCAGGGCCAAAGTGAGCCATCCTTTTTTGTGACAAAAAAGAACCCCATGCCTGCTGATGACGAGGAAGGTCGAATAAACCCTCTGTCCTGATTCTCCCGGATATACTGGGTCATGGCTTCTGTCTTTGGAAGGGATAATTCCTGGGACCACCTGCAGAGGGGTGGCCCCAGGAATGACGTTAATGGTGCAGTCATAAGGGCGGTGTTGGGGCAGTACCCCCTGCCATCTCCTTAGAAAGTACATCTGCGAATTCAATATATTGCGGTGGCAGCCCAAGAGCGGAGGTGACCAGGAGCGGCACAGAAGGAAGTTGGATGGAGGATAGATAATTTTGGTAACAGTGGGATCCCCACCTGACAAGCTGGAGGGTTCCCCAATCAATGACTGGGGAGTGCTGTTGCAACCAAAGAAGTCCAAGTACAATGGGGTGTATGGCCTTCCCCATTACATGGAGGCGATGAACTCCTGGTGTAACTGTCCCGTCTTTAAGCGTACGGGGAGCATCATCTTGGTGATTTGTCCAGGGAGGGGGTCCCTCAAGATAGAGGAGATTATCAGGAGGTTCTGCCAGGCGACAGTGGTTAATTGGGGTGTCCGACAAGGCTTTCCATAATAAAATTTCCTCCAGTGCCAGAGTCCACAAGGGCCAACGTCTGGAACTCCTGGTTGCCTGCCAAGAGGGACACTGGGAGAATGAGTTGGGGAGTAGAATGAGTAAAACCTAGGGTCACCTCCTCGATAGACCCTAGGTTTGGGAGTTTCCCAGCCTCTAGGGGCATTGGCCTAGGGAGTGCCCCTTGCCAGCACAATGCACAGACCCAAGCCTCGCTGCCGTTGCCGCTCCTCCGTGGTCAGGGGACTGTGACCTAACTGCATAGAGTCCTCAGGGTGCATAGAGGCTGTAGCTGTTGTGGAGGGAGGGCGCGAGAAGGCCGGTGCCAAGGTGACAGATTGGCAAAGAGAGCGAAGCTCTCGGGATCTCTGTTGAAGGCGGCGGCCCACTCGGCCTGCCAGGTCGATCAAGTCATCGAGGGATTTCGGGGAGATCCCTGGCTGCTAGCTCATCTTTGATGCGGGATGAGAGTCCCCCTCAAGAAGATGCTTTTGAGGCAATCCTCCCACCAGTTGAGCTCGGTGGCCATGGGCCGAAATTCTATGGCATAGTTGATGAATGGCCTTGCACCTTGGCGGAAGTGCAGGATGTCAGAGCCAGTGGCGGCTAGTCGACCGGGGTCGTCGAAGGCCTGTTTAAAGGCCTGAAGAGTTGCAGGTCCTGTAGGACTGGATCTCCACATTCCCATAATGGGGATGCCCAAGCCAGGGCCTTGCCGTCGAGGAGAGACAGGATGAAGGTAGTCTTGACCACTTCTGTGGCAAACTGCGAAGGCTGCAATGAGAAGTGCATAAAGCACTGATTAAGGAATCGGCAGAATTTGGGGTCCCCCGAGTATCGGGGGGGGGGGGGGCAGCTGGGAGACGAAGCATTGAAGGAAGCAAAACTGCAAGAATGTGTGGTGGCACTGCAGGGGTGGCAGCGGCATTAAGGCAGGTGTTGATCCGATCCAGAGACGAAGCCAGCATCTCTAGGAACTGCTGCTGGTTCTGTGCCAGGCCCGGGATGGCCAGGAGCCCTGAGAGATCCGCCGGGTTCTTGGCCTCAGCAAGTTGTTGCAATGTGGACCCTTGGGCCAAGGCGAGGTTGGCAGTTGGCCCGGGGTGATACAGAGATCCTACCGGACCTTCGCCACTACTAGCCCTCATTCCCTGTGGGTTGAGTCCTTGGGTGCCAGGGCTGGCTGGACTTAGGCACAGGTCTCCATGCGAAGGCTCCAGGCGAACGTTGGATGAAAGCAGAGTCGGATGGGCCAGAGTCAGGGCAGGCAGCGAGCAGAGGAGTCCAGGAGACTAGTGGAGGTGGAGGTTGGGGCTGGTAGGAAGCAGGGGCATCCAGGAGACAAGCTGAAGTCAGGTCAGGAAGCAAACAGGAGAATCCAGGAGACGAGCCAAAGACAAGCCAGAGGAGCTGTCTGAGGAGCAGAAGTGGAGCTGGAGCTGGAGCAGGAGCTGTATCCAGAACTGAAGCGGGAATGAAGCAGAAACTGAAGCAGGAGCAACACGCTACCCACGTGGAGCTGAGCCTGAAAGTGAAGGAGAGCTTGTTTTCTTTAGCAGGAAAGAGAATCAAAATCACTAACTGTAGATGATCAATGCCTATCAGATATTCATTGTACATACTGAAAAGCATTGAAAAAGTTTTCTTTAAGCCTGACAAGCTGCTGAAAAGGAAAAAAGATCTCATATCCCCAGAAAATGTATTCTGTTTAGAACACAATATATTTGTGGACATGTAACCAACACCTTGGTTAATCTCAAGACACTGCCGCACTTCTCTGAGCTTAGGATTATTGAGTTGCCCTAGAAAGTTGGCAGCCATTTATGGCATACTAATGGGAGACCCCATGGAGTTAATTGTGTTTCGAGCTGCTTTCAGCAAAAGCTGGAAATGAGCTGTATGCCTTCTTACGTACAAGATGAGCAGGCAGGTCACGTGGCAGAGGGGAACCACATTCTTTGCAAACTGAAACAGTATCTGCATGTGGATGACCTTTTACGTACGTGGCACCTGCGGAAGAATTTGTAGAGCGACGGCGTGTTTAAGGGAGATGATCTCTGAACTTCCCAGCAGATTTCATTCTGGGTCGTGTATATATTTATTCTGTATCCCATCATAGGTCAAGGGCTTAGCGGCATAGTTGGCAGAGTGCCAACAAATACGCAGCACCTACTTGTAAAACGTTGTTGAAGACCAACAAAATGTGGGAGGGCGGGAGGGGAGTTAGAGTCATTATCTCACAGCTGTTGCTCTCTCACCACCTCGCACACAGCTCTTGCCACTCTTTCCCTGTATCTCTCACGGCTCTCGTTGTCTCATCACCTGTCTCACAGAAAACTGCTTCAGCTACTCTGATGCCCATGCTAGCATCAGCACCAAGAACCCCAAGTCGTTCCTGCCCGCATTTCACTGGGAGTCACAGCTATGGCATGAGGAAGCTCTCGTATGACTTTGGACATTTTTTGCCATGATGTGACTGCACAGATTGATCAGTAATCAA